>NW_026067958.1:4908382-5064710 GCF_014885135.2 Alexandromys fortis | reverse complement strand
CGATCTCCCCCCCCGCCAAGATATCCTATCTAAACTGTAAACTCGCTGCAGGGTGTTTTATCTGTCTTTATGGTTTTTCGGGGAAATTCAAGAATAGACATGGGGCCATTCCCAGGATGAGCTAAGCCCACGAATTTAAGAGCCAATGAAATGCTTGTGCTATACTACTCTCTTATGTAATCATTTTTCCCTATAAATATGGCTGTTTGAATTTGCCCGGTGTGTGCAGTTGGCGTAAGCTACTGTTACACCCACATGCGCCTGTGTAATCAATAAAGACACCTCTTGCTGATTGCATCTGTTGGCCTGAATTATTGAATCTGAGGGATTTCTCCCTCCGCCCTTGAAAACGAGGGTTTTTTCAAAACCAACTTGTGAAAATCCATGCCAATGACTGACCCCTTTTCCCACTAGGAAATAAGAATTGTCCCAAAAATAATTAAAATAAAGTTTATAGAATAAATAAATAAATTGTAAAAGGTGGGAGGAGTTTGTGGGTAGGGAGAGATAGAAGTAAATTGGTTTTTCTTTGCTCAATTTTGCTTGCCTCAGCTGGTAAGGAAACGGCGTGTCTGACGTAACCATCTGCACTCAGATCTCAGTGTTTCTATCAGCATGGCACCTCGAGCATGAGCGCGATCAATTATATCATAGTAAGGTGATGAGCGTGATCAATTACATCCTAGTCAGGTGATGAGCATGATCAATGACATCATAGTCAGGTGGGACTTGGTATTCCACCTTAAACCCAGGAGAGCTGATGTGTTAGTATCTTTCCTGATGCTGTGACAACATAATATAAATAATGTTTTAAAAAATCATCTTGGCCCATGGCTTGAGGGATTAATTTGTGGCCATTTGATTCCATGTTTCTGGGTCTGTAGTGCCATCACAGTAAGAGAGCATGTGAGAGACATTACAACCCTGTAGCAGAAGGCAGAGACAGATGCCAAGAGGCAGGAGACAATTATATCCTTCATACCCCAAGGTACCTAATTTCCTCTACGCCCCACTTCCAACTTTTTACCATGTTCCAATAATGGCATCACATTTTATAATTTCATCATGGGATTAATCCATTGATAGGGACAGAACATATACAATCTAATCACTTTGGCAACAAAGACCCCTCTATATGTGAGCCTGTGGGGGAATATTTCATTTCTAAATAATCATGGTTAAGAACTGCCTATAAGATATATGTGTATCATATTTAAACAATGAAAATTCCTCATTCTTGAAGAGCAGCCACTTCAGAAACAATGTGGATGAAACAGAATGCATCCGATGGGGGGAATGAGAATCAAATAATCCGACAACACTGCCTCTGAATAGAGTATACTAAGGTTTTTCTTTATTAAAAGGGAAACTCATGAATCACAACAAGGAAATATGAATGGGCTCTGACATCCAGGTGTTGCGCACAGGAAGAAAAAGGGCCAAGCCAGTGGGACTGCAGCTTTTTGGTACCCAAAAGCCACGCCCAACATAGCCCAGTCTCTCAAAGGTCATTGGCTGAAGGAGGTTCCCCATCATGTGGATAAATCTGGAGGACATTGTTTTTGAGGCCTGATTCTTGACAGCACAAGACAGGACAAGCACAACAGAAGAAAAAAAAAAGACTTGTAAAAATCTGAGCCAATAACTGACTCTTTTTCTCATCATGAAATAAGAATGGCTCCAGAAAATTAAAATAAAATTTACAAAATAAAAAACACTTTGTAAATGGTGGGGGGAGTTTGTGGATAAGGAGAGATGAACTCATGGTCTCACATTATAAGTGTTGTTTTCAGAACATACCTTTGGGAGGTCAATAGGATCAGATGGCGTCATGTGGAATCAGGCCTTCTTATGTGACCGATGTCTTAGTAAGAAAAGGAGGAGAGACTCATGTTAACATCCTCACTGTGTCTTCATTCAACATCCTGCAACACCTTGGGACTGCAGGTTTCTACCAGCAATCTGGACACACTTGACACAGCCACCCAGGCATCACCACCACCAGAAGGGTAAACCTTTATCCTTGATAACTTATCCCATTCTCAGTATTCAGTTATAGCAACAGAAAACATTCTAAACCACCAAAAACTGGTCTCCCCAGCCCAGTCTCTGTTGTCTGGTAGTCCTTTTTGAGAATTTTTTTCACCCTACCTCTTCTCCATTACTTCTCAAGAAGTCTGCAGATCTAACCAGGATTATCCTAACAAAGTTGACCTGTCTGCATTCTTAGTAGCTGATTCTGCCTACTGAGGAATCATCTGGAAGCACCTACCTCCTCTCCATTAAAACGTTTTCACATCATCAACTCTCAAACACTTCTCCACATGTGAGATGTGAGTGAGTGACTATGTGCATGGAAAGACACTCTGCCTCATCAACCACAGGGGAAAACCACAGGGACAGACTTCACCTTACACTTGCAGGAGGAGCTACTACAGACAAGGCACATAATAACAAAGGCTGGTAGAGACGTGGAGAACCAGGGACCTTCGTATGTGAGGAGGCACAACCCATCTAGAAAACAGCCATAGCTCAGAATGTTAGACAAAACCTACCGTATGACCCAGATGTGGATGCCTGGTGCATAAGGATGTTCCAGAAGAAAAAAAAATGTGGAAGAAAACACTGACCATACAGGCTATGAAAAGGATGAGGCTTGATCTGTCCGGAAACAGAGAATGACCATGTGAATGGAGGCCAGGTAATGAGCTATAGAGAGAGGTGTAGGAATCAGTGTTGTGGTGACTGTGGAAGGCACTGGAAGATGTAGACAGTACTGACTAAAGTCCCGGGCTGCTGCTGACCTGAAGAAGGAGAATTGCCATCTAGGGCTCAGGAAGACATGATGGTTTTCTCAGGGGGCAGCATGAGGAAGTAAAGAAGGCAATATTACAAATTACACATCAGGGCTGTAATTTTCTGGTAATGAGTGTTACACACCCATACCCTCTGTCTATCAGAGACCATTAGGGTTGTCTTAATATAGGAATAATGTTAATATGGGAAGCAATTTCTGCAACTCCATCTAGAAACAAAGTCCTATATCAATTGGAAAAAAATGAACAGAACTCAGAAATTTCCAGCAGAAGTATACATGACCAGTAAGCAATAAGCTAGTAACAGGATTTTCAGCCTCATTCCTGAGTGGAAGCACAAGTTAAAAGCACAGTGAGATACAAGTTAAACGTATGTGATGGGCAAGACTCTGAAAGCTGAATCTTGCCAAGTTACCAGCATCAGCTGTGAAGAGATGGAAAAGATGCGTATCCCCAAAGTCTCCTACGCATTGGTGTGGTTACTTTGGAAACAGTTTAGCATTATCTTATGACATCAAGCCTCCACCATGGCTGGTCACTTACACTCTTGACACATCTGTACGTATACGAAAGAAACCCACACATTCTTTTTGATGTGTGCAAGTGTCAACAGCACCAGCTCTAGTAAGAAAAGCTAGAAGCAACCCAACCACTTATCAGCAAGGAACACTTCAGCTGTGATGTGTGCAGACAAAGCAGAAGCAATGCAGTTATGCGCTCCGAATTGGGGAGGTGCTGAACTCCTTGGTAAGATGAGGGCTGAAGATGCCACAGAAGATGAGTCTGGAGCTGGATGAAAATATCAGGTGCCAGGTGGTGCACTTACAAGTGTTTCTTTAAAACAAATAAATAAACAAATCATGAATTAAGAAGGGAAGAAATCTCTGGCAATTTTGACCCCTGATAAATAATCCGTCTGTGCTGTGTGACAGTCTCCATCACTTGTGCTTCACCGGCCCCCAGGTCTGACTGACTAGTTACACAAATGTCCCAGCAGATACCAGGGTCTTCTTTGCTTTCTGAATCAGTCTTTCCATGGAGCTTGGCCGAGCAGCCCAGCAATACACATGTGGAGGTTCTGTGCTCTGCCAAGGCGCTGGAGAGATATGGAGACCATGAAAGACTTTGCTTCTAGGTCCTCTTTGAACTATATCTTTTCATTGATAGCAGCTGTCAATCATCCTCAATGTGCCTAAAACCTTGCTGAGTCTCCAACAGTGGTCCACCTCAGGCCAAAGCTTGAATCGCTTTCTCGCACACGGGTCCTTCTTCCCTTCCTCGCCTGTGTCTAAACTTGGGTAGTCTATCTCCAAAGCACTATTTTGGGGCCTCCACATGTCTCCCGCTGGACCGTCTGGCTGACCCACTTTCTCAGTGGAGCAATACAGACTTCTATCTGATGCCCAGCTCTGAACAGAAGGCCGAGGAAATGAGAAGCTGTGTCCCCACTGAGGACAGCTAAGATCCTGGCATGGGGCACATAGGGAGATCACAGAGGCCCTGCAGAATTCTCCAGAAAGCCAGTTCTGATCAATGAGAGAGCAGCATGGTCCCCAAAGAAATGGTCCTTGGTTTGAGCACAAATAAACAGTAATGTGAAAATGAGAGAAGACCACAAATTTAATTTGATAAATACAGCAATATAGAACAAAATGATTACAGTATCTGAAAAGTGGGTTAAAATAATAAAATAGTAAGGATTTAGCTATTTGACAATAGGTATTTATAGATTTCCTAAAAACAGTGGGGAGGGGAGGGGGACAGACAGACTAGGAAAGAATGAAGTTTCTTTTGGTCACAGCCTTTGCCTACAAGGACTTAAGGTGTCACCCCAGAAAGGCCCACTTCCTACAGTGGCTACTTTCAATGCTCCTGAAAGAAGACAGATTTTCCCAGGGATGCCAATTTTAATGTTCCCATGGAAGTGGACTTGTAAGACCTTTTTCTAATAACAAAACTCTCCCAGCAGGACCCTTCTCTAAAAAACGCCGGGCACTGTGGAGCTGGAGGTGTGCCTCAGTGTACAGGCCAGAAGCTGGAGGTGTGCCTCAGTGTACAGGCCAGGCCCCAGGTTTGATCAGCCATGCTTCAAAATAAGAAGAAAGAAACTGTGCAAGGTGGTAGTAGCCCCAGGAAAGAAGGGAGCGCAGTTAGACACTCAGGCTAGCCGTGAGAAGAAAAAGGATTCCAGATCATTGCCTCTTAGGAAGCTTTTTCTACCCTGATTGTAGTGCATAAACTAAAGTTTAAAAGTGGGAAGTAGACAACCCCTTAAGCACGAGAAAATATTCCATGATTGTCAATAGCTTTGTTGTGAGTGATAGAAATGTTGATAGACATGCTAAGTGAGAAGGGGGACCTCCCAGAGTTCCAGCCCTAGAGGAAGAACTACAGGCATCTGATGGCTGTTAGGAGAGAAAGAAAGAGCAAGCTTCCCAGGGAGGAGCTCCTTGACTGGTTATCCGATGCAAAGTGATCACCCCTAGAACTGTTTACATACAAATAAACAAACAAATGGAGTCTGTGGTTATATTTACATATTTGTGAATACATATGCATATATGTGTGATAATTATACAGAAAAAGAGGTTAATATGTGATATAATTATATGTTAATCAAAGTTTATTTACTCATTTTTATTTAGAGCCAGGAAATCCTTAGTGACATTGCCGGGTGACTTCTGAATTTCTGAAAAACCAAAAGTCACCATGGAGCTCCCTGTCAATTATGATAAATCCGTTTTCATGTTCTGTCTGTTGATTTTATATTATGGTGTCTAGAGATGAAGGTGAGTTTCCCAGTTTTTGCAACTTCTTATTCTTGTGGGAAGGTGGATTTAGAACCACAATCCAGCAGACCATGGGGGCACAGTACTAAAAAGGAGGACCTTGGATACTAAAAGTGAAGAAGACATAAAAATAGAAATAAATAGATAAATAAAAATGCACATGGCTGCTTGTGTGTAGTACACCCACTGACAAATGCATATACTTGCCTGTGTATAACATACCTACCAAAAATGCACACACATATCTATATGTAGTATACCTACTAAGTGCTACACATACTGAGTGCCTCTTTTAAAACTTTTTTTCATTCTTTAAATTCTTTATCTAAGCAAAGGAAATAAAACTGCGAGTCATGGATTCCTTTCTTCCTAAGAAAAAGACTGTCCATGCCCTTTCCTCCCTGGCACAAACATAAACAACGTCCGGGCAAAACTCAAAGGAAAACACAGGGAGCTAGGAAGGAAGGCCGTCCTGGGGAGTGGTCTAGCCTCGACACTCAAGACTTTCTTCCTGACAGCTTCTGGCTCCTTATGAGTAACAACCAGGCCATACACACTCCACAGGAATCGCAGTCCTGCACAAAGCTAAACTGTGATGTGCCTGCAATTTAGGATTTTGAGATTTAACCAAATACCAAAGAAAAGCTAACTTTTAAATGCAATACTTAGCATGTAATAATACTAAAAAAAATATTGTTCATGTAGATTATTCCAATTCAAATCTAATTGAACACCCTGTAATTTTTAACTGACAGCTTTGCAAAGATCTTATCTGCTATGCATTCTCCTCTGAGACCTTGCTGCCTCCTAGGATCCCACAAATGAACAGGACTGTCACTTCTCAGACCACAGGACCTCTTTTCTAGGGGAATTATCCGTTTGTCCGCCTAGGAGGAGATTTATGAAAAGGAGCCAGGAAGATTCTACAGATGCTTCCCACCTGCCGTGCACCTGCGTGCACCTGCTGGGAGACTGAGAGGACAGTCTGGAAGTAGCTAAGTGAAGGAAATCAGGTCTCCTAGCCTTCATCTATTTCTCTGGCACTCCTGCATCCTCCCGGTCTCTGTTTTCAGTCTCAAAAGAAAACAGTTGGAACAATGTTGCAGCAGACCGGGACCCTCAGAGGTTACAGAGAGGTTTTAAAAGCACAGTAAGACTGTTGGAATCCCAGGGAATCAAGCGACCTTCCAGCAGTGACGCACAGGGCAGCAGATACTCTCCTCTTTCATCTGAACTCCTTTCCAGGAGATTTACATTTCAACACTATAGAGTTTTGATTCTATCATAACTCTAAAGAGATGTTACTAAGAAAATGTATTTTTGTCTGACAGCTACCTATGCTTGTTTTTAAGGTTTTTTTTTTAACTTTACATGTGTGTAAGTGACTGGATTATTTCCAAAAAAAAAAAAAAAAAAAGAAAAAGAAAAAAAAAGCCTCCAAGTTCAAAAGAATGAATGTACAAAGTGCATAGCATAAATGCAGTCGTGAAAAGGGATGTTCTGTGCAGTGTTGTTATAAAAAAAAAGACTGGACCAATTTAGTTGTCCTTAACTCAAATGTTGGCTAGATAAATTATATGACAATTACCTAACACAGCAACTCATAGTGGTAATTTATCTATCATTGTATCAGAGTTCCTAAAGTAAGAAAACAATCAAAATATACTAGCAATTGAGAAGAAGCCATAATGTTGTCATTATTTAGCAACAACATAATTGTGCTTGTGTAAAGTCCAAAGTAATCTATAGACCACTTAGTTAAGTTAATATATAAGTTCATTATCAGATACAAGCAAGACAGGCACAAAATTAGATGTATATTTATACTAATATAAATAAATTTAAAATTTAGAGATGCTTCCTGAAGCAGTAAATATTTGGCAAAATTCCACAAAGAAAAGTATAAAATGGTACTTATTAAGATTCAAAGAAAGAAAAAGAGGGGAAAAATCAATAACATTCATGAGCTAAACAGTCACTAATATAAAAATGCCAATTTTTCTCTAATTAAACCTGTAAATTCAATTTAAGCACAATAAAAGAAGTGCACAGGACAAAGTAGAGTCTTGATGACCTTGAAGTACAAAGTATCCTTAAATCCCCATATAACAATAGAATGATAAGACTAAACTCATTAAGACACCATGTTATGGGGCACAAAGATTAACAAAAAAGATCCGAGACAGGATAGAGTGAACATCAGACCGATGGCCATAGCTACTTGATCTATGGCATATATGGTCCTGCAAGACTCCAGGGGAGTTTTACTCAGCTGAAGGGCACAGCTTACTTCAAGACTCAGGTACTGGGAACACTGGAAGCCAATGG
Organism: Alexandromys fortis; assembly: GCF_014885135.2. Lineage (NCBI taxonomy): Eukaryota > Metazoa > Chordata > Mammalia > Rodentia > Cricetidae > Alexandromys > Alexandromys fortis. The sequence goes on along the minus strand of NW_026067958.1, from coordinate 5,056,777 downwards.
CTCTGAGTGACATCCTTCCTGGCAATTTCCATTAGACAAGGAAGACCTTTTTTCCCCAGAGCATACCCTCTGAAGGAGTGTTCTGGCAGGTTCCTTACGTGGACTGGCCTCTGAAGGACTGTTCTGGCTCAAGCTGTCTCCATTCAATCCTGCATCTCCACTTTCCTCTCAATTCCTGCCCGAGCATTTTCCCACAAAGAATCTCGCTGTCTCAGACTGTTTCATAGAAACTGAACTTGGAATGCTTTAAAGAAATGCAGTCTTGACACCACTTCATTCTGAAATACTTACGACTATGAAATAGAAAACAAATTCTTAAAATTTAATGTTCTTAAAGGACATAAGAACATTCACCATGGTAGAAAATATGGATAAATTCAACGTTAAAATTTAAGGACTTTGTTTATCATAGGATAGCGCTGATTGTGACGAAGCAAGTCACATACAATGTCTGTAATCTACAAAGAACTTACATCCTAGTACATAAAAAATATTAAATAATAAAGTAGACAATCCAACAAGAAAAAAAGGCAAAAGTCTGGAACATACATTCTCCCCTCCAAAAACTACCTAATAATGTCTATATAAAAGAGAATTAAGCTATGATATTACTCAAAAGAATATAAATTCTAGCCATAGCAAAATGCCCATGTCTAGTCCAATGCAAAGGGAAGACTGGGAAAACCAAGTACTATTGAGAACAATGTCCGTATCACATTCTTGGGAATTGTTTGACTCCGCTTGGGGTCTCTGTGTAGTTCAGTTCTAGCTCCAAAACAAACAACTTACTTGACAGAGTGAGACAAAAGTATTTTGTCTCACTATTTTGTCACACTTTGAATGTATGGGATGCTGCAAAAGTCCCAAGTGAAACCTCATAATCATGTCAGGAGAGAGGAGATCTTTGGAGCAAAGATGAGTCTTGAATGAAGAACCATTCTGAAAGGTGTTTGTACTTTTAAAAAAGAGGTTCCACTAGAAAAATATCATCCTGAGTAAGGTAACCCAGACCCAGAAAGATAAATATGGTATGCATTCACTTATGTGTGGGTATTAACTATTAATCAAGTATAATCCATAGAACCACAGAGGTTAGGTACAGAGTAAGAGACTGAGCTGGGCAGATAGATTTCCCTAGAAAACGGTAATAGAATAGATAGCTAGGGATGAATGATGGGGTTATAACAGAAGGGTGAAGTGGGGAGGGAGGGAGTATGGGGGAGACAGCTAAAATTAAGGGCCATTTGATGGTTACTGTGGAAGCCTAAAACAATAGAAGCTTCATATATAAGCATATATGAAGGCAATCTAAGGGAAATTGTCAAATAATGGGGAGACAGCCCCAACTTAATATCTCTTGTCACCAAATGAAGTTTCTGGTACCGGGTATAGATTACATCTAATGGAGTAATTGGGCAGGGGTCCCAGGGCAGCCCCAAACAACCCAGGCTATTGCTAACACTGGAAATTGCTCTCTGCAAACTGACAAGACAACACCTGCACAACTCATTGGACATGAGTTGTCCAAGCTGGTACCAACATAGATCCTTCACCGCTCTGAGCTAGAATCTTTGATACAGGAAGGCAATCAGCATGCTACCAAAAAAAAATAGGCATAAACACAAACACAGCTACAAACCTGTTGATCTACAATGATGCCCTGACTGCAAGATATGTTAATGCAATGGTGGCACAAAGCCTGTGGGAGTGACCAACAATATCTGCTTTGACTGAAGACCCATTCCACAAGATGGCCCACTCACACTCAACACTGCTTAGGTGCTCAGGAACCTAACTAAGACTCGATGACAAGGAGCCTGCAGTAAAACCAAATACTACTGTTCTACTAAATGAATGTTCTACAAATACTACTGTTCTACTAAATGAATGTTCTAGAAATACTACTGTTCTGCTGAAGGGCCTTCTGCTATACTCATATATGAGTGTCTTGTTCAGCCATCATCAGAGAAGCTTCCTTCTGCAGCAGATGGGAACAAATACAGAAATTCACAGTTAGACATTATACAGAGAGTGAGAGACTTTGACATACTCATCTCTAAATGGGATGTTTCTATCAAATCCCTCCCTTTGGGGTTCAGGGAACCCTGCAGAAGGGGGGGGGCAGAAAGAGTGTAAGAGCCAGATGAAATGGAAGACACCAAGGAAACACGACCCTCTAAATCCCCAGAATTGGCCCACATATGAACTCACAGTGACCAAGGCAGCATCCACAGGTCCTCACTGCTCTGTACCAGACTGGGTCTTAGAACTGAAAGGAAAAGTAGACGCATGTCCCCATCCCTACCCCAGAAATTATCTCCAATTGATAGCCACTTGCAAGTGAAAATTTAGTTTCCTCTAAAGGAGTGTCACTAGGGAAACAAACTACTCTTGAGGGTAGGCTGCATGCCCTACAGTAGATGGTCAATCAGGAATGACCTGAATTCAACGGCATCTTCCAAGGTTTCTTGTTTCATAATGCTGTGTCAGGGTCCGACTGTTTGTGTGTGTGTATATGTGTGTACATATATATATATATATATATATATATATATATAGTTTTATTTTATTTTTCTCCCTTTTTACCTTACAGGCCCTTTGAATATATTTTATGTCTTCTAATTTCATTGTTTTCCCGGGTGTGTAAACTAGTGGATCTTTGCACCTATATCTGTGTCTTGTGCCTTTGTGGGGGGGGGGGGTGCTCTTTTCCTTCTGTTTGTTTTTTGTTTTGTTTTGTCCTATTCTGATGTACTAGTTTTTGTTTTGTATTATTTTATTATCATCCCTTAGAAACCTGTTTGCTTGAGAGACAGAAAGAGGGATAGCTCCTGATGGGTGGGAAGACGGGGAGGAACTAGGAAGAGTAGAGAGAGAGGAAACCATAATCAGAATATATTATATAAGAAAAAATCTATTTCCAATAAAGGGGAAAAGAGGAAAAGAGGTTCCGAAGGGTTCGCTTACCTCTTCCAGCCCATGAGAAAGAAGCAGGTTCTCACCAGACACCTAAATATGGCTGACTTGATCCTGGGCTTTCCAGTTTTAATATATAAGGAATAATTGCAATTGAATTATACTGAGTAAAGTGGAGTATCTAGAAACTGGGATAGCTTTGACTGGGACAGTTTTAAGGGAAAGAAGCTTTAGATGTGGAATCTCAAGGAATGAAGAAGAAACGGGAGCTAGGACGGCAGTTCAGTGGTGGAGAGTTTGCCCATGTGCATGAGGCTCTGAGCTCAAGGCCCACACCGTATGTATTGTAAAAGTGCTGCAATGTGATTGACAATGTGTAAGTCCGTACACTCCATCTTTTTTCCCATGCTACAGTAGCACATAAGCTGAGCCCCTGCCATGCTCCTGTGTCTGCTCTGACACTCGAGTCTCCTCTATGGAGGGTGGAAAACGGGGTGGGGGTGGAATGAGAGCTTTCTTTCTTACAGTCCACTGCTGGAGATCCATCAGGAATAGAGAGAATCCACACCCAAATCCCACCCATTTCTTGGAGTGACCAGGATGGTGTACAGCACTGAGAAGGGAGAGTTAGAAACATACTACTTAGTAAAAGAACTGCACAGAGAGAAGGCACAATGGACAACTGCAAATGTCAAGGGAGCCAAGAAACTGCAGCAGATGTTTGGTGTGTCCCTAAACTATTCCTGGGGCCACTTTATAGACCATGGCCTGAATCTGCTCTCAGAGTAGTGCAAACACAAATTCAGTGGTTTGAATGTGAATCACACACACACACACACACACACACACACAAACACACATAACTAATGTCTTTGAACACATGGTACTCAACTGGTGGTGGCATTTTAGGAGGCTGTGTAACCTTTGGTGTGTGGGTCCTAGCTGTAGGCAGTGTGTCTAGGGGATCAGGCCTTGCTGGTTATTACATCTACTGGTTCTAACCTGCTGTTTCCTAGTCAGCTTTCATGATATGGCTATCTGTCCCAGGTTCCTACATAGCTTGGCACCAATGCCTTCCTCACCACAAAAGCTGAAATCTGCTGAAACCATGCCGAAAAACATCCTTCCTCCTCAAGAGGCTTCTGTCAGTTATTTTGTACCCGTGGCGAGCAAAGTAACTAATACGCCCTCGATGCATGTGAGCATCTCTTCCAATTTTGTACCCCATGTGCTTCACCCAGCTCCTCAGCACCCTAATTCTGTTCGAGGTCACAAGGGAGAGGTCATTGTCTTTGAACACTGATGCCTGCATGACAGTGTTTTCTGCTACCAGAGGCTATTTCGCCTGCTTGCCTGGAACTCCGAAGTGATTTGAGAGTTGACATTCATGTCATAACGCAGTCTCTCAGACACTCGGTAATGTACTTGAGGTGTCATGGGATGCCAGCTCAAAATGGAAAAGCGATAAGAGCGGAGAGACTAAGACTAAGATTTGGAAACCGGCACTGGTTAGTGGTTAGGATGAGGTAGAGAAGCAGGTAGGTAGGAAGAAGCAGCATGGTTTGTGATGCCCCAAATGAAGGAAAGCATGGGACTTAGCTTCCAGAAGCTTCCAGGCCACTGGGTAAAACAGAATCCACACTTAAACATTCAGGCACCAAACTCCAAGTGAAGGTTTAGGACAGAATGTGGCAAGCAGAAATGTCAGGATTTGCCTTCATCTAAACAATGTGAGCGTCCACTTTCCCACTGGGTGTGCCCTCAGTGCTCTTAACTGCATGGGGTTTGGGTAGATAAAAAAAAAAAAAAGTCACATAGTTAAAGTGTTTTGTCCAGATTTTGGGTCATAGCAAAAATCCAGCACACTGTTGTTTCTATTCTAATTGTTGGTGTTGGCATTGCTGAACAAAGTGTAGAAGAGAGAGAGAGCTGGGTGTAGCTGTGCCAATCAGATGATAGGAAATTGCATGGTGTACAGACTTCATGATGTTCAGGGACAAGACGACTGAGCAAAGCGCAGGTTTCCAACCAAGTATTGGGTAAGGAAATCAGGGCATCCGTCTGGTTGGAGGGTGGAGTTTGAGTTGTAAGTGTGCATAGTAGACAGCCCAAGTATTTACGCTTGGCACAAGAGTCAATCCAGAAGTCCCAAGGATCTATGAAAAGTTTGTTGTTATAGTTTTAATAACAAATATCCCCATAGGCTCATGCATTTGAACACTTGATCGCAGTAGGTGATCCTAGTGTTTAGAGAGGTTCTGAACCTGTTTTCTCTTCCTCTGCTTCTTCCTGAGTGTGGGTGAGAATTCAACCAGCCAGATTTCTGCTCCTGCCACAGGCCATACCTTTCCTGCCATTGGAGACCCTATCCCTCTTGAACCTTGAGCCAAAATCCACTCTTCTTCCTTGAATTGCCTTTGGCTTTGCATTGCATTACAACAGAAGAGTAACTAATACAATAATATAAATGAAAGCAATCTGAAAGCTGAGCTAATTTACAAACTGAGATTAGCAGTAGAGAAAAAATGTACCAGGTATCTCAGTATCTCAGATATGAGTAGATTCCAGCTCATGGGAGTAATGAGAGAAAGGCCACACAAACTACATTTTTTTTCAAAAGATGATGCATTAGACTTGGGAAGGAAAGCATCGATGGGAGTGAGTCACCCTAGGTTACACCTGCATCATTTGGCTGTTTCCTAGAGACAGTCATACTCCATCGTTGATTGCCGTAACAAAATACCACAGGCTAGACCAAACATCAGAGGTGTCCTTTCTCAGTTTTGGAAGGCAGAGTTCCAAGGTCAATGTACCATTTTGAGTGACTTCTGATGAGGCCTCTGTCTCTGGAAGGCAGTTGACTTTTCATTGTGTTCTTTTTTTATTGATTTTTATTGAGCTCTACATTTTTTTCTCTGTTCCCCTCCTTTCCTCTCCCCTCCCTTTCAACCCTCTCCAATGGTCACCATGCTCCCAGTTTACTCAGGAGATCTTCTCTTTCTCTACTTCAAATGTAGATTAGATCCATGTATGTCTCTCTTAGGGTCTTCATTATTGTCTAAGTTCTCTGGGATTGTGTTTGTAGGCTGCTTTCCTTTGTTTTATGTCTAAAAGCCACTTATGAGTAAGTACATATTATATTTGTCTTTCTGGGTCTGGGTTACTTCATTCAATATGATGTTTTCTAGATCTATCCATTTGCCTGCAAATTTCAAGATGTCATTATTGTTTTCAGCATATAGTACTGCATTGTGTAAATGTACCACATTTTCCTTATCCATTCTTCAGCTGAGGGGCATCTAAGTTGTTTCCAGGTTCTGGCTATGACAAAAATGCTGCTATGAACATAGTTGGGCACATGCCATTGTGGTATGATTGAGCATCCTTTGGGTATATACCAAAAAGTGGTATTTCTGGGTCTTGAGGTAGGTTGTTTTCTAATTTTCTGAGAAATCACCACACTGACATTCAAAGGGGTGGTACCACCTTGCACTCCCATTAACAATGCAGGAGTGTTCCCTTTTCTCCACAACCTCTCCAGCATAAGTTGTCACCAGTGTTTTTTTATCTTAGCCATTCTTACAGGTGTAAGATGTAATCTCAGAGTTGTTTTGATTTGCATTTCATGATGGCTAAGGATGTTGAGCATTTTCTTAAGTGTCTTTCAGCCATTTTAGATTCCTCTGTTGAGAGTTCTCTGTTTAACTCTGTACTCCATTCCTTTATTGGATTATTTGTTCTTTTGATGACCAATTTCTTGAGTTCTTTGTATATTTTGGAGATCAGCCCTCTGCCTGATGTGGGGTTGGTGAAGATCTGTCCCATTCTGTAGACTGCCATTTTGTTACTCTGTATATGGAAGGGAAAGGAAAGCAAGCAGAGAGATGTGGTATCCCTGGAAACCAGTTCTATTAGACCAGGGCCCCACTTTTATGATCTCTTTTAAGTTATAGTTTACAATTTTTTAGTTTAAAGTACCTATCTCCTAATGTAATTGCATTGAAAATTATGGCTTCAATATAGGAATCTGAAGAGGACAGAATTCAATCCATAACAATGATGTTATACGCTACTGTGCAACATGGAGAATGTGAAGTTTTACTTGGGCATTTAGTTTTGGGTGCACTGTTGTGTTAATTTACAGTTAGAGCATTCTGAAATGACCAAAATGCTGTGTCAGGATTATACACTATGATAGACACTAGTCAGGCACGGCAATGTGAGCATGAAATGTGGCTAGTGAAGGCTGGGACTACAGCTTAGTGGTGGAGCACTTGCTTGAAGTGAGCAAGAGCCTAGGTTTGAGCCCCAGCAACACACACACACACACACACACACACACACACACACGGCAAATTCAATTTAAAATCGATTAGACAAAACAAGTTATAAGACAGACAGATCCTTAGGCAAACAATTACAACAGAGGCTACCTTGACCTGAAAAATCTATATTGGAGATATTCTGCTCTAAACTGCCTGTTGCTGCATAAAGAAAGCATATGTCCATCTCATAATGACACCACTGCTCGTAGCAAATCATCAATAAGGAACTGAGTGTTTGGGTGGCAGTGGCTATGTAACTGGGAATGTTTAGCAGGTAGTTGAAGAGGCCATCAGAGGTTAGAGAAACTGACTTTCAAGGACCGAGATAACTCCTTTGGACTCATCGATGGACAGTGTGGTAGTTTAAATATAATGGCTCCCGCCCTAGTCTATCTGGATGCAAAGCTTCCTAGGCCTAGATGTAGGGGGGAGGGCCTTGGACTTCCCACAGGGCAGGGTTCCCTGCCCTTTCTTAAGGGAGAAGGAGGGAGGAGGGTGAGTTGGGAAGCAGGGGGAGAATGGGAGGAGGGGAGGAAGTGTAAATTTTTGAATGAAAAATAAATAAATAATATATAATGGCTCCCATAAAACTAATGAGGAGGGGCACTATAGAAGGTATGGCCTTGTTGGAGGAAGCGTGTCATTGTGGGGGTGGGAATCTAGTCTCGTATATGCTCAAGCCATGCCCAATGTCTCAGTTCACTTCCTATTACCTTCAGATCAAGATGTAGAACTCTAAGCTACCTCTCTAGTACATGTCCCACCATGATGATAAAAGACTAAACTTCTGAAAATGTAAGACACCCCAATTGAATGTTTTCTTTCCTTTATGAGTTGCCATGGTCATGGTGTCTCTTCACAGAAATAGAAACCTTAACTAAGACAAACAGATATGATAACTGCAGCCATGAACATGGATTTCGCCCAGAAAGAGGCTAGAAACTCCACATCAAGCAGTAGGGAAGTGCTCCAACCCAGACAGGTGGAAAATAAAAGACAGACAGGAAATGAAATTGGATTTGCATCTGCCAGACTCATGCCAGCCTTGAGACAGTTCCTGTCAGTGGGGCCTAGGCAGGGTTAATTACATCATCAAGGAAAGAAGGAAGATGAAAGAGAACAAGAGTCCTTCATACTTTCCTTTGCCTACATACGCAAGGACTTAATCCCTCTGTGCCTCAATTTCTTCCTTTGTTCCATAGGGATTCTGGCAAGGCTGCTTCAGATCACTATGAAGATTAGGTTGGATGATACAGCTATGACATAAAGTAAACACACCTCAGACTTCACTTAAGGAACTTAACTCAGCTTCCTTCCACTTACAACCTTCTGCCCGTGTTTCCAGTCTAGGCAAAAAGCATTATCCTTCAGTAGAAAGCTTTGGAGAACCATGAGTCATTTTGATTCCTTCTTTGTACCTCCCAACATCCAGTAAGTAATTTACCAAGTGTTATTCATTCTAGCCACACGGTGTCTTCACACGCAGCCACCTCTTGTATTAGTCAACATCCCATCCATACAACAAATACTTGATGTAATCAGCTTCATAAGAAATAGCATTGGTTTGGCTCTTGGTTTTGGAGGTTTTGACAGATGACTGATTGACCCCAATGTTGTAGGATGTTGTGACAGTGGCATGCAGTGGAGGAGGCTGGGCCTGAGGTCCCATGATGCCCTTCAAGTGCATTCCCATGTTGTAAATACCTCTCACTATATTCCACCTACCAAGTCACAAGAGCAGCGGAACTTAAACACATTCCCAGGCTGCGCACGGCACAGTGGCCTCCACGGGTCTCCTCACTGAGTTCTTTGGACCTGCACTGGGATCATAGTCAGCTGGGCTTTCTGACATAACCTTGTCCACTCCCAATGTGCGTGCTGTGCCTACTCACTCTCCAAGCAACACAGCAGTCTCCCTTATCCATGGAGACCCACAATGAATGCCTGACGCCACTGTTTTGCTCAACCCTATGTACACTATAATTCTTCCCTATACATTCAACCCAGTGACAAAGTTTGCTACAAATTAGGCACAGTAGGTGATAATAACACCATAATAAAAAGAACAATTATAACATTGTGCCCTATTGTAGTGTCATTGCTGGTTTGCTGACTTGTTGTTTTGATTTGTTTGTTGGTTTTGGGTTTTGTTTTTGTTCTAGGCGCAATCTCACCCTACAGCCCAGGCTGACACCGAACCAGCGGCAATCCTCCTATCTCGACGCCCCCACGTTCAGGGATTACAGATGGGAGCCTTGATTGGAGTCTTCCTGTACTTAGCCTCTTCCTGTGATGATGAGGGCAGCACAATACCTCTCTGCTGTGAGGAGGAGAGTGAGTAACACAGGCGTGTGTCATCGCCCCTGCTCAGCATCAGCCATTCCCACCGAAGCCCAGGAAGCAGTCTGAGTAGGACAATGAGGTCTCCAACCTCCCTACTCCATCCCACTCAGGATGCGACTCACCCACACTTTGTACCCAGTAAGTCACTTAGCCATCACAGCTATCAGACTGACGACCAGGGTAATTGGAGCATTTGTGTTCAAATAAGTCTCAGAGCGGCAGGCCTTTTAGACTATGTATTATTTTATTTTGGAATTTTCCATGAGATGCTCTTGGCCACAGTTGACCATGGGCAGCTTACCTATGGAAAGTTACCTAAACTACAGTTAAGAAAGGGATAGGGATATCACATCTGTAGGCATCATTCCCCTAGAAATTACTTTTTTAGACAAGACTAGGTCAATATTCCTGACCTGGCTCCAGTCACACTTGGCTCTAAATTTTCACATTTAATTTTTTTATTTAAAAATGGATAAATATAATTGCTCACCTAAAATTTTGTTATGACTGTATATGAACTTCATAAACAGTACTGGCTAGTTTTATGTCAGCTTGACACAGCCAGAGTCATTTTGGAAGAGGGAACCTCATGTAAGAAAATGCTCCCACTGGATTGGCTGGTGGGCAAGCCTGTGGTACATTTTCTTGGTTGATATGAGAGGACTCAGCTCTGTGTGCACAGTGTCATCCCTGTGGTAGTGGTCATGGGTTCCATAAGAAAGCAGATTTATCAAGGCGTGAGGAGCAAGGCATAAACAGCGCTGCCCACTGCCTCTGCATCAGTTCCTACCTCCAGGTTCCTGCCGATTTCTCCTGGTGATGGACTGTGTTGGCTAGTCTCATGTCAACTTGACACAAGTGGATAGGGTGTCACCTCGAAAGAATAAATCTTAGTAGAGAAAATGCCTTTCTAGGTTAAGCCTGTCAGCAAGTTTGTAGGGCATTTTCTTGACTGATGATTAATGTGGTAGGGCCCAGTTCGTTGTGGGCAACACCAGGCCTGGGTAGGTGGTCCTGGGCTATCTAAAAACACCAACTGAGCAAACTGGGAGGAGAAGGTCAGCAGCAGCTCTCCTCCATGATCCCTGCTTCCGTCCCTGCCTCCAGGTGCCTGCCTCCAGGTGCCTGCCTCGAGTTACCCTGATTCCCTTTAATGATGGACTGCGGCCTGACCTGTGTAAGCTGGACCAAATCCTCTCCTCCCCAACTGCGTGTGCATGGTGTTTCATCACAGCAGCAGAAGCCCTAAAACATAAGACACATAAAGACTTTTTTCATTTGGCTCCTAAGTGAAAATGCAGAATTTGGTGTTCAATCTTGGAAAGAGTCTTCATTGGTGCCTCTCTCAAGGGCCCATAACAATTTGGTTTTTTCCTTAACAATTCTTATTTATGCTATTGATAATATAAAATTGTGTGTGCATGCACACACATGCATTCATGCTTACATGTGTGAGCACACATGCACAGATGTGCATGTGTGTGTTTCTGTGTCTGTGCTGTGCAAAAGCCAGGCAGAGATTGATATCAGGTATTTTTGATTATCACTCTCCCACCTTAGTTTTGAACGAAGTCTCTCTTACTGAACTTGGGAACTTGAGCTTGTCATTCCAGCTAGACTCACTAGTCAGAGTTCAGCCTACTGTCTCCATTCTCCTATGATATTTTGTTTGTGTTTTAACAAATAAAGCTTGACTGAATACCAGCATGCAGAGCTAAGCCACTAGAGGCCAGGGAATGGTGGCACACACCTTTAATCCCAGGACTAGGGAGCTGGGCAGTGGAGGAATGCCCAGCTTTAACCCCAGCACTAAGGAGGTGGAGACAAGACTGATGTGCCTGGGTGGAGAGAGAGATATAAGGCAGGAGGGGACTGGAACTTTCTGCAGTCTGAGGTTTGATGGAGACTGGAGATGCAGTCTGGAGATGCAGTCTGAGGACAGGATCGCCCCTTCCGTGTGATCATTGGTAGAGGTAAAAGAACTCTCTAGTAGATGTCTCTCTGCTTCTCTCTGCATCAAGCCCTATCTCTGACTCTGGGATTTTATTATTAATACCAATTAGAATTTGTGCTACACTCCTGTCTTCATAAAGATATATACCACTACACTTGGCTCTTATTTATATGCTGGGGATCTGAACTCAGATCCTCATATTTGAGCAGCCAACATTTTACCCCTAGCCCAATCAAGTAAAAGTTAAGGATTTTCTCATTTACTCCTGAAAAGTCATGTGGTTGACTACTCCGCTCAATACAAATCTGTGAAGGGGAAAGGGAAGTGGGTGTCCCTCCATGCTTCCTATCATCTCCTAGGGGAGCTGACTTCCAATCTCTCTTCATTGAATAGCTTCTCCCGTTCTGGCTCTGCTCAGTCCCTGCTGAAGCATCTTCCAGTGCATTGCTTTATATTTCTCTAACCACCTTATTAATTGCTTCAAGGCCCTGTTCTCTAAACCTAGTTGATGAAGCAAACTAATAGCTAAAAAGTGGCTGGATGTACCACCTTTCTGTAGCACATTTATGAGTTTTAGAAGGACCTTAGGAGCCCTGCTGAAGGAATGACTAATGGAGGAATTTTAGGAGAACTGTGTAGGTGGCAGCAGTGTCATTAAAGTGATGTATCAGAGGCCAGGGATGGCGTGAGGGACCAAGGATGATGTGAGCTGTTGCTCACGCCTCTGACCAATGGCAACAGAATGAGGGTGAAAGGGATAGAGGAGGTGGAAGGTGGGGGAGTGCACACGTCATGGATGACCTTGGAGGCTAAGCACAATGAGAAAATTAAGAAAAGAATGAATCTTGGAAATCACAGCTAAAGAGTCTCTGTGTATGCATGTGAAAGCTAATACAAGAGTAAAATCACTACAACAGCTACATACAGGCTACTGGATGGGGAAAACCCACAGCAGAACTCCAGTCTAGCCAGGCAGGACCTGGGTAGTATATACGAGGTGTCATATGGACTTGTTCCCTCGGACCCCCACCACCCTCCTGTCTCTGCTCAGGATGGGAGGTTTGTCCCCAGGACCAACGCCAATCTTCCAGCATCATAGACAGTGCTGGACAGGACAATAGAAAGCAGCCTTCTAAAATGGAACCATGAAGGGCTAATGTTTGTCATTCCTTAAAGGACTCTCAGATATTCAGACAAGGTAGACTCTGTCCTCACAGCTCTCAAGTCATGACACAAAGACTTAATATTACTTATGAATGTTCAGCCTTAGCTTGGCTCTTATTTTAATCTGCTTCTCTTTATCTATATTTTTCTTAGGAGCCTTTTACTTTTCTTTCCTTCTGTAAGCTCTCCTCCTTCTAACTGGCTGGCAGCTGGCTGGCTAGCCCTGGGTATTTCCTTTCTTTCTCCCTTGTTCTCTTTTCTTCTACTCTCATTCCCCTTGAGCCAAGATTCCTCTTTTTATTTATTTGCTCTCTGCCTAACAGCCCTGCCTATCCCTCTCCTGCCTAGCTATTGGCTGTCCAGTTCTTTATTAGACCATTCAGGTGCCTTAGGCAGGAAAGGTGAAACAGCAACGCATCTTTACAAAGTTAAACAAATGCATCATAAACAAATGTAGCACACCTTTGCACAATTAAAGCAATATTCTGCAGCATAAACAAATGTAACCCAAATTTGCCTAGTTAAAGTAATATTCTACAACAATATATTTCATCACCTGTAAATACTGAGGTCAAGATAATAGGAAGTTCTTGAGTTAGTGGCTTGTTCAAGCATTTTCTGCATGAATATTGGTAAGCTAAGGAACAGTTCTATTCACCTATTAGATAGGTAATAATTTCAAAAGATTGGAAGAATTAAGTTAAGACAAACAAATCAAAGCCGATACATGGTGATGGTATATGAGATCAATGATTTATAACTATTGTCATTACTCCAAGTTTTGGTATATAAAAGCCCTGTAACAATAGACTTTAGAATACACAATGATAAATCAGATGAGTATTGTCCTTTGAAAGTCTGTAGTCAAGTAGCTAAGCATGACGGTCCATTTTCTGTGTCAGCTTGTCTAGTCACAGACGAAATGCTATTTCTGGATGTGTCTATGAAGTCTTTCCAGATGAGACTACCATTTGAATCTGGTAGACTCAACAAGTCACCTCCCCCTTCCCCAAATGTGTTGGCCACTACCTTACCTGCTCAGAGACTAAACAAAGTAAAAGTGAAGAAAGAAGAGTTCAGTCCTCTTCACCAGCTGATCTGACACATCAAATTTCATTTTTTGTTGACCTCAGACCAGATCCTTCCCACCATCAGTCCTTCCTAGCTCTCAGGCCTTGGACATAGACTAGGTTATACAAATGATCTTCCTAAATCTTCAACTTTCAGATTGCAATTCAATGGGCTTTCTAAGCCTCTGTAAGTATAAGAAACAATTCCTCACAACAAATATGTAAATCTCCTAGTGGATCTGATTCCACAGAAAGCTCTACCTAATATCATAGGATACAGAATGAACCGCTGATACATGCAAAAGAATGCTGCCAGAAGGCAGGGGATTCCACATAGGCACCCGGCATAAATTTTTTAGTGGGCATCAGATCAAAGACAAAATACAACATTGTTCAGACCAGCAGATAGATCTAGTTTACAGTTTAATCATATCAAATAAGTGCTCTTAGTCAAATTGGAGGAAAACAGGGATGTCAACCCAATAGGAGTTACCATAGAACTGGGTGTACTTGAAGAGATTCACACAAAATAGGGATATCTCCATGTATGTTCTCCTGAATGTCAACTGGCCAAGGGACAAAAATGCCAGACTCTGAACATGCTTCCAGCCATCTAGTCATTGCTTATTCTCTTACAGAAATGTTCCGAGCATCTTGAGCGAGGAACAGTGCTTGTAACCTTGTTATTCTGCTGTTTAGTCAGATATAAATGAGAGGATCCCTTTTTCATCTTGCTTAGAAGTGGCAATTATTTGCCAAGATAAGGTCACACCAGAAGAGATGATTATTGCCCAACTCAACATTCATTATGACTAACTTTATGAATAGCTTAGAGAAGTGTCATTTCCTCTTTTCTTTCAGCACAATGATCATTGGCAGGCACCCAAGGGCATTGTCATGCAGCGTTGTTTATGGGCAGAACATCCCAGCAGCCCTACTTAGAGCAGGCTCCAGGATCCCATCACTGTTACCTCATCCCACTCACATCCCTCTGTCACTCTAGAAGCCTGCTTTAACAGCTTCCCAAGACTTTACCACATTCCAGCTTTTAGAAAGAAGCAACTGGTGGGTAGAATAAAAAGTGAGTCGAATGTAAATACAGCACAATTTAGATATAAATTAACTTAATCCACAGTCTCTCAAATAGCATAAGAATAAATAAACAATTTTACAGATACAAAACAATCCTTACAGACAGAAATGTGTGCCATCTCAAAGGACAGGCTTCAGTACTTCTCAGACTAAGTAGAGAGCACATAAAGGGATATATAGAAATAGAGAAACAGAGGTGTGTGTGCATATGTGTGTGTGTGCATGCTTGTGTGTATATGTGTGTGTTTATGAAGGGAGAGAAGAGATGAAGGGGAAGGGAGAAGGAAGGGAAAGGAAGGGGGAGAGAGAGGAAGAGAGGGAAGAGGTGGAGAGGAGAGGATAGTATATGGGAGGGGAGTTGTGTGGTTTGGAGTGGAGTGGAGTGGAGAGGAGAGGAGAGGAGAGGAGAGGAGAGGAGAGGAGAGGAGAGGAGAGGAGAGGAGAGGAGAAGTCCTAAGGATGTCTATGAGGTCACTTCCCAAACATGCATTGCGGCTCACTCTTGCATGCAATCATTCATTTGCCAAAACTGTTCTGAGGGCCTGCTAGTGTTAGGTAATGTTTAGAGACAAGAAATACAGCAGTAATCCAAGCAAGCATATTGTATTATTTATTTGCTTTTAGAAACCATTCCAGAGGAACAATATAGAAATAGAAGAGTTAGAGAAAGAGTCAGATGGCAGAGGTGGCATAAAGGGAACTGATTTGAAATTTTTGAGACAAAATCACAAAGCCCAAGAGGGACAGGCTAAAAAAATGGGTGGTAGGAGAGACCTAGTAAGAGAGAAAAAGAATCAAGTATAAGGTATAGCTCTGAAAAAAAAAAAAAGAATTGTGCAAACTCTAGATTTTTGGTTCCAAATTTAAAGTCTATTCAGCAAATGTTTTGGTGCTTTCTTTCTGAGCTGGAGACTGCTAGAGATTTAATAAGGAAAAAATTCTAGACATGACAGTTTGCCTTTCGGTCTCTAAATTAATGGTGTGATATTATCTAACATGGAGGATGTGCGTGGGACAGCAATAGGAGTTGAACTGACTTGGATCCACTCTCGTTTTTAAGTACCATGGGGATGCAAATGCATCATCAGGTTCCAGGCATGTCACACATTTGCTGTATTGCCTTTGCCCTTCCAGCTCACCAATACTATAAACCCACACAGAGAGGCTTAGCATGCACAAAGGCCACCACATGTGTCCCGAAACACAAGCCAGAAGTGTTGTATAAAACCCATCTGTAGCTGCTCTTTGAGCTGGGCTTTTGGCTTTCTTTTTCTCAAGTTTTATTTTCTACTTGGAAATTTCTCTTCGTGGATTGTAACTAAGACTGCCCAGGAAAGGAACCCACATGCAGGAAGCAACTATCATGAGAAGTATGCTCAGGCCGTGCCGTGAAACAAAGAGAACACAGTGTGTGTTGGTGAACAGTGTTCCTAGAGGGTATAAATCAAATGCTGTCCAATCGATCTTGCAGAAATTACCTCTACTCTGCCTTGTTCTAGGTCAGTGGTCACATACCAGATACTCTGCATATCAGATATTTACATTACAATTCATAACTATTGCAAAGCTACAGTTTGAAGCAGCAATGGAATAATTTTATGGTTGGGGGTCAATACCACATGAGGAACTGTATTAACAGGCTGCACATTAGGAAGGCTGAGAACTACTGGTGTTGTGGAATATTAGTTTAAGATGTGTTACATTTGTTTATGCCATGGAATATTTGTTTGATGATGCAAAGATGTTTTGCATTCTTTTTGTTGCATTTATTTAATTCTATAAACCTGTATTAATCTGCATGCTTAAAACATTTGATTGGTCTAATAAAGAGCTGAATGGCCAATAACTAGGCAAGAGAAAGAATGGGGGAGAGCTAGCAGGAAGAGAGAATAAATAGGAGGCTTGAGAGAAGAGGGGAGGAATAAGAGAAGGAAGAGAGAAGGATGCCAGGGGCCAGCCACCCAGTCACCTATCCAGCCACAGAGTAAGAAAAGAAGAAAGATGTATTTAAAGAGAAGCAGGATAATTTAAGTTAGAAAAGCTGGCTAGAAACAAGCCAAGCTAAGGCCAGAATAAGTCTCCATGTATTTATTTGGGAGCTGGGTGGCAGGTCCCCAAAGAGTAAAACAAACCATCTACACACTACTCTAAGTAGTAATTAATTTTCCTTTTGCTTGATAAGTTCTCTGACAAAAGCAATTTAGGGAATGGAGAATTTTGGGGGGCTCACAGCTCAAGACTACAGTCAGTTATGATGGGCACAGCCTGGCAGCGGGGCTCGGGGAAGCTTTCCACCTTGAATACAGAGAACGAGGTAGAGTAAAAGGGATGGATTCCCCCATTCAGCTCTTTTTCTCCATTTTTTTCAGTCCAGGATCCAAACCCAAGGAAGGGCCCAAGCCACATTTAGACTGACTCTTCCCATCACAGTGACCCTAATAAAGAAGATCCTCCGAGCATGTCCTAATGCAGACAATACCTTATACTCTGGAGACGTGTCTTCTAGGAGACTCCAGAGCCTGGCAAGTCAGCGATCCACAGTAACCGTCACACCTTATGTGTTAGCTTCAGCCTCAGTCAGTGGGGAATTCCTGGGCAGCTGAAGGGTAGACCTCTTACCCACCATATAAAGGGGTCTGGGTTTCATCTCTAATGCAGCCAGAAAAAAAAAAAAAAAAAAAAAAAGCAAGCCATCCTCTGCTAGGCTCCTTTAAGATGACAGCTAAGGAGAACGGTAAAATGCTGCTATGCAGGCTTAAGACCTGTGCTCTGATCCCAGCACCCATGCAAAAGTCAAGTGCAAGGAAGCATAGCTGATCCCCCAGGGGTGGGGCATAAGGGTCAGGTAGGTCCTGTCTCTCAGTGTCTAGCCAGCCTAAACAAATCAGTGAGTTCCAGGTTCAGCAGCAGACCCTGTCTCAGAAAAACAAGGTGGAGGGCAATAGAGGAAGACAGCTGATGTTGACCTCTGGCTTTCCCGTGCACATGCATACAAATACATGCACATAGACATACCACACCACACACACACACACCCCTTAGGGAAGGAGGATCCTTTGAGACAAATGTTTAAATATGTACCTTCTATCTCTTTATGCTTCCATTTAAGAAAAGAGAAAAGTTTTCTCCCTGCATCCATGACCTTTCCCTCTAACTGACCCTCCTGGAACAAGTCACCAAGAGGAAGGTGATACTGGGAGCATGACTATGGTGATGTGGGTGGGATTCTTTTATCAGTTTTATCTTCTGAGACACATACATTCCCTTTTAGCTGGGGGTTGGTGATGACAGGTGTCGTGAAAGGGAACCCTGGTGGGGACCTTTCCTGGTATACGAAGGCTGCAGTGTGCATCACAGACGTGGAAATGGATAGATTCAGACGTTCAGTGAGGGAAAGCAATAATACGGTTGTATCTGGGGATCACAAGTCGGTGTCTGTAAAGCATTTTACAAGTATGACCTATTAACCCAGCAGTCCTCCGCTTTCCTAATGCTGTGACCCTTTAATACAGTTCCTCATGGTGTGTTCACCCCAACCATAAGTTACTCTCCTTCCTTCTTCATAAATGTAATTTTTTACTGTTATGAGTCATCCAATGGTCTTAGGCCACCCCTGTGAAAGGGCTATTTGAACCCCCAAAGCAGTAGGGAACACAGGTTGTACAATATGGTAGAATCATTGAAGCGCCGGACACTCGCTGTGGAAACACTGCCTGGGCTTGGGAAGACTTCAGTGCTGTTAACTCTGGCAGCCGCCCTCCTAGTAAGGTTGCTGTTCCAGGACAGCTGAGTCATAGGAGCCTGGAGGATTCTTCAGCTCTTCATTCACCTCTGAGACATTTGCCTCTTTTATAACATAGTTAACATGAAAGGGAAAAAACTGGAGGAAGACCATTAGCCATGGAACCAAGACATACAACTCAGGAGGGAATGGTTGCTCCTTCCCATCCCTCCATTCACCAAGGGGCAACTAATTTCCTTGTTACCTGCTGCCTTCATACCTGCCTCTCCTCATGGAAGTGCCAAGGAGCACATGGCTTTATCTTCCTGACTTCTGCTCTGCCCACACTGACACACCTCCATCCAACCTCAGCCCTCTATGAAGCTCCTTCTCTATGAAGTCAGTCAGCCCTGCCCTGTTCCACTGTATAGTTCCAGCTCTCTGTGATCTAAGGTAAACTTCCCTGGTAGAATAATCTCAGCTCTAATTCAAAACTGAAAATCTGTTGTAGTAGGTTAGTCATCCTAGGGAAAAAAGACTTTGAGATGGAGACTTGTGTGAGGGTGTCCAGGGTGAGGAGGTGCCTTAGTTAGGGTTTCTATTGCTATGAAGAGACACCATGAGCACAGCAACTCTGATAAAGGAAAGCAATTCATTGAGGTGGCAGCTTACAGACTCAGAGGTTTAGTCCATTGTCATTATGACCGGACACGGCAGCATGAGTGGAAAAGTGAGCGTGAGGGAAAAGGAGCTGGGAGTGGAGAAGGAGGCAACAGGAAGTGGCGTGACACTGGGCGTATTTTGAGCATAGGAGACCTCAAAGCCAGTCCCCACAGTGGTACGCTTCCTCCAACAAGGACACAACTACTCTAACAAAGCCGCACCTTCTAGTAGTGCTACTCCCCATAAGGTTATGGAGGAAAATTGTATTCAAACTACCACAGGCAGGTACTATTGTGACAAAAGACTGTGGGGAGAGGGGACAAAGAAGAAGGGAAGCATCAAGCTGCAATTCATCCTGATGGTGGCTTCGACCACCATCACACAGGACCTCTGGAGCCAGGATGGTCTTTCAGAGTACAAACTGAGTTAACCCCACCCTCTACTTTCAAATTAGTGAAGGTTGCTCGGATCAGAGCAACTTAGGCCAGTCAGTCCTGACTGCCAGGCGTGGTCTGGGAAAGAGTCCACAGTGAATTTTCAATAGTCAGCACCAACACTCTGGGAAACTGGAACCCAGACGCTTCAGTCTTAAATGAAGCTGTGGGGGTGAGTACTTGGGACATGTCCCTTTCCCGCACTCCTGATGGAGCAGGACCAAGGCATGGGACCTTGTCTTCTCTTCCACCTTCTCATCTGATGGCCCTGAATTCCTGCCTGCCGTAAGGTGTGATCAAGCACATCCCAACTCCTCAACCGGCCTCATGGGAATATCTTGGCTTCTTGGCATTCCCAAGTATATTTATCTGGACCTCAGTGAGCTAAGGGCTTGTCTGTTTCTTTTCTCCTGGAACAGTTTGAACCTAGGGCCTTGCACAAGGTGAGTACTCTAGTCCTGAGCTACACCCCGAGTCCAATGTCCTGCCTTTTAAGAAGCAAGTTAACTTAATTTTCACAAAATGTAATTTGATGCATTGAATGTCACTGCTGAGAAAAGCTCTTCCTTACACGTTCTGAGGAGTGCAAGTTGTGAGAAATTAACATTCCCTTCATTTCTGCCCGAGGAAGAGGGAGACCTGTAGCCTTTTACTAGAGAGGCTCTGTGTCTGGAGAGTTTTATCCTTGCCATTGCCGACGGTGTGAAAAGAAAATTCATTTAAAGATTCAGGTAGCCTAGCTAATTCAAGCATTTGGTTTTTGTTTTTGTTTTTTTCTTTCATCTTCTGGTGAGATGTTCTCTTTTTCTGACTTAACTATTTTGAAAAATGTATTTCTTATTTTCTGTCCTTTGGTTTTGAGCAAAAGGCACATCTTAAAAATACCCAATCAATAGGGAAAATGAGATTCCATTACACATCGCTTCCTGTCATAGGATCTATTTTAAGTTCGGACTTCCTGGAACTGAGCTATCCAGCGGTTTATCGGAAATAATTAGACATTTTGAATACAGGAGATTTACAAGCCCACGACTGCCTCTTTGGGTGTACATTTATACAAAGCTATCCTAAGAATTCTCTTAAAGCTATTCCACTTGAAATGGCAAGGAAATAATTGGAACAGAGTCCCCCTCCTCCAGTTTACATGGGTTGCTCTGGAGAAGTATGTAAACACAGAATCTCAGGGGTCTTTGTTGTCAGGAGCAAGCAGAGTCGGCTTTCCAAATGCAACTCCATATGTTAAAAAGATATTTTCTTGGTTGATAAACTTCTGTCCATAATTAATCAATTGTAAAATGTTTTACTGAGTGTTCCATTTAGGCTGAATTCTGCTGGTATATAAAAAAAATCCGTGCCCTCCAGAAATTGCCAGCATCACTGGGGAGAGCAGACTAGCACATGAAATAATTAAAGTACAATTAAATCTGAAATGCTGTAGGTTTAGCAGTAGTTCAGGGAGAGGAGGCAGTCACCACAGGCTGATGTAGTTATAAAAGCATTCACCGGGGATTAGGAGTGAAGCCTTTGAAAGCCTTGGTTGAACTGCAAAAATATTTTCTGGGTGGGGCGGTGTTTTAAGTGTTCATTACTTTTTAATGTCTTATCTATAAATTATTGATTAGGCTGCTGAACGCTGAGTTGGACTTGAAAGAACTCGCCTCTGGTGGGTCAGGTGAACTTGGAGGAAGAGAGGACATGGAAAAGGTCTGAGAGCTGGTGGCATCACTATAGGCAGGGCAGGCTTGGATGAGCGTCCCCAGGATGCCAGCAAGGGGATAGTGACCCTTGGTGGAGAAAGATGGAAAGACACAAAGACAGAGAGGTGAGGCAGGAAGAGAGGTTTTCTTCAAAGGCTTTGCTCCTGCTCCAAAACCCCAGGCCAAATTTGCCAGCCCACCACTGAGTAAAGAAAGTTGGGTACTTCTAATCAAATCAAACTGTTGCTACAGATCACAGCCACTGTCCGCAGAGACTTTATGATCCTGCCCATATTTTTGTAAATTTTCAGCCATTAAAAATATGAAAGAGGTCAGGTGCATGCCTCTAGTCCCAACCCTTGGGAAGTAGAGGCAGGGGGATCTCAGTAAGTTCAAAATCAACCTGGTTTATGTAGTGAGTTCCAGGACAATCAGGGCTTCATATTGAGACCCTGTCTCAGAGGCAAACAAGCAAACAGATATATGAAAGTCAGGCATGGTTGTACAAGTCTGTAATCCTAGCTACTGTACAGGAGACTGAGCCAGAAGGAATTCAAGCCAAGGCCAGACTGGGCAACTCGGGGAGCACAAAATAATAGTAAAAAGAAGGCAAGGTGTTGTCTGAGCTACTTCTTCTTGCGGGGATAAAATACCCCAGTGAAAGCAGCGTAAAGAAGGGAGGAATGGTTTGTTCTGGCTCACAGTTTAAGATTACAGTCCACGGTAGCAGGGATGTCACAGTCACGGAAGCTTGATGTGGCTGGCCATGTGGTGTCTGCAGTCAAGAAGCAAAAGGAGTACTTGCATTCAGCTTAATCTCCCTATTTTCTCCAGTAGCCCAGCTAGGGAATGGTGTTGCCCACAGTGGGTGGAGTCGTGGCCATGCCTCAGCAGGCCTCCTGGGTGATTCTGGATCAAATCAGGTTGACCATTGAGATGAATGATCACAGGAGTATAGCTCTTTACAGAGTGTTTGCCTAGATTGCATGAGATCCTAGGTTCAATCGACAGCACTGAGAAAGAAGAAAAAACGGTACAGAAAACATGAGTTGAAAGAACAGAACCAAAGCTGCGAACATGCTCAAGCCTTGAGCGGAGATCTCTATAAGAACACAGAGTAGACAATCAATCACAATAATGGCCATTAAATGCACAAGGACTTTTTGTCTGAGCATGCAAAAGTACATTTATATTTAGTACTTTATTTAATCCTCAAATCGTAGTTGGAAGGAATAGTATCCCGCTGCACAGATGGGGCAAGGAATTCTCCTAAATGGAGGAGCCACCATAATGGAGAAATTAGAATGAGCTGCGTATTCATCCAGAGAGTGACTAACCCACTGAGTCACTCAATTAAGAATGTCCTGTGGGAATCAAAGTTGCCAAATAACCAAGATTACCCAAATGCCTGAGTTCTGACAAAGTACTTGCATAGACACTATCTCTTGATCTTAACACATTTTGCCAATGAAGACTTTATCTTTCTCCTGTAGATGGGAAAATGGATAAAAGAAAGAGTGCATGACTTACCAGCTGCGTGGTCTCTCAGCTGGTAAGAATAGATTGGAACAAGACTCAGTTTGTTGTGCAAACACCAAAACCTCCCCTGTTCTATGAAAGGCTCCAAGCCCAGGAAGAGGAAGGCAAGTCGAAGGTTGAAGGGGTAAAAGGTGCCCTAATATGGACTTACTCTGCTTCCCTAGCATCCCCACAACATTACAGATAAAATTCACCCTTTCCTAAAGGGGATTGTTTCTAACTCTGGTAGAAAAAATAGAGATGACCATAGGCCAAGAGAGCATCCTAGCTTGTATCAAGTCTTGAGTGCAGGAAAGGCTTTGTTGGTGTCATCCTGGCAACTGGGGGATGTGACAGCAGCAAAAAAGGACAAAAGGAGCTTGGGGAACAAGAGCAGGTTTGAACGGTGGCACTGCAGCCAGTGAGAGAAACCTTTCTGGTCTCTTCCACCGGGATTTAGCGTGGCACTAAGATCCCTGGGCACTGGAGTCTCTCTAGCTAACCTTCCCGCCCAGTCTTCAGCTGCCACCCCACAATGTCAACTCCTCTCCAGGAAGAACCCTGTGGAAGCCATTATGATAATGCAGTTCCTTGCTGACTTGCCTTTGGGAGCACCAGGCAGATCCCTTGAGCCAGGCTTCCTTTGAATGGAAGAAGTAGAGGAGATGCTGCCATGGCAACGCAGTTCCCCTGCCCATTTCTACCATCGGCAAGCTGGGGGAGATCCCTGGAGGAAGTGGTTCCCCCACCTCCTTCACCAAGGCAGGAGAGATCGCCAAGGATACACAGATGGAGAGGAGCCTTAGGGAATGTTCCCTCTAGCCTGAAATGGCTGCTGAAGTCGTCATGGCAACCCGATCTTTTGCCCACCAAACCATGAAGGAGGGAGAGCTGGAGGGCTGCCTGGGAGCCAGCCAGTGCCAGCACAGCTCCAAGCTCCCACTTCTGCCGTCAGGTTGTAAGGGGCTCCACTTTAGGTTGAAGCATCCGGGAAATCCATCTCGGGTATCTGGAAGGACTAGTAGCAACCTCCTGTAAAAGGACAGTGCCAATAAAGGCAGGAGGTGAAGGGGAATAGTTAAACTAGGCATAAATGCGCTCTCAGGAATCCCAGCACTCGGGAGGCTGAGGCAGGAGGAATGCGAGTTCAAGGAGTCCCTGGACTATGTAGTGAGAACTAGTCTCAAAAAACAAAGAATGGCTTCAGAAGATGTGGGGACGGCTGCTTTCAGTGTCAGCAGTGACTTTGCCAATGGGAAGCATTTGTATTGCATGTGTCCAAAATGTCCTTTTATTTTCTTTCTCTATTCTTAAGTTGTCTTGGATTAATCCCTTAACTAATAACAATGTGCCAAGTACACAGATGCCTTTTGTCTATTAGCAGTAAAAAGGGGACCTGGGAACAGCTATAAAAAGAAGCATCCCATCCTTCAAACAGGTTCCAGTTGGAGTCTCTAAGTCATATATGTGTGCATGATACAGATTATTAAAATGTGCTCCAAACTATAAAACCAGTGCAAAATGCATAAAAACAGAAGTATTGTAGAAACCAAACTCAAGAAAAGCAACCTTTGGAAATGTCAGCCCTCTTGAGCACACTCCTAGCCCTTCCTGCCTTCTCTTAGACACATCTGGAGAGGAGTGTGAGCGAGGGATGAGTAAAGCACACTGGTAAAAGTCTGATTGGTTTTTTGTTATGTTCCCATTCCCACCTGGATACAGGAGAGTATTATGTGATCTATGATGCAGGTGGGTGGTGTCCTAACCCTGCTCACAGACCACAGAGCTGAGTCTGTATTAATAAGAAGGATTTGGGTTTGTGCTTCCATCACTTCGCTGTCTATGAGAGACCCTGAGCTGAGACACGGAGCTGGTGGCCACGAGAGACTGCCAAGGAGACAACCCTTCCACGCTCCTGGGAGATCTCAATTACAGCAGCCATTGTGTCCCAGACACTGTTCCCTCTTCCTTGTGATACACAGAGAAGTCAGTATTATCTCTGCACCGAGGCTGAAAAACATAAGTGAGTTTTGCTAAGGTCACTTGGAGTAAGTTTAAACTCTGGGTTCAGGTCCAGAGCTGGTACAAAGCCAGCGATCTCTGACAATAAGTACTAACTCCCCGGGGAATTATACGCCACCGAAGCTGCTAGCCTCACAACTGGTCTGGATTGGTTGGAGTAGGGTAATATAGACAGAATGGATAGACGTGCTTTATTTCCTTCTCACATTTTTATTTAGTCTCAAATTCTCCAACGATACCAGCATTGGCTCTGCCAGCTTCAGTCCCTCCCCTGCAACCACTTCTGCTTCTATTGCGCTCTGCTTGTGTGATTTTATTCACGCAGCCTCGCCGTCCTCACGCTGTGATTTCCTTTTCATCTCAGCACACACGGTGCACCTGGTTCTAAACGGACACACTAGCTTTGTTTCTGTTGACGTGATAAGAGCGTGTGTGAAGAGGGCAAACAAATCCAAACCTCCTAACAGCCCTACAAGTCCACAGGGGTGTGCATCTAGTGCGGGCAGCAGCTAATCACCTGGGCTCTCCAATTATCTGCACAAAAGCACTGCACCACTTACAAAGCACACAAGTGAAAAACCAGGCTCCGTCTCTTACACCTATCTTACTTTATCTCTCTGAATAGGTATGTTCACATGTATGACAACACAGATTCGCACAAACAGTAAGAATAAAGTCGAAGTTCTTTACATGAATATACACTGAGGATGTGTATATATGAATGTACATATTCATATATATTCACAGACACACACACACACGCATGCTTTCAAATGCATCCTGCCACTTGGGCCATTGACTTAGCTGCGTATAAAATTATTCTGAGAAATGAAACAGTATACAGGATTTATGTAGAATCCAATGACCACTATTTTATAGTGGCAGAAACTACTAAAATAATTGAATGAACAGAATCTGAAGACATTGGGAAATGGTCACCCTCAAATCCTATGAGAAAATAAACAAAATGCAAAAATGCATGTAGAGTATGATTCTGACCTTGTAAGAGAATTTACATGTGAGTGTGTGTGGGGGGGGGCGCGTAACAGTTAATTTTAAAATTCAGTTTGCTAGCACTGAAAAATTTACAGGAGACTTAAAAAGAGATGTACCCATGATGGCATTTCCGGATACTTAGATCAGGAGGACTTTGACATAGTGAGTGGGTTAAAGCCTGGGGATTCAAATCCTGGTGGCATTATTGGGACATACTGAAGGAACATGGGTCACTGGGGATGTCTTGGTGAAGCACTGTCTTCTCTACTCTGCTCCCTCCCTGCAGTAAGGAAAAGAAAATACACACACACACACACACACTGCTCTGCTGCCATAACCGCACCTGAGTGCGCTGGGCCAGGCATGGTCTGCAGTCTCCGCAGCAGTGAGCTAAAACAGACAGCTCTCTTTTATGTTGTCCATCGGGCCCTTTTGTCCATTGCACCAATAAAAGAGCTAATGCACACACACACACACACACACACACACACACACATATTTGCCAAATACTTACATTTTTCTCCAGGAAAAAAAAAAAAAACAGTATGGAAGGAAAGACACCAAACTCTGACAGCATTTTTATTTTGTGGGGTTTTATTTTTTAAACATATTTTCCCTAAAATTTAGCATCACAATTAACACTTCTACAGCCAGAAAAATAAATAGTAGTTTTCAAAAGTACAAAGCAAAATAATAAACGAGCCTGCTTAGAATTCCTTATGAGACTTCTCCTGTCTCACTTCATTCTCAGTGAGGCTGACTGAGGCTGGAAGGACAGAGCAGACTGGGTCACCACTGCCCTGTGAAACAGGGATTTCCACCTCTAGAATCTGGAAGAGGGAGCCCAGTGTGGTGACTGACTCTAATCCCAGTACTCTAGAGGCAAAGGCACGCACATCTCTTTGAGTTCAAGGCTAGCCTGGTCTACATATCTGACTCTGAAAAAAGAGAAGACTTTGGCCTTTGATGACTTGGATGGAAGCATTTAAGTGTGATATGAGCTGTCCTGAATAAAGTAAGCCATCACCCCTCAAAGAA
Organism: Alexandromys fortis; assembly: GCF_014885135.2. Lineage (NCBI taxonomy): Eukaryota > Metazoa > Chordata > Mammalia > Rodentia > Cricetidae > Alexandromys > Alexandromys fortis. The sequence continues at coordinate 5,029,824 of NW_026067958.1, read as the reverse complement.
AGAAGAAAGTCATACCATTGCCTGCAGAGCCTATTTCTAGCACATTCTTGAGTTATGCCATTGCCTGCAGTGCCTATTTCTAGCACATTCTTGAGTATAAGCAGAGCATGATGGTCTACAGGGAGCCGGGCCCTGGGTAAAACCTTCCAAAGAGGAGGTGACTACGTGAGAGAGTCAGAAGAAGACCATTCTAGACTTGATGTCAGCGGGCCCTCCAAGAGGTGTCACACAGCTGGTGGAGAACAGCTTCAGCTGCACTTGCCACAGGGGTGGGAGTTTCTCCATCCTGTGACCTTGTCTTCTGTCCTTGGCCATCTCAAATACGTGGAAACATTATCTACCAGCCTTCAGGATAAAGGCAGTCAACGAGCCGCGTTTCCTCTTCCTTCATCTGTCTCTGTTAGTAATGTCAATGCAAACCTTCCTAAAATAGAAGCCAGCAAATTTCCGAAAACACTTTTTGATGAGTGGTCCTCTCCACTCCCTTTCCTTCACTTTCCAAGTCTCTCAGAAAAAAATAATACAATTTATCAAAACCCTTTTCCACTCAATTTTATTTTGATTAGTCCCCCTCCTCCTCAAAAGCTACATTTCCCGGTTGAAGTTACTTCCTTATTAACAAACTAAAATTAGCCATTTTGTCAATTTTACTAGGAGCCAAGATAAAAATATGCTCAATGCATTTTGATTGTTCGTGGACATAAAGAAGCCTTCTGAGAAGTTCATTACTGCCATGTGCTCAGAGAAACCATCATTTTTGGAGCAATATTTATTAAACACCTCCGTGCATTGAGACATCCCTCGGCGTCCATGGGCTCCACATTCAAATCAGGCAGTAGAGTTTGAGAAGAAGCAGCACAGGTAAAGCCTGAAGGACACAGAGAGGGAGGGCATGATGGGAGACAGCCTTTCTCAGCCTGCCTGAGAAAAGCCCATAGAAGAGACAGCGGAAAATCCCCGCATCCTGAGGCCCCAGAGCAGAGGCACACTAAGGATGGTTATGTAAGTGTGGTAAAGAAAGCCAGTCAGGACCTGTTTCCCCCACAGTAGGAAAGTATCTTTGCTGAATAGAAAAATTCCTGCACAGCACAGTGGTATAAACTGTTTCTAGGCTTTTTAAGAAAGAGCTGAGCTCCTAGCATCACCTTGGGGGAGACGCTAAAACTAACGGCAGGCCGCTAATCATCTTGGGTGACTTGCAGAGGCTGGGCAGCGAGGGAGCACAAGCATGCCCAGGCATGTTTGCTTGATAAGGAAAGCATCTCACAGAATCTGGAGGATCTTTATAAAATACCCAGGTAGAAAAAAAGATAAAAGGTCTCATTTAAAATATACAAGAAACTTAACCCATAATACCCACATCACCCCAAATCCACTTATCAGAGAAAAGCCTCTAAACAAGTTTCTATAGAAGAGATCTGGCAAGTCATTATTTAAGTGTGGGTATCTGAATGATAACAGGACCCAGAATAAAGCCTCAGAGATCTCTTATGCCCAAATCACAAAGTCCCTGCAAAACCAACTAGGAAACTGAGTCCTTTATGTAAAAGCAAAGAGCCTTTATTCTTACATAAGTTTGCACACTCTGTCTCTCCGTGTGTCCAACATATTGGAGTGATCGGAGAACCCCTGAGCTCAGGTAGGGTTGGGTTTTCATAGTAGCAAAGGTTGGGTGAGGGATTTCCAAGGTCCAGGGCCCCCAATTGGCCGACATTTGTCTAGGGGTGTCCTAGTGAAAAGCGATGGGTGTGTGCTGGCAGGTGATCCTATCTACAATGGTTGGAACATTAGGAATTTTCTTTGAATGGTCTGTTCCTGGGTGGTGCCTGGGTAGTCTCAGTTTGTGCTCGTTCTTGGAACCAGGATAAACTACTGAGACTCAGGCCTCTATTGAGCTTGGCGTGGCTGGGTATACAAGATCCTTGGGCTTAATCAACTATGGTCACAGGAAGTGATATGTGAGCTTTTTTCCCTTTTGAAGTACATTATTTATTTATTTATTCTTCTTTCATATAATACATCCCAACCATAGCCTCCCCTCCATCCACTCCTCTCAGTCCATGTCCCCACCACCACTATCTTCCCTCTCCTCCAATCTCCCCATTTCCCTTCAGAAAAGAGCAGGCCGCCCAGGGATATCAAACAAACACAGCATAAGATACAATAAAACTAGGCACAAACCCTCATATCATGTTGGGAGGCAAGGCAACCCAGTTGGAGAAAAAGAGTCCCAGGTGCAGTTAAAAGAGTCAGACAACCGCCAACTCCCTGCTAGGAGTCCTGCAAAAACCCCAAGATAAAAATATTTGCAGAGACCTAGCACAGACCCAGACAGGCTCTGTGATTATATTTTCAGTCTCTGTGAGCCACTATGAGCCCTGCTTAGTTGATTCTGTGGGCTGTGTTCTTGTGTCTTCAAGTCCTCTGACTCCTATAATCCTTCCTCTCCCTCTTCCGCAAGGTTTCCCAAACTCTGCTTAATGTTTGGCTGTGGGTCTTTGCATCTGTGGGAGCTTTTATTTTCAATGTGTTGAAACATACTGGTAGAAGGAGAACAGTCTCATTAATCTATAACAGGCAAAAACAGAATTCCTACACACAGTGTTTAAGCATACCTCACCTACAAAGCAATTCTGGCTCTGGGTCAGCCTGAGTGCTGGAGTCATTGCTTGCTGTCAGTCTTGTCCCAGATTGTCCCAGGTACAGTCAGGTATGGTTTCTCAAGCAGAGTCTATCCCATGCTGGGCATCTACGTTCTTCAAGATAGCTAACTGTTCAGGAAAGATCGCTGCATCCTACAGATTCCTGTCACTCCAGTATGTGTTTGGTGATTCTCAATCAGTAACTTCATATTCAGATAGGAATTGTGTCTATCAGAGTTAAGAATTGGTGGTTGAACAGAAACTACCTCCAAATACTAACTGCTAGCAAATAAAAAATTAATTTTCTCTAATGGAGTCTCACTTGGTATGCAAACCACTCTTAAGGCCAGGACCCATGCAAAGCACAAAATGAACTCAATGTTAGTTTTGGAAGGTCTTTTTTGTCACATAATGCTTTGTCTGAGCTGCTTTTCTATCTTACCCAATAAGTCTTCTGCTTTTAGGGTATTTCTTTGTGGGCCAATGCATGTGTCTCCATGTCTATATGTGTTTCTTGTGTTTTTCCTTTGGCTCTTTGTTTTTGTGTTTATTTGTTTGTTTTTATCTTATTCGTATCTATTTGGATTCTTTTGTTTTGTTGTTGGTTTGAGATGCCTGTTTGTTTTTGCTGAGAGAGAGAGTGAGAAAGAATACAGATTTGGGTGAGTGGAGTGGAGAGGAGGAGCTGAGAAGAGCTGGGGGAGGGGAATTGCAATTTTATTGTAGTAAAAATCAATTTTGGCTTAAGAAAATGGTAGGTATGGTGGTGTACACCTTCAATCCCAGCATTCAAGAGGCAGAACTATGAGTCAGAGAAATATTGATCTACAGAGAAAGTTCCAGGACAGCCGGACTACACAGAGAAATCCTGTCTCAAACAAAGAAATAAATGGTGGTTGGAGTCAAAAATGAAGGATTTGGATCTGCAATGAGCATGAAGGATGCTGGACAGGGGAGAAAGGGGTAGGCACTGGACAACTGGCTCAGTAGTTAGGAGAGATTGCTGTGCAATCACAAAGACCAAAGACTACAGTTCATATCCCAGCCGCCACAGAACAATCCTGCACGCACTTGTTACTCCAGTTCAGAAAGGAACACAAACAGATGGTCTCTAGGACTGGCCAGCTTCTAGCTTACCTTAGAAAACACTCCCAAGGTTCATAGAGAGGCCCTGCTTCAAAGGAGTAGGCAGAGAGTGGTGGAGGAAAGCTCAACCTTCTCTTCTAGTCTTTGCACATGTACATATGTACGCATACAATCACCTCAAATTAACTAATTGTGCATTTTTTAACAATATTGAGGGCAGGGAAATCATGTGGTAGAGAAAAAAAAACATCTCAAATGATATGTTAAATAGACTGATAAAGAATAATGGTGTTCTGTTTACTCTTGAAGGCAAGCAATTAGAAATGAATGGTATGTTTCTCTAGTCCTTTCTATTTGCATGAATCTAAAAAGTGTAGCTTCAAACACATGTCTGTCATGACTGGCAAAACCAAGCCCCAGAAGCTGAAGCTGAACGAAGAAATAAGCAGGCCAGTGGTGGACAGGTCATGGCCATGTGCAGGCCAACGATAGACATGTCATGGTCACCTGCAGGCCATTGACTGACAGATCATGGCCATCTGCCTGTTCTAGAACAGGAACTTTCCCATGCCCCGTAAGAACATACTCAGCCTGAACCTAGAGTTTTGGGAACACAGAGTGAGCAAGATGCTGTTTCTCTCCCTGAAATTCAGTCATCCAGTCAGAACCAGATCAAAATAAGACATGTGTGAATCCCATCTTTCAGATTATCAGAAGCCAGTACTAAGGATGCCAAAGCTCTGGTCAGAAAGGCAACAGTCTGCTTAAATATAAACAGACACTCCCAAGAGCAAAGTCTCCTATTCCAGCAAGCTGGATGCCCATCACATGAAATCATATATTTAACCCCTCAGAGCCGCTGCTTTGCAAAGAGGGACTTTCTCCTTATACAGCTGAGGGGACTGAAGGAGCCAATACTTGCACAGCATCTGAAAGAGCCCTTGATACACAGAAAGTTCTGAATGAATGTTAACTGCTTTGATTCTGATGGGTCCTAATGCAAAAGTATTATTATTACATAGCAATTGGTGTCTTAATCGGAATGAACAAGAAGATATATGATTAGGAGAACATGAATGGAGGGGAGAGAGTGAAGAGCTGAAACTCAGCAGCAGCAAGAAGCCATTTTTCATCGCTACAGGGTACCGCCATGATGGCAATTTAGACCAGGGAATAGAAGGGGGTAGGGCACCTGAATGGAGGCTCTCATTATCAGGCTGGCACAAATGTGGAACTGCCTCTGCCACGCCCTCATTTTGGGCTCTCCCCCCCCCATTTCCTCCTCTGGGGGCTGCTGGTCAAGTTTTCTTGATGTCCTTTTTGATAGAACAGGAGAGCTTATGGGCTAAGGGATGACAGAAATAAGGAAAAGTCAGCTAACAAGGGGTCTACCCTCATGCTCTGTAACCACTCTCCATCCAGGACCAGGTCCAGCCTCCTACAGTGGTCATGCTGACTGTGGAGGTGGAGGAGAACTTGGCCACAGAAAAAGGTTTCTGAGCACACAACAATGTAAAATTAGTTCAAAATCAAAAGTGTAATGACTTCAATGTATTTTTGAAAGCTCTCACGCAAGCTGCATCCTGGGGCTTTACTGCATGCAGCCCTGGTTCTCAGTAGACTTGTTCACTTTGTACATGACGTCACACCATGCAACACCAGAGAATGCTACTGAAACAACCTAGCTCTGCTTCCAGACCCCGCTTCTTGTGAGCTGTGGTGATTTTGCTGCTATATAGGAACACAATGGTTTGATCTGCGAGAGCAAAGACTTAATGTTTTCCTCCCATTGTTCCTCAGCGTGGAAGAATCAAATGAGTACTGTTTGAATTCAAACTACTGTTTGAACTGCTGATTTCAGTTTCCTTTCTCTCTCCCTCCCTCTCTCTCTCTCTCTCTCTCTCTCTCTCTCTCTCTCTATATATATATATATATATATACACACACACACATATATATATAGTCTTTCCTTGTTTATTTATTTAAACTAAGTGACCTTTGTCATAGGGTTAGGGAGAATTTTTTTCAACAGTTTCTGAAAAGTCCCTGAACAGACTCTCCCACTTGACACTGCTAACTTATTAACTTATTCTTAAGCAGCATTCTCAAACTGGTGGTTTTACAGCCTTCTTATCAATCATGTTAAGATGATCTCTGTTCAGAGGTAGCAGATAATCAGCCAGTTTAATTCTTACTCTAAAAATAAACAAGCACATCCATCTCATCAGTATGTAAATTTCCTTTCATCTCTAATCAATGCTAAAATTATCTGTATAGCAAAGAGTTGTTTCAAAATACATATCTTTATGATGATTCGTTACTAGTAAATGTTTTGTTTTTAAAGTGTGTTTTGTATACCTATATGCCTGAGGTAACATAAAGATTTTTTTAGATGATAAGGGGTTGACTGGGAAAAGTATAAGATTCTCAATCCAGCTACTCAGGAGGTCTAAGCAGGAGGAGTGCAAGTTCAAAGCCTGCAGAGGTCACAAAGAGAGTTCAAGGAGTTCAAGGTCAAACTAGCCAGCCTTGTCTCGAAATACTCAAAATATAAAGTTAAGTTATTTATTTATTTATTTATTAAAGATTTCTGTCTCTTCCCCACAGTCGCCTCCCCTTTCCCTCCCCCTCCCCCAGTCAAGTCCCCCTCCCTCGTCAGCCCAAAGAGCAATCAGGGTTCCCTGCCCTGTGGGAAGTCCAAGGACCACCCACCTCCATCCAGGTCTAGTAAGGTGAGCATCCAAACTGCCTAGGCTCCCACGAAACCAATAGGTCCAGTAGAATCAAAAACCCATTGCCATTGTTCTTGAGGTCTCAGTAGTCCTCATTGTCCACTATGTTCATCGAGACCGGTTTTAACCCAGGCTTTTTCAGACCCAGGCCAGCTGGCCTTGGTGAGTTCCTGATAGAACATCCCCATTGTCTCAGTGTATGGGTGCACCCCTTGCGGTCCTGAGTTCCTAGCTCGTGCTCTCTCTCCTTCTGCTCCTGTTTTGGACCTTGAGATTTCAGTCCGGTGCTCCAATGTGGGTCTCTGTCTCTGTCTCCTTTCATCGCCTGATGAAGTTTAATATTCAGGAGGATGCCTATATGATTTTCTTTGGGTTCTCCTTCTTATTTAGCTTCTCTAAGAACCCAAATTATAGGCTCAATGTCCTTTATTTATGGCTAGAAACCAAATATGAGTGAGTACATCCCATGTTCCTCTTTTTGGATCTGGCTTACCTTACTCAGGATGGTGTTTTCTATTTCCATCCATTTGCCTGCAAACTTCAAGAAGTCCTTGTTTTTTACTGCTGAGTAGAACTCTAATATTTATATATTCCATACTTTCTTCATCCATTCTTCAATTGAAGGGCATCTAGAAGTTAAGTTTTTTTAATTAAGAAAGAAAAGAAAAAGAACACTGGGGATGTAGCTCCAAGATAGAGTGACTGTCTAACATGGCTGAACAAAAGCACACACACATACACACAACTCCAAACACATGAGGTCCCAAGAGCAAGGCTCATCCTCCACATACCTGTTCCACATTCAAAGCTGGGGAGGGGGGGACTGCAAGGTGAGCTACAGGGAAAGGGAAACAGCAAGTTCTTGGGGCTCTTAGTTTGCTGAGTCTGGGAAAGCCACAGAGCACAGAGCAGCTGTGAGGTTCAGTCCTAAGAGAGCGCCTGCCTGGGAACTGAAGTGTCCAGGCACCCCCTAGTGGCCTAATTTCCTGCTCTGTTGGAAGCCAGCTGCCTCCAAGGTCCATAAACATGATGAGTGGGATATTTAGAGCTCTGCCTCTGCCCACCTCCACGCAAAGGGCCAGTGCACACACGGAACACCTGATGTCCTTGCAGCCTGCCTGGCCTCCCAGGAGCTTGTTAGGCATAGAGGCTGAGAGGCATGCCCATCTTGTTTTCACAGTTAACTCTATCTCTTGGTAAAAAAAAAAAAAAAAAAAAGCACCTTCTTCAGTTTGTGTCGGGGAAATGGGATCCACCTCTCCATGGGGTGGTTTTGATGTCTGGCTTTTGGGGAATGAACTGGAATCTTTGTGGAGATGGCATGAGGCATCCTTTCCCTTTGTCCTGTCCCACATGTGGGATGGGGAGAGGGGGGGGCTGAAAGCAAACCCAAAGCTAGCTTGAAACTTTCCAGGTTCACCTAGTACAGTATTCTGGATTGACCCATGGCCCTTGGCTAGAACTGAGTCATGGATCTCACCCATTTCGATACTGAATCAGAATTGGGAAAAATTCTCATTTGAAGAATTAGGAAACATTCTCACTTGAAAGACATGGACTGATGCCCAACTATCAAGATTCAAATCTCATCTTCATCATTTACAAACTGATGGAGGTGGGTCTTGTAATAATAAAGAAACTGCCTCGGCCCTCATAGGACAGAAAATTAGGTAGGCGGAGTAGGCAGAAGAGAATGCTGGGAGAAAGAAGCTTAGTCAGAAGAGTCGCCATGATTCTCCCGCTCCAGACAGACGCAGGTTAAGATCCTCCCTGGTAAGCCAGCTCGTGAGCTACACAGAATATTAGAAATGGGTTAGAACAATATGTAAGAGCTAGCCAATAAGAAGCTGGAACTAGCCGGGCCAGGCAGTGTTTAATAGAATACAGTTTCCGTGTAATTATTTCGGGCATAAGCTAGCCATGTGGGCGGCCGGGTGCCGGGGACGCAGCCCTGCCGCTGCTCCAATTTCAACAACAAACTATAATGTTGGGGGTGGGGATGTCACTTAACCTCTCCCCCTCAGACGGTTAATCTGTAAAAGGGGTAATAGCTGTTACTACCTTTTGGGGTCACATGGAAGTTTAAACAAATTAAATAATTAAAGCCCTTGGAATAGACCCTGCCATGAGAGCCATGCTTGTGGTGTTAACTTGTGAAAGCTGCTGTGTATCAAGCATATCTGTTATCATTATTGTGTATTTTATTATCTGTTACCATATGCATTGTTTCCTTTATCTTCTCTATAAACCTGCTATTAAATGCATTCCACAGATGAAGAAACTAAGAAAGACTGGTGGCAAGCATCTCACAAAAGTCACCCTCCAAATGGCCCAATTGGAGTCCAACCTTAGGGCCCTGCCTGTGTAATTGATCCAGGATGGATCTGCCATCCATAAAAGTATGTATGAGGAAGTGCTAACTGTCCTTACACAGTGCTGTGAACAGGAGACTGAGTGGTAGGGAGCGAGGTCAAATAGGAAAGGCTTGAGCTCCACCACAGCGATAGACAACGGAAAGAACATGCAACTAAAGCTTTGTCAGAGACCAGCTTCGACAAAAATACCACTTACCAGGGTAGGGGCATGGGGAGTAGAAGAGTTAGTAAAGAACACGAAGATGTGAGTAAAAATAATAAAACAAAAGACATAGGATAGTGCCAGGAGGCAGTCCCAGTGAATACTGAAATCGGCCACCTTCACCTGAGGTGGAAATAGGCTCACGGTTTTTGGACCTCCGCAAAGCTAAGCAAAGACTGAAGGAAGCATGTGAGATAGGCCATAGTTTTAGGGCCATAGTTTTCAGGTTTGGATCTGAATGTCCTTCACAGGTGAATCAAGGACCCTAAAACAATGGTCCCTAAGAATTAACATTTCCCCAGGAACCCCATGCTAGAGGAGGGAAAGACTGATGCCTGTCCTGCAGGAGAAGACACGGTGGTTCTGAGTGTATCTCATCTGCAGGTTTCCAGGCCCTTGTTCTGTCTGTCCTGTAAGAGTATGATAGCATTGACAGAGGGTAGAGGGAAAACAGGAGTCATTCTCTCTCCAGTCAAACTGTAAACAAAACTGTTTTCTTTACCAGTTTCTGATTCCCAATTTCTTTGGAAATATAGGCAAGCTAAGATGGTGGAAGTGTGGACCCAAGTGCTTAGTAAGAGGCCCAAGCACTGGGAGTTTGACCCCCAGCTTGGTGATGGGATCCTGACAGCTCCAACCTGCTAGGTAGATGAATCATTTGATGGATTCATAACATGATGGGTCATGAGGCAGCGGAACTGTGGGAGGAAAGGCCTAATTGGAGACAGTCACTGGGGGTGTGCATTGTAGCTGTATCGTCTCCATCTCCGGGCCTCTTCCTCCAGTCCCCTTTAATCTGCTTCTTGTGCACCAGTGTACCACACCACCCTTCACCATAATGGACTAAAGCCTTGGAAACCATTAGCAAGATAACTGGACTACTGGGCCGTGGGCAGCAAAGAGCAGCCACCGGAAGCTAACAGGGAAGTCACACAAGAGAACTTGCTTTCTTTCACACAAGAAACTGATAAGGATTCTGATACCCAATTGATAGAGGAAGGTCATTGGCTAATAAAGAAACTGGCTTGGCCCATTTTATTGGTTAGAACATAGGTGGGTGGAGTAAACATAAGAGAATGCTGGAAGGAAGAGGAAGTGAGGTCAGAAGTAATGCAGCTCCTCTCAGAGCCAGACGCCTCAGACAGAGAGGCATGCTCCACTCTCCCAGGCAACTCCGACCCAGGATGGATGTAGGCTAGAATCTTCCCGCACCTTGGGGTGCTTACGCAGATGATTAGAAATGGGCTAAATTAATATGTGAGAATTAGCCTAGAAGAGGCGAGATAGAAATGGGCCAAGCGGTGCTTAAATGAATACAGTTTGTGTGTTGTTATTTTGGGCATAAGCTAGCAGGCGGCCGGGGTGCTGGGGACGCAGCCCCGCCACACCTATTTCAACACCCAATGGTAGTTTGGGATTCCCTGTGAATCAGGGTGTAGTCCTGAGGATGAACGGAGCATGTACTAGGCTGTGAATTCAGTCCTCAGCTCCAGGACAGGGAGCAAGAATACACAAGGGAAAATACATTCATTTGCCATGAGACTTAGAAGTGAGTGACAGGAATCTCTGCTCTACCATGTTTCTTTACGTGGTTCCATGTAGGCTGGAGTCTGATTAGAGATGAAAATGGGCACCAAATAAAGAACCAAATCCAGTTCTCACTTTCCCCTGGCCTTCTACCAGCAGCCTAAGGAAATATTATTACATGTAATTTCTTTTCATCTTCTAAGGATTCCATAGACCCCTCGCCTGTGAAATATTTTGCTAACCATTGTTGTAACTGTCACAGTTTGGATATGGAGCGGGTGAACCCCCAAAGCCACATGTGCTGCCATCTTGGTCCCCCGTATGTGGCTGTAGGGGAGTGGAGCTTTTCAGAGGTGAGGCCTGATAGACAGGAAAGATCAGGATGCTGGGGCCCTGTCCTCAGAAGGGTTGGAAGATCCCACAAAAGTGAGTTACACAGTCAGCAAGTCCGGGACCTGAATTCCTCTCGCTTCCTCTCACGCTGTGTGACTGCCCGCTTTCATACGTCCAACCAACTAAATGAAGGCCATGACTCCCTTCTACCTCGGTTTCCTCTCTGTTAACATGGTCAAAATGTTTACTCTCAACACAGCAACCTTGGGGAAGTAAGTAATTTCACTTTTACAGAGTGAATCTTGAGAGTTTGGGAATAGCTGAGGGGAATAAAAAAACAGAGATGAGCATATGCAGATCTTCATTTGGAGGAGGTGGGGGTTCATTTGGCTGCAGGTCCATCATCAGGGGAAGCCAGACAAGAAATCAGGGCAAGAACTGATGCAGAGACCGTGGAGGAACACTGCTCGCCGTCTTGCTCTTCATGCCTTGCTTGGTCTATGTTTGTTTATTTGTTTGTTTGATTAATTGTTTTTTTCAGGCTGGGCTCATTTCTTTCTTTTATTTTCTTTTGGGATTATAATCCAATTATATTTCTTCTTTCTCTTTCCTCCATCCAAACTTTCCCATATACCTCTCCCTGCTCTCCTTCATATTCATGGCCTCTTTTTTCAACAAATGATACCATATATGTGTTTGTATGTGTAAATGTATGTATAAGTATACATATGTATATGTATACATATATGTATATTCCTAAATATGATCTGCTGAGTCTGTATAATGTTAGCTGCATCTGTTTTGGGAACTGACCATTTGGCACCTGAAAACCAATTGGTATGGTCTTCCTTGGGGAGGACCACCTCATAAGCTCCCACCTCTCCTCAGTTGCCTATAGTATTTTTGCATAGCTGAGATCTTCAGTTTTTAAGAAAAATTGCTATTGCAAGTCAAGATAACTTCAAGAAAATGGTGATGGAAGCAGGGGTGTAGAGATATTTCATTTGTATTTTAGTAAATAAAGCTTCCCTGAAGATTAGGGAGTAAAACAACCTCACTGGTCAGTCTTACAAACCATGGGTTTCATACACCTTTAATCCCAATTGCCACACTATTTGCCATAGAAACCAGGCAGTAGTGGTGCATGCCTTTAATCCCAGCCCTAGAGAGGAATATAGGATGGGAGAAAACAGCTCTCAGACAGTGTCTCATTCTGAGGATTCAGGAGGCAAGATCACCATTCCGGGCTGAGGTAGAGGTAAGAGCCAGTGGCTGGCTGTTTTGCTTTTCTGACCTGCAGACTGAACCCCGATATCGGTCTCTGAGTTTTTATTAGACGTGCTACACAGGGGAGATGGTTTGATATATAAGGCACTAGCTTAAAACCCAAGTTCAGAATTCCAGAATTCATGACAAATCCAGGTGACTGTCTGTAATCCCAGCACTAGGAAGCAGATCCAAGGGACGGGATGCCAGGGACAAACTGGCTACCTAGATTAGCTAGAACTGACCAAGTCCAAGATCAGTGAAAGACTCTGTCTCAATAAAGTGGAGAGCAAATGACATCCAACATCAGCTTCAGCTACACACACGCACATGCACACACATGCACACCAGCGGTTAACACAACTGAAAACACAAAAGGGATAATTACACATACACACCACAAAACAAAAATTATACATAAGCATCATGCACAGTCAAGTGTCAGATGCCATTTCACCCTGTTCTCTTTATATTCAGGTCCACAGCATCTATAGGAATGCATTGTCCATGAATTTGCATGCATTAGCATTATCAAGAATAGAAAATGATACTATTATTATGTAAGCAGCTTCAGTTTAAACAGGCTGTCAGTCAACTGCCTCCAGGCTTGGCAATATCTAGTTTGTTGGCAGATGGGACATTCTAACCTGCTTTCTTCTGTCATGTTTTTGACAAACATCGTAAGCCAGGTGCCTTTTTCCCAGCTGTCCCCTGGGCTCATCTGGGGCTTTAGCTGAACCATCAAGTCCATCACAAAGTGTTGCCATTATCTCAGCAGCCAACTGAGGTAAATAAACACATAAATTCACTTGCAATCCTATTTTATGCCTGTTCTTTTTTCTTGTACTTAATAGGGGCAGAAGACTTAGTAATGTGTTATGAATGGATGATTTAAAATGGTATACCTTAATGAAAACACATGTTCACACAGATCTTTACAGCTAACCATTATGGAGACTGATAATTTCTCCATCTGCAACATACCTATAAAAGTATACTAGTCTTTTATAATTCCCAAAGTTAGGTTATAAATTTGAAAAGCTCTGTTTATCAAAATGAAATTTAAGAAATGCATTTACTGTCAGAGCCAAATACACTTAGAGAAGTTACAAACCGAGTCTTCAGTAATACAGGGTGGCCTTCAGAACCTTCCTCAAGTTGCTGAAGCAGCAGGACACACTCCAGGGAGATGAAGAGAATGTCAAATATCAGTACTTTGCTTTGTTTCAAAATAATTGGGAATAGATATAACTTAGGTATGATTTTTGTTTTGTTTTATTTTTTTGCCCTAAGTCAGGTTCTTAAAGAATAGACTTGGTTGGCCTCAAAGTCAAGTCCTCCTGCCTCATCCTCTTGAGAGCTAAGGTTATAGGTGTATACCACCTTGCCTAGATTTACTGGATTCTTAATTTTAATATATATATATATTCTTATATTTGTTGGTGTTTTGCCTGCGTGTATGTCTGTGTGCCATGTGCAGGCAGTGCCTGAAGAGGCCAGAAGAGGGCATCAGATCCCCCAGTACTGGAGTTACACACTGTTGTGAGACACAGGTGAGTGCAGGAATTTAATCCAGGTCCCCTGGAAAAGCAGTCAGTGCCTTAACCAAGCCATCTCTCCAGCCCTAATATTGTGGGTTTTTTTTTTTTAAGAAGAATAATTTTGGGATTATAATTTACTCAGTCACTTTCCTCTTCCAGACAAGGGGAGGAGAGAAGCAGAGACAGGGAAAGGGAAGAGAGGAAAGTGAAGTTACCTGGAACGAGAGAGAAAAACAGAACACACAACAAATCTGCTTAGGAGTTTATTGGAGGGGGTGTGCAGACCTGATGGTGTGTCCAGTTTTTAAGGGCTGCCTAGCGCATGTGCACAGGGGAATACGTGGTTACATGATATGCAGATGACAGAGCTCACGCATGTATGCAAGGGCTCACTCAGTTGTGTCAGAGGTAGGTGATGCAACCATGCCACACATGGGTCACGCAGGGTCCTTTAAGATCCCCCGGGGCCATTAGGCACTTCTGCCTGAGGGCTTCTCCACATGTGTGTGGCCCTAGAATCTAGAAATGTCACCCATGCTGTGTGGTTGAATCATTACAGAAAGAAAGAAGGGAGGGGGGAGAGATCCACGCTCATGAATGTTAGCTGGAGAATCATGGTTAAGCAATTAGATACAAGGTAGCTTTTAGGGAAGAGAATCTGGGAAGACCAACTCTCCAGGATGTGAGAGAGAAAGCACATGCCTATCTTATGCCCAAATCCACGATGTTATTCTTAAAAAACGATTAGAGAGCTGCTGCAAACCGGGCGGGCTGGCGGAGCCCGCCATGGGAGAGCGGCTACAGGAGGATCCCCGGGCGGCTGGCGGAGGGAGCCCGCCATGAGGGCGGCTACAGGAGGGCACGCTTCCTTGGCCCACAGTGGCGGCAGGTAACAGACACGTAAACACAGGAAATAGCCATAAGTATTTATTAAGGAAGGGGGAGAAAGAAAAACAGAGAAGAGATAAAAGGAGAGAGGAGAGATAAAAGGAGAGAGAGACAGAGAAAACGCGTGCGCACGCCAAGGAAGCAGAAAGAGAGAGAGAGGTCCCAAGATGGCGATGGGCGGGTCAGAGGTTATGGGAGTGGGCGTGGCTAGGGCAGGGACCCAAGAATATCATTCCCACATCTTGCTTTTGATAAAAAGCAAATTAGACACTTCAGTTTGAAGGAATTGGGGCGGCGAATTCTCAAGACTGCTTCCGGCTGATTGTGGGCGTCGTCTTGGGGAGGGGTGCAAGAGAAGGCTGGGGTGCTGGGAACATCCTGGCATAGCTGGTCTCTTTGCTTCTGACCGATGTCTGTGGCATGGGAATGTCTGGAGTCCCTAAGTTATTGGCAGAACAAAGAACAAAGTCAAATTAAGGTTAAAAGGAAAAAATTTTAGGACCAGGGAATTGAGGGGGTATCTGACCTGTTTAAGATGGATTTCTTGATTTGGCTCCCTGGAACTCATGAGAACTCCTTGGGTTTGTGAAAACAGAAGTTTTAGACATATAATGACTGTAGCATAAGAGATAAATTTGGTTTGAAATTTGGTGAGGTCACCTTGTAAAACCTCAACCTGGCGAAACCTCTCAGCTGTCAGACTGTCAGAGATCTTTGAGAAGGATAAGATTTTACTTGAGTAACTGATTAAAAAATGACAGAGAACTTACTTGGTTGGCACCCAGAGCTACTCTTTTTTGGGTCCTCCATGGTCGCTGAAGGTTGCACTTGAGCTTTGCTGTTTAGCGCAGGGCCTGCCAGGCTCCAGAAGATCCTGTGGGCTAAGAAATCTGTAGGAAGACAGGCCTACCTTGACCTGAGCAGCTAGGCTGTCGATTCCGGTGATTCCGTCCACGTCTAGAGATCTTTAGTTTAGATGAAAGGCAGGTTTTCCCAATGGTCAGCGCTCTGCAGTCGAAGCGAGATGCAGAAGGACGTTGTTCTGCGCGTGACTGTCTTCTTTGGAGGGAGCAGAAAGCTGCTGCTAGGAGCCAACCTGTCTCTTTTGTCGTTGTTAAAAGTTATTTTAATAATTAAATACTTAAATATCACATTCCCCAGATCTCTGAGCAGTTGAGGGCTGTTTATCAGGTATAACTATAGTATAGAATTTGTTTGGAAAGTTGGGTCTGAGCTTGACCAAATTGGCTCTTAACAGGTAAGATTTACATTTGTAAAAAGATAGAGGGAAAAACTGCTTGAAATATAAGGTTAGCGGCAAAACTGACAATGGTAAAGAACAGCTTAAGAGACTTAAAGGTACATACCAGTTTAAAATACAAGACTCATGTTTTGTAGTCTGAAATAAGATGTAATAAACAGTTATACATAGAGAGAGTGAACAAGAATTGGGCAACGTGGATGCCTCTGATGGGCCCTATCAAAGGCATTTGACCATTGCTCAAAACACATTTAACAGAGTTAGCATAAGGAGTTTGGTGAAAACCTGGTGAGAAGGCAGGGTAAAACCGGGAGAGTGTGGTCACATGACCTGGCTCTCAGCCAAGATGGCGGCGAAAAGGTCACCTGACCCATCTGGCCTCCAGCCAAGATGGCGACCGCCATGTGTAGTCTGCTCAGTTGGAAAGCCCGCCAAGCCACAACAAAAGCCGCAGAGGGGAGGGGCAAAAGGCTGGAACCGAAAAACGGCCGTGTATAGTTTAATGGGGCCATTTTGGACAAAAACTGATAAGTGTGAGGCATTAAAAGATGAGGCCAGAGTGATAGGTCTGGATGGATTGGCTCCCGTGGTCAAGGCCGTGCAAACACCCGCAAAAACCGTGGCACCTCAAGCCTACAACGAGAACGGCTCCCCGTTAAGGCGAGATGCAGATGGCACGAACATCCGCTGGCCCTATGGAATGGCGTCCGATTCCATAGGGGGGGATGTTATAACCTGGCTGAATCGACTCGAGCCTCCGACGGGAGAGCGATTCCCGGGCAGGAGGGATTCAGCCAAGGTCAGGCCGCACCGTAGCGGCGTGCTGCACCGTAGCAGCGTGCTGCACCGTAGCAGCAGTTACGACGAAAGAAGGAAGGAAGAAAAGTAAGGAAAAAAAGAAAAAGAGAGAACTGGAGACCCCGGGCCTCCAGGCGCGGGTGAGCTGAGGCTTAACACAGGAGACAAGCCGAATTGAATGCCAGCGAAGGGAACCGAGGCCCTGAAGGCCCGCGGTTGGAGGTTCCCCCATCCCTAAAAACCGTGAAGGGTTGCTGGGAGCTCAACGGTCAAACCCTTGAGTTAGAAGAGATGGTTAAGCTGGCCGAGATGGGGACACTCACGATTAGTTGATCTGTTGTTTGGAGGAGCTGCATCCAGGGAACACGTGGGTCGTAGGCCGGCAAAGTGGAAAAGAACCCGGTTCGGGAGTCACGTGGCACCAATGTTATTCTTAAAAAACGATTAGAGAGCTGCTGCAAACCGGGCGGGCTGGCGGAGCCCGCCATGGGAGAGCGGCTACAGGAGGATCCCCGGGCGGCTGGCGGAGGGAGCCCGCCATGAGGGCGGCTACAGGAGGGCACGCTTCCTTGGCCCACAGTGGCGGCAGGTAACAGACACGTAAACACAGGAAATAGCCATAAGTATTTATTAAGGAAGGGGGAGAAAGAAAAACAGAGAAGAGATAAAAGGAGAGAGGAGAGATAAAAGGAGAGAGAGACAGAGAAAACGCGTGCGCACGCCAAGGAAGCAGAAAGAGAGAGAGAGGTCCCAAGATGGCGATGGGCGGGTCAGAGGTTATGGGAGTGGGCGTGGCTAGGGCAGGGACCCAAGAATATCACACGAAGTCCCCCAAAAGCCAACAAGAAGACTGAGTCCCCGTAAAAGCAAAGATCCTTTATTTTATGCAAGCTTGCAAACTCGGTCTCTCCGTTACGGATTGGAATAAACAGAGAGCCCCGAGCTCAGTTAGAGTTGGGTTTTTATAGTAGTAGAGGTGGGGGTGAGGGCTTTTCTGAGGTTCAGGACCCCTGATTGGCTGACAGTTGTCTAGGGGTGTCCTGGTGAGTGTGTGCTAGCAGGTGATCCTATCTACAGCCGTTGGAATGTTAGGCATTTCCTTTGGATGGTCTGTTCTTGGGTGGTGCTCAGATAATCTCAGCTTCTGGTTCCTCCTGCAACCAGGTATTGCTTCAGGGTAAACTACTGAGACTCAGGCCTCCATTAAATTTATCCATGGCAGAGCCCTACTCTGGCAGATGATAATGGTTGGAAGTAAAGAACTTCCTTTGGGCCATCTGTTCATATTTGGCTATTATGGCTGACCCCACACCTATAGTCAGTTTTTAAACTTGTAGAAAGACAAGATGGCTTTCTGTAAAGAGGGCCTAATAAACCTGGTGGCGAATGGCTGTGAAATGGTTAGCAGTTGCCACCCCTGAATGAGACAGGTAATTCTCCCCACAGAGGGCCAAGTGGCTGTGAAACAACTTTGCCAAGGGCACAGAGCGAAAACCACGCAGTGGAAAGATCAGCAAAGGTAGAGATGTTCCTGTCAAAGCAGACGCCAAGTGTCATTTCATAGGCAAGAGTCACAAGGAAGACGTTATGCAAAGCAGGCACAAGATGGACAGTTTGGCAGATACACTGATTCAGCAGGTCCAGCCAGCTCATCTGCTGAGAAAGAACTGTGTTAATTAACAGGAAATGTGTGTGAAGAAAATTAATATATAATAAACGCAACATTTGGCTGTGAAACCAGCGGGGTGAGTCTTCTCTAGCGTAGGGGAAAGACTGTTACAACTGAAATCCTATTCTATGGACCACTGTCTTCCTTACCATCCACTTTCTCTGCATTGCAGAGGACCGGGATGGGATCCTTCACTCTCCACCTCCATCTACAAACATTCGCCGAATAGCAAACACATGTGCCTGGCCCAGCCTAGTGATACACATTCTTTAAGGGCAATAGAGCCTCTCTTGCCTCTTGATGAACATACCCAAGGGCTTGGCGTACTGGAAAAGCCAGTGGCCACCAGAGTCACCCCCAAGGTGGGTGGGGTGACTAGGTTTGTTGTCTCGTGCCCAGGAAAATAAGAAACCATGGGCAAGGAATGGGCAGAGTAAACACAAAGCTACTCTGGGAAAGTGAGTCCTGCAGTAGGAGGGGCTCCAAAGGAAGAATACTGAAGTGTCGCCCTGTCCAGTAGGCTTTTAGGGATTTCACAGTGAGAACTGGATGGAAGCTGACATAGTCTTTATGGATACAGGTCATTTTTAGTGGCATCATGGGACCACCCAGTGAGTCCACATGCCCCATGTATGTCCCCTCTGCCCAATGGGAATGTCACGCATCCTTTCAGGGGAGTGGTCAGATGTGGTACATGGCTAACACGTGACCCACTGTGGGTCCCACCCTTGCTGCCTCAGGGAAACTCAACTCTTGTCTTATTAAGTCCTAGGGATGCAGAAATTACTCTAGGACCCAGTTTTTGTCTTTAGGGAGACACCGTTATAATTTAACAAGACAGACTTTCTGTGAGTCATTCACAGACTGAGATGTGCTTTGGTAATGAAGGGAGCAAAGCTCACTCCCTTTGCTGAAAATGGCCTATTCCCGCATAGCCAAGGATAGAGGGTCACTCTAGCTTCAGCTGTTGGTACCCAATGTTACCAGCTGGGCTGAGAGTCATTGTTTTTAGCATTAGAACCACAGTCCAGGTGGTTCTAACTGACCCACATGCTGAAGATGGGGACCACTTTTGGAACACCCAACAAGTCGTGATAAGCAGACCCAGAATGGCTGGGGGGGGGGGTCAAAAGAACGTGGTCCCCAGAGGGACGTGGTTCCATGAGCTTACTTCAGTCCCTGAAGAGAGAAGCCATCTAGGCTCTGACTTACCCCCTGACATGGGACCAAGCTGTACTTCCTACAGTTTCTGTCAGTGTCCTAGACTGAGGAGGTGGGAAAAAGGAGCTGTTATGAATAAATTTAAAATGCTGCAGGATCCTCAGTGGCAGCAGGCAGCAAAAATGCTGTAGGTCCCCATGTGGTGGTTGCAGGTCATAAGGTGGCAGGCAGCGGGCCCTGAGAGCAGCCAGTCCCAGGCAGAGATGGCTGCCAATCCCCGAGCAGTGGCTGGTCCCAGGAAGGGAGACACATGGTGGGTGGGCAAGAGACAGGGACATGGATAGACATGCCATGCAGAGTTAAGTTGGGTATTTATTTGGGGGGTTATGGAGGGGGAAGGAAGAAGGGGAGAAGAGCAGAGAGAGAGGAGAGAGAGAAAAAAGAGAGAGAAGTGGGGGAAGGGGAGAAGTGGGGAGAGAGGCAGAAGAGAAGCTGCCTCTCCGAGAGGAAGGGAAGAGAGAGGGCTCAGGCTGGAAGCTAAAGATCAACCTGCCTCAGCAGATGGGGGAGGGAGTGGGTGTGGATTGTCTCTTAAAGAGACACAACAATCAGCACAGGAGCTGTTCCCAGAAAGCTGTGGGCTGCAGTGGGAAGGACATTTATCTGGTGGTCCTGCACTCTAATTCCCTTAGTCCCACAGATGATCCAAGAGGAGTTGTAGGCAGACCTGGCAAAAAGAGCATAGTCTACATTAGACAGCGGGTTCTTGATCTTTGTGCCTAGACACAGCCCTATGACCTTGACCTCATTAACCCCAGCTCTCAAGACTAGCCACTTCTGCTTCCCTCAAGAAGAGCTCTGAGGGCATCCGTGATGGATACTCCTAGACCAATGGAGCAACACACTGTAATCAGACCCCTCTGAATTCTAAGAACTCTCCTCCCAAACTCAGCTGACTCAGCTGTCTGAGTCATGATTTCCTGGGAGGGTAGGCTGCTTTTTACATTTTGAGTTATTTTCCATTTATCATTGAGAGCAAAGGCTCTATCTTCTTCTTTTTAAACCTTCAATATGTGGTTGTTTTCATGTGAAAAGGGGGTCTTTCATGAGAGAATGATGTGGCATGTTTAGCCCCAGGCTCTATAGCTCCTAGGAACCCACACACCCGAGAGACCTCCACCCACCAGCTAGCTATCCTCTTTTCTATCGGCCTCTCCTTACCTCCACCCCTGACCAGGGCTGACCTTTAAGGCCAGATCTTGAGCACAAGAAAGGGACATCTTACAAATTTAAAAGACCAACGAGATGGCTCCATGGGTAAAAACACTTACTGTCCAATCCTGAATGCCTGTTTGACCCTTAGAAGCCACAGTGGATCAGATTCCTGATAGCTATCCCATGACCTGCTCATACATCCACACATGCTCACACATACACACAAATAACACATTTAAAATAAATTTCAAAAAAAAATGTTCACACGAGGAGACCCTTCCGGGAAGGGTGGATTTTCTTCACAGCACATGTAACGTGACCAGTATCATGACCCACTCCAGCACTCAGGAGATGGCTCCCTGGAGCTGTCTGACAGAGCAAGGACAGAAGAGATGAGTGCCTCTGCCAGTTCCACCCTCTTTTCCAGCTGCTGAAGCCACAGGCGGCCACTTCAGCTCCATTCCCTGCCCCTGCTTTCAGATGCTAATTAGCAGGACCTGCCCACTTTAGGCCCAGCTCCTGAGTCCGTCCACACTGACCTGAAATGACTGGGCACCCAGCTTCTTTAGTCGAATTCAAATCCCTTCTCCTTTCACCTTCCCTCCCCTCCACTAAGGATAACAGCTCCCAGATGCATACAGCATGGGTGTTCACTTCACCTAGCTCCCAGCCTGCCCTTGCTGCAATGTGTGTTGGCTCCCTGATAGCCACCATTCACAAACCACAGCTTAGAAAATCAACTCCTCCTCCAGGAAGCCTGTCCCGGAGCCAGCTGCTCTGACCCAGCGCCTTCTCAGACAAGGTGCATTATGCAAAGCAGCGCAAGATAGACAGACTGGCAGGAATTCAGGTGCCTCACAGCGGCGGAAATTCTTGCCAAAGTCTAGGCAGGGAGGAAGTAGTGTGTTAATTAACAGGAAGTCCGTCAAAAGCGCTCCGTGGAGCATTTCCAATCAAAGCCACTGTCAGTAAACAGGCCCCGGGGGAAGAGTCAGCCCACCGGGCAGGTCAGGGCATTTCTTACGGAAGAAGTGACTCCGCCTTGGGAAACTCATCCCTCCTCTGCCACTATGTGACACTTTCCTCTCTATTGTCTTCCACCCCGGCGGAGATGAGTCTTTTTTGCAGCCATGCCCTGCTGCCAATACGTTTGCTTACGCATGCACACAGACTCTGAGGCCAGCGATCAATAAGCAGCCCGGTTTCCCCCGAGTTTATCTGCTGATCAGTTCATCTACCAGTATCTCACCGAGTTGTAGGTTCTCTGTGAACCCAGCTGTCATCTCCCTGCGTGTCAATCACCACTCAAGTGGGTTTCTCGTACAAGACTATGGTAGTTTTCATTACCACATTGCGCCGTTTTCATTCCTCCACATTATGGGCTTATGCCGCAACAAGTTGAATGAATTGAGTCTCTGACTTCACTCCCAGGTTAGTTCTGACTGAAGTAAAAATTATCATGAGAGATAAAACACCGAGATACTCTGTTGTAATCTGCTAGCCTGGTCTGTCTCCTGGGTATCCTGTCCCTTTAAAAAACAAGCTCAGCCTACCCACAACCTCCTTTCCCCTCCCACTTCCCCTGTGGCTAGGGGGATCTCCTATCTCCACTCCAGTTCTCTCTCTCTCTCTCTCTCTCTCTCTCTCTCTCTCTCTCTCTCTCTCTCTCTCTCTCTCTCCCCTTCTACCCCCTTCTTCCTCCCTCCTCCCTCCTCCCTTTCCCTTCCCCCTCCATAACCCACTAAATAAACACTTAGCCCCAGTGCTCTCCACATGGCATATCTGTCTGTCTCTCACCCTCCAAGGAGACCCATGGAGGGACCTCGGCCCCTCGTGGGAGACCTTGGGTCACCTCTTTATGAATGATAACATACTCCACAAGTCTTTCCCTATCATGGGAAAGAGAGCTGAGAATCCCAAGTACCCAACTGGCAAGAAAAGTTTAGAGACAATCCATTGACATATCAAGAATGGAAGAGCCCTAAGGGCCAGTGTGGGTGACAATGAGAATGCTATCTTTGAAGAATTTCAAAGCAAAAGAAACCTGACCAGCACTGGAGACTCAGTGGTTAACAGCACATGCTCTTTCAGAGGACCCAAGATTAGTTCACAGTACCCACCATTGGGTATCGCACAATCCCCTGATCTCCAGCTCCAGGATATCTGGTGCCCTCTCCTGGCCTCCAGAGACACCCTCACATGTGCCATACACTCACACAGACACATGACATACATGTAAATAAAGATAAAAATCTTCTTTTAAAAAGAAATCTGACCAAAACAAATTTACATCTTACTATCATGCTATGAGAAACAGTCACCACGCTGAAGTGTTCAGCCAGGCTTAAGGCTCAAACCACCGCTGCACTAGGCTATCAATGACACATATTATATTATTACAATTCTATAGTACTTCTCCATGAATACACATTGGATTCTGCATAGATTTTAATTTGGAGAAATATTCATTATAAAGTTGGCCACACGCAGAGATCATTTGGATTCAGACATTGTTGCTGGAGAATCAGTTACCCCAGTCCCTAATCTTTTGATCTAGATTCAGGTAAGAGCCAGCCTGCAACTCCTGGGGTCCTGTGTATCTTGCATTTAAACAGAAGGTTTTGAGAAGACAATAGTCCGAGGATTGTCCGTACAGACTTGAGCATCAGTGCTGCCATTTGTTGTGACTGCCTGGTGATAGGTATTTTGAAAATCCCCAGTTTTGGGGCTTTCTCCGCTGATGCAATAAGCCAAATTCAGCTGAATTAATAAGACCGTGTTTAATAAACAGAGCAAAGAAAGCAGAGCTGAGCACTCCCAGCTGACTCTTAGAAGCAGGAGGAGAAGCCATGTGGCAGATTTAAGATCCTGGTCTTAAATACCCTGTAGGTGTGGTCTTGAGCCTCTCAGGGGGAGGAGCCACCCCTTGGAGGGCTTTCTGAGGAAGTGTTTCTGGGTGGGGGCTGAGGTAGAGCTTCCACCTGAACACTGCGTATTTTTGTTTGTTTTCTTATTTGATATTTAGAATCTATAGCAGAAAGGGGGAAATTGTGAGGTGAGATATAGTTTTTGGTAAGTATAAACCAGATTGCACCTGGAATGTTACTACATTCTAATATATTTTAAATTGAGTTTATTCATTTTAATTGTCAGCTGTTTGGAAACTAAAGATTTAGTTCAGGGGACAGAGAGATGGCTCCATAGTTAAGAATGCTTGCTGCTCTAGGCGAATGGAGGTGGCACACACCATTAATCCCAGCACTCGAGAGGCAGTGGCAGGTGGATCTCTCTGAGTTTGAGGCCAATCTGGTCTACAAGAGCTGCAAGTGTATTCATAGGAAGGTATTGTAGAACTGTAATAATTTAAATTATGTCATTGATAGCTACTGCAGCAGTGGTTTGAGCCTTGCTTCAGCGTAGTGACTGTTTCTCAGAGCATGACACATAGCATGACAGTAAGATGGAAATTCATTTTGGTCAACTAGTTCCAGGACAGGCTCCAAAACTACAAAGAAACCCTGTCTTGAAAAACAAAACAAAATTAAAAAAAAAAAAAATTAAAAAAAAGACTTGCTGCTCTCCCCAAGGACTTACATTCAATTCTTAGCACCCGCATGGCAGATGATAATCATCGGTAATATTCGGATAAAGTTCCTGGGAATCTGAAGCCTTCTTCTGACCCTTATGGGCACTGGACACATATGTGTTTCACAGACATACATGCATCAAAATACTCATAAACATAAAGTAAAATAAACTAATTCTTAAAAAGAATTAGTTCAGAAAAATATTAGTGTAATTATCTGTCCTGTCCCTTTAAGAGACAAGCCATGCCCACTCCCTCCCCTGTCTGCCTAGGCCAGCTGATCTTCAGCTTCCAGCCTGAGTCTCTTCCTTTTCTGTCTCCCTCTCAAAGAGGCAGCTTCTGTCTCTCTCCACTTCTATACTTCCACCTTTCTGTTTCTCTCTCTCCCTCCCTCCCCTTCTCTCTGCTCTTCTCCCTTCTCCCCTTCCCTTCCATAACCCACTAAATAAATATACAACCTCACTCTGCATGGCATGCCTATCCGCGTCTGTGTCTCTCACCCACCACCCACTGCCACATAGCTCCCTGCCAGGAACCAACCACCTTCAGAAACCTGCGGTGTGGTCTCATGGTGTGCCCACCCATCTGTCTCTCCTCGCCATCTCCCGTCCATGCCTGCGACTGGCTGTCTCAGGACCCCCCTGCTGGCTGCCCCCCCTGCCTCCATTGTGCTAGGATTAAAGGTGTATGCCACAACACCTGGATAAATTGTACATCTTTAGATCTCTTCATTTTATAAATACTAATTTAATAATGATTACTAGGGTTATTTCTCTATGATATTATTACCTTAGTCTGCAGCCAGTGCATTAAAGTCCACTTTGCTAAACAGTTATGAAATCTACCAAGTAGCTACACTTTTATCCCTTTATTACTGTAGTGTCTATTTTAGGCTTATTCACAATACTTGCACCTGAATGTGTAAACAAAATTCTTTTAAAACTTCCCTGTTTTGTTTTCCTGGTCATTATGCATGTTCTTTTAATTTTACTATTGTTACAGAAAATAATATTGCTGAATACAACAAGCAGAGGTTAAAATACAATCTTCTCCAGATGTTACACACCACAGGGCAACCCAGGATACTAAATACAATAGGCAAGAAAATCCTGCTGTGAGCACACCCCCTCCAGGCAGCAGGCAGCTGCTGGTTCTGTTCCTTTTCATCTTCCTGTTTTAAACTCTTTCAGGCCTCCTTCTGTTCCTTTTCACCCCTCTCATCCCCCTTTTTCTTCCTTCCCCTTCTTCCTTCCCTCTCTTCCCCCCTCCATCCCCTACTTCCTTCCCCTCTTCCTCCCTGTTTCCCTCCCCCCCCTTTTTCTCCTGGTCTCACTCCTCTTCCCTCCTCCTCCCCTCCTCTTTCCCCTTTCCTTCCCCAATTAAAATATGAGCTTCCAGAGAATGCAAAGTATGTTTGTCTTAAATTCCCCACAGAGAGTGGTGCTCAGGTAACATCTGTTGGATTAATTAGGCAATCTACAGCTAATGCAGCTCTCCATCCCTTTCTGAATATTTTGACTCTCGGGGGCACCCGGCACCCGAGTGGGTTGAGATCTCACGCAGCCGCAGCCGGGAAAACTCCACAGCAATGTCCTTTTATGGGGTTGCTATTTTTGCTCCGTGGTGTTGTCACAACTCTAGAAAACTTGCTAAGGACAGCGCACCTCTCCATCCCCATCTGATATCCCTAAAAAGAGATCAAACAGGGCTATCTGAGAAAAGGCTTCAGAAGGTGAAAAATGCACTCTGCACACCGACATAATCCACCCAAACAGATCTCAGGCCACTGAGCTAAACAATATTTCCAGCTGAAAGAGCAGATTTTAAAGGTCTTCTTAGCCGCTATCCCTTTTTATTTCAGGGCTCTTGAGTGGGGAAGACATGAAGACTATACAGCAGTCCAAGCACCAGGTCCAGGCACACATAGGGATTTGGAGCAGTGAGACCCTCACAGGTCATTGAGTCTAACGTGTGTGGATGTCATGTACTAACTTTTGAGATGTGACTGGTCATGGGATATGTGATTCGGCAAGATGTTTCCCTCGTCCTCACCTTCAATCAGTGCCCAGTTCTAATAGGTGAAAACTGAACCATTTGTCAAGTGTAACCTTCCTTGTCCATTTCCTACTAACTTAGCCTTTGTTTTCTTTGCTTTGAACACTGACTCCAATGCCTCACCCCCACCCCATTTCTCCCTGACTTTGCCCCTCACAGTATAAATTGCCTTGGTGACAGTCACTTCTCAGAATAGAGAGCAGGCTTTCAGTGAGTCAGAAGAGCTGCACTGCTTTTTACCCGCCCTCTTGTCCTGTGAAATAAACCTTCTCAGTCCTCACCTCTGTATCACTTATAAACCAGCCTTACTCCCATCAAGCCTGCTATCAATCTGGATTGTCAGTGTGAGTGCCCATGAGATTAGAACAGCACACCTATGGGTCTGGCTATGAAGGAACACCTATCCAGAATGCGGGAGAGAGTGCCACCTAGCGTAGGCATTCTCTCTCTCCCTCCCTCCCTCCCTCCCTCTCTCTCTCTCTCTGCCTTCCTCATCATGACAGACTAAAACCAGAAGGCAAAAGACACAATTCCTTTCTTTAAACTGTTTACGCCGGGTGTTTTGTCACAGCAGCAAAAGCTAACTTATACAGTGTCCTTGCTTACAGTCTCTGGCTGGCTGGTCATGCCTATCGACCCCGGAAGACTCTATTTAAACCTTGGAAGGATTCTGCCGCACCTGCTTGTAGCCTTCCGAAGCGGTCAGTGCCATGACTGCCTTTGAGTAAACCTGGCTGGCTTTCCCAGACTGGCTTCCCACCATACTATAAACAAATGAAACTACTAAACCAGAATCTAGAGGCTTCCTCCTGGACCCTGGCACCAACGGCACCAACAATGTACCTGAAGTCTTGGATATGAGCTTAAGATAAGGCAGGAACATTCTGTATTGCCTAATGCCACTTCTGTGCAGATCACTCTATCTGGCCCCCTTAATCCAAATCACAGAAACCAGCTTGCCTTGCTTTTCCTAAATCTGTGCTTCTGTGAATAAATCTGGAGTGTTGCTTATTGTATAATCATAGTTCTGCCATTTCTTTGGTCGCATGCTCTGGGACTGGGATTTTCTAGAATGATCATCCTCTGAAACACTGTTTCATTAAACAGAATCAGGAGTTAATATATATTTTTAAAAACCCTTGTGGCAGTCTGTGAATGTTGTCAAATTCTAATTTTGAGTATATGGATTGGTTGACTTCACTAGACCATGAACTTCCTAAGGTCCAGCACTATCTAGTAATTCTTTTTTTCTTTTTCTAAGACAAAGCCTCTTGATGTAGCTAGGGCTGAACTTGAATTCACGCTTATCCTGCCTCAACATCCCCACCCCCACCACCAGTGCTGAAACTCTGGGCATGTGACCACCACACCCAACTATTGTAAATGTATTGCCTAAAACAGTATCTGGAACTAAGAGTCACTAATGTTTAACTTCTTACTGAACGAATTAGATGAATGATAAAATAGATTTTTTTTAAATTTAAGCATATGAAATTTCTCAGGAAAATCTCAAAGTAAAACTGCATTTAATTAGGTATCTGATGAACCACTTTTCTGTCAAAACAAAATCCTGAGAAAACGAGGATTTTTTTTTCCATCCTGGGAAAGGCATGCTCAGAAACATACCACACCCTTCTGGCCTGGCTGTTTCAAGTCCTAGAAAGAGGAGCTGTACTTCCTTGTGGACACGGAGACTCCTAACGGTGCTGATTTAGCGGTCCTCACGGTACTAAAATAGCATGGTTCCCTTGGGTCCAGCTGGACCTCACTTCTGAGTCAACAGCAGGACTAGCTGGAGCTAAGACACGGTCATCTTGGCAATTACTAAAGTCATTCTCAGTCTGCAAGTTCCTGAGTACTCCCACTTTGTTCTTAAAGTTGCATCTGTGCTTTCACAAAAAGCCTTTTTAGCTCCCACCCATCCCATGCTCTCCTTCAGTCCCGTGAAGTACTCTCCTGCCAACATCTATACCACTTCAGACTCAGATAGACCCCTAGAGCATGTGTTTTAATATCATCTCACAGTTGAGCTGTATGTCCTCAGCCGCACAGGGCCAAATGCAATCTACAGACAGCTGACCATACATGTCCCTATACCAAAAAAGGTCAGAATGGTGGCAGCAAAGGCATTACATCACGGAAGTCACTAGACATCCCAGCAGCTCCAGAGCAGGCCGTGAAGGGCCATAATTATCCAGCTGGCCCTGCAGACACTCTTGCTCAACAATTCAGGTGCACCAGAAATCATCTCTGCTTTGGGAAGAATGGCTTCCCTTGCCCTCTAACTTCCAACATTTCTCCAGCGGCATAAAACCCTAAATACAATTCCTCAATGGACAACAAAGGGAAGCCAGGGATGCTGTCATTTAATGCTAGAGAAATGCAGCACCGTAGCAGGAATAGAATTCTTGTGCTAAGTGTGGACAGAGTTTTCAGATTGGGGGGTAGAAGGTCAATGTGTAACTACCATGACCACGCAGAATGAATTAATGGAACATCACTTCGTCATGGCTCCAGAAGAGATTCGGGAGGTTGAGGACAGACATCTGAAAGTAGGAGTTGTGATAACTGCCTTAAAAATGGCTGAAGAAATGCTCCCGTGAGCTTTGGAGAAGAAGGCCAGAGAGGGAGGTTTGAAGTGCCTCACCCTCCTCCAGTGGGAGAGAGTTTGAAACTGAGGTAAATGTTAGCCACCAATAAGCAAATGTCATGAGCAAGGAAGTAATGATTTCAGCTACATAAGGCTGATACTTTGGGGTTCTAGGGGTCATGAAGGTGCAGACAAGCCCTCAGGCATAAGTGCCTAATTGTCCCCCGGGGATGTTAAAGGTCCCCATGACCCACGTCTGGTGTGGATTACATCATCCACACATGACTCAGCTAAGCCCTTGCATGCATGCATGAGCCCCGACATCTGCATATGACGTAGCCATGTCATCCCCCTGTGCGCATGCGCTAGGCAGCTTTAAGAAGCTGGGTGCGTCATTTTTCTCTCTCTCCGCACACTGACTTCCCCAGGCCTGAACACGCCCCCTCTAATAAACTCCTAAGCGAATTTGTTGCGAGTTCCGTGTTTCCTTCTCACTCATGGCAGGTAATTTCAAAGGACACTAATAATATATGTGTCTAAAAGCAATATTTTTTAAAGATTTATTTATTAAATTTACAGTGTTCTGCCTGTATGCATGCCTGCAGGCCAAAAGAGGGCACCAGATCTCATTACAGATGGTTGTGAGCCACCATGTGGTGGCTGGGAATTGAACTCAGAACCTTTGGAAGAGCAGGCAGTTCTCTTAATGACTGAGCCATCACCCCAGCCCCTAATAGCAATATTTTATATATAGAATATGTTAAAAATGTAGCTGGGTAAATAATATTAACTATGTATATTTAAATATCAAACTAACAGAAATAGATATAGCGAATGAATTAAAATTTTAAAAAGAAAGTCAAAAAATAAATTCTGGGGCTAGACAACTCACTTTCTTCATATGCAATTCAGTGCCAGCATTTCTCTACCACCCTGACAAAGAAAACAAGAATGAAAAAGACCTAAAACTAACCACTTTGAACCTAACTAACCAACCATTTCGAACCTTATTAAACACTCTAAACCTAACTAACCAACCACTCTGAACCTAACTAACCACTCTGAACCTAACTAACCAACCACTCTGAACCTAGCTAACCACTCTGAACCTAGCTAACCACTCTGAACCTAACTAACCAACCACTCTGAATCTAACTAACTAACCACTCTGAACCTAACTAACCACTCTGAATCTGTCAAAGGAAGTAAAAGCAACTATGATCAAGAGAGGCAAGCCAAGGATAGTGGTACCAGGTACCATGGTCCCAGCACTTGGGAGGCTGAGGCAGCAGGGTTACTAGTGTGTATGCCAATCTGGGCTACATAATGAGCACAAGTCAGCCAATGCAAAAGTAGCAGAACCCTGTCTCAAAAATACCAGAGCAGGTCTCACCCCTGGGTAGAGAGATGGCTCATCAGATAAAAGTGCTTGCTGCTAAGGGTGACAAATGGGGTTTAATCCCTGGAACCAGCATGATGGAAAGACAGACCTGAGAGTTGTCCTCAGACCCCTACCTGCACACTGTGACACACACGCGCACGCATACACACACATAGACACACACAAACACACATACACACGCACGCAGGCACGAGAATGAGAGAGAGAGATAAAGAAGTGGAAAATGATTTTAAAATAAGTGAAGAAAGGTATAGTAACAATAATCAATATTATTGATAAGCAGAAATAAATTAATATGTAATGGTAATAATATGCAAATGTGGAACCAATGAATGAAATATTACAACCTTCCAGCATCAAACACAGAGTAGGAGTAAACATGGAGGCCTGCATGCCCTGCCATGCCATAAATATGTAAAAGGCAAATGAACAAACTATTCAAAAAAATTGTAGGTCGTCCTCCTACTTAGAAATGAATATTTTGAAGGAGCGAGGGTAGCCTAGCGGTAGAGTCCTTGACCGTATACACCAGGCACTGGGCTCAATTACCAGCCGTGAGGAAACGAGGAATAAAAAGGGTAAGTGCAGCCGGATAACGGCCGTCATAACCAAGATCTGATTGTGAGTCGCCAACTCAAGGTCTCACGTAGCCGTCAGTCTTCCCTCTGGAGGTACGTCTGTCTCAGCGGCCGGAGGGAGGAGCTAGTATTTCGCCCGCCCCCAGAGATGTGGTCCACCTGAGTAGCGCCCTCACACTCGCTCAAGCTTCAGAATCCCAAGTGGCTTCTGACACTCAATGGCTGGGCCCTGCCCTCAGAGTTTTGGGTTTCTGGATTGGAATCCAAGAATTTGCATTTTTGCTTTGTTTTGTTTTGTTTTGTTTTTCAAGACAAGGTTTCTCTGTAGCTTTGGAACCTGTCCTGGAACTAGCTCTTGTAGGCCAGGCTGGCTTCGAACTCACAGAGATCCGCCTGCTTCTGCCTCCCAAGTGCTGGGATTAAAGGCGTGCGCTACAACCAACCGGCGAATTTGCATTTCTGCCATATTCCTAGGTCATGCGATGGTATAGAGAAAGCCATGTTCTGGGAAGCACTGCTGTGATGAGCGATGAAGCATTGCTCTCTGGGAAAGGTTACCCCATTGGAGGTAAGCACAGGAAAGGCCCTCTGAAGCACAGCATCCAAGACAGAGTCCTCCTGCCTGCTCTGCCCTACCAGGAGCAGAATATAAGCCATGCAGTCTAGGGTGTGGCAGGGGCAGTGGGGGAGGCAGGGGAAGCAGGGGTCCAGAATCAATGCTGTCCTTCTTTAACCCTGTCTTCCAATCATTCAGTGAGAAGAATCACACTCCCTAGCAACAGACCAACCACTTACTGCAAGCAAGGCCAAGTGCCAGGGGGCACGAGGATGCTCTGGTTCCTTCCTTCTCCAGTCATGGGGCAAGACAGCAGCGGGGTCAGCTGAGGCCGCCGTGAGAACAGGGCTTGTTTTGTTCTCACCTAAAATGCTGAGTTCATTCATCTGAGAACAAAACCTTCGAGAGCATCATTTATTAACTTTTCATGTAAGGATCGGGGAACTAGGGTACTGCCCTGATCTAAGAGAAGGCTTAGGCTACCTCCTTCAGCAAAACCGTTTCGAAAGGTAACCTGGGGCTTAAAGCAAAGACAGGCTTTTTTTCCTTCCCCTAACCCAGGCTTAAGAGATGCCAAAAGACTAAGTTGGGACCAGTAATACAAACTGAAAACCCTGTGATCCGATGACTTGGTGTTCAGTGTCTGCACCTCAGAAGGCAAGGGGTGGTTCTGACCTTTGACTGACTGAACTTTTACCCATCAGTTTGTTATTTCAAAATCAACTACAGTTTTATTTTGCATAGAGCATACCAATATAGTCATTACCTGCTAGATTTCAAGAATATTAAGAGCTCACACATCCTTCCCCTGGACTAAGTGAGGTGCAGATGACCTAGTGAGACTCAGTGGGCCACACCCCACCCTGAAGATCTGAGGCCTCCTTCCGCTTTCCTCAGGTGTTCAATACCAACCAGATGGAGGAAGTGACTTCCTGAAACCTCACAAACAGAGCCCTTAGGCACTGCTCTCTCCAGGGCCTCTGGAGGAAAGGCTGCTACTGTGTGCTGGCAGGTGACAGATAACACACAGTTGGGACTCTAGAAAGCCCCCTGGCTTTACTAAATTGCTTTCCTCAGGCACTTTGTTTGAAAGCCCATAAACAGCTGCCCTTCTCACAAGCACTGAGAGCTCATGCTCACAGAAAAGAGAAAATGGTTCCTGGGGTGAAGCACTGACTCCATTCTCACAGGTCACGGCCTTCTGTGTACTGTGATGTCAGCTGAAATGCGGGGCACAGCCCAAATGCACGGCCTTATTGGTGAGATTCGGGTGAGGTGGGGACAGTTCTCCCCCACACATGCAGCTGCACACAAATCCTGGAAGGTGGCTGGTTCTTCGCCAGGCACTGACTGAGAAGACGGCCTGGTGGGACAGCAGAAGAGCGTTCCCTGGACAACTGAGCCAGAGTTACCTATGGGAAATGTTTTCTGCCTAATGGGTGGCACTATCCTGAAATCAGGAGCCAAGTGCAATGGTAGCAGATCACAGAGGGAACAGTCTTCCTTCAGTTATGCCCCCGAGAAGTGGCTGCTTCGCATGCATAACTGCATACATGCATGCATGGAAGCACAGTTTGCCTATCAGTGGGTTGAGTCCTGAAGGGTATATGAGAATCTGCACCAATGTTTCCCACTGTTTGCTTTAGATAGGAAGGAAGGAGCTAGGAAGGGATAGTCAGAATAGAAGAAGAAAGGAGGGAGAAAAGGAGAGGGGGAGGGAGAAAAGTGGGCAGAGTGTAGGAAGGAAAGAGGGGAACAGGAAGGAGGCAGGTGAAAAAGAGATAGATGTATACTCCATCAAGAACCAAGTTGCCTCACCTGTAGACTCATCAAGCACATGAAGAAACTGATGAGAGATTTAGGCAATACAGTATAAAATGGTGGTGTGGCTACCTGAGGTAACTTTCTCTGTGAGGAAAGAATCTCACAGCGACTTTGGACATAGTCCCAAGGAAGTGGTTTGCTGGTGGTATCTGCAATCTCTGCAGGTTTTCACTGTGTTCCTAATGCTTTTAAATTGATGAAAATCAAAAGCAATTGTGGGGTGTGTGTGTGTTTGCGTGCGCGCGCGTGCATGGTGTGCATGTTCCCTAATAGTTTATGCGAGCATTGTCAACTCCATGGCTGATTTATTCCATGCTTGACCCATGTTAACAACACATGTTGCCCATGACATAAAGTCAATCAAAATGTAGTTTCAAACCCTAGTGAAAAGAAAATACAACACACACACAGTCACACACACACACACAGTCACACACACACACAGTCACACACACACAGTCACACACACACAGTCACACACACACAGTCACACACACAGGTACACACACACACACACACACATGTTGAAATAGGAGCGGCGGGGCTGCGTCCCCAACACCCCGGCCGCTTGGCTAGCTCATGCCCGAAATAACAACACACAAACTGTATTCATTTAAGAACTGCTTGGCCCATGAACTCTAGCTTCTTATTGGCTAGCTCTTACATATTGTTCTAACCCATTTCTAATAATGTGTGTAAGCACCCCAAGGTGCGCTTACCGGGAAGATTCTAACCTATGTCCATGTTGGGTCGGAGCTTCATCGCATGTGCCTCAGAGAGCAGAGCTATCGGGAGAGCGGAGCATGGCAAGCATGGCGTCTCTGCTCCAGAGCAGAGCTGTTGAGTCTACCCAGGAGAGCTGAGCATGGCATCTCTGCTCCAGAGAGCAGAGCTGTCGGGTCTCTCCAGGAGCAGAGCAGAGTCTGACTTCACTTCCTCTTCCGCCCAGAATTCTATTCTGTTTACTCCTCCCATCTATGTTCTAAGCTATGAGGCCAAGCAGTTGGTTTATTATAATTAACCAATGACCTTCCTCCATCATTTCCCCTTTTTCTGTTTAAACAACAAAAAAGGAAGGCTAATCATAATAGTCAAGCTTGTAGTTATGTTAGTTAAGATTTTCTATATGTACATAGATATATTTTAGATAGGCATTCTTCATATCTTTCAAAGATTATAGAATGTGACATTTTAAATGTTTTAATAACTTAGGACTTTTCATGACAATAAGACACTCTGCTCCTGGCATCACCAATCTACTTCAAGAGGAAGATGGGCATCGAAGAGGATCCTTATGGAGTTTGATAGCCATTTGTGCAAGAGACTGCTCTTGCCTGGACTATTGCATAAACTGGACACAGAGAACCCGCAGAGAGAGGACTGCTGAACTTGCCTAAAGGTGAGATGACCTTTTGGGGTTCCTGATTCATGAAAGAGTCTGCAAGACATTCTTCAGGACAAGCAGATAGTGACTGCCTTTGAAATTTCCTGCTTTGTGGAAATGTCTGCTGGAAACTATGGGCCTGTAGGCTGAAGATGGATGCCCCAACGGTACAGAGGAACTTTGGGTGACTGTCCAGGCAGCGAGATGTCTCTGTCATTTCTAGAGCTTTGGATTTCTGGTTTGCTTAGGTAATATTGTATCTTTCTGGAGTCTTTAAAGGAGTTGAAGAATAGTTAGCTATAATTATAGTTTTCCTTAGTTATGATATAGATTATTGTAATTTTTACTTGATAACTGTTTTGTTATATGTAATTTTGCTATGTTAAGTTAAAGCCTTCTTTCTTTGTTTAAACAGAAAAAGGGGAAGTGATGTGGGAGTGTCATATATCAATCTGTTGATTTCATTGGTTATGCAATAAAGGAACTCCTTGGCCCTGATAGGTTAAAAGATAGGTGGGAGGAGTAAACAGGAGGAAGAGGAAGTGAGGTCAGACTCTGCTCTGCTCCCGGAGAGACCCGACAGCTCTGCTCTGGAGCAGAGACGCCATGCTTGCCATGCTCTGCTCTCCCGATAGCTCTGCTCTCTGAGGCACACGCGATGAAGCTCCGACCCAACATGGACATAGGTTAGAATCTTCCCGGTAAGCGCACCTTGGGGTGCTTACACACATTATTAGAAATGGGTTAGAACAATATGTAAGAGCTAGCCAATAAGAAGCTAGAGTTCATGGGCCAAGCAGTTCTTAAATGAATACAGTTTGTGTGTTGTTATTTCAGGCATGAGCTAGCCAAGCGGCCCGGGTGTTGGAGACGCAGCCCCGCCCCTCCTATTTCAACACACACAGTCACACACACACACAGTCACACACACACACACAGTCACATACACAGTCTCACACACACACAGTCACACGCACACACAGTCACACACACACAGTCACACACACATACACAGCCACACACACACAGTCACACACACACATACAGTCACACACACACATACACGGTCACACACACATACACAGTCACACACACACAGTCACACACACAGCCACAGTGGGTAATTTGATTCATTAAAAGAAAGAAATTGGGGTGCTGCCCTGAAGGAGAAAGTACTGCCTGATGTCTGTGGCAGCCACAGACACAGATGGCCTGTTAAAGGCAGCAACTTCTGTGGAGTGAGGAGGGCTTTTCAGAAACACAGTTCCCATTATCTCCAGAGGGCATTTAAGGACACCGATCTTGGCTTCTGGTCTGTGCAGGGCAGAATCATCCCCGCTTGTCCAGTGTTCAGGTCAACCGCTAGAGGGAGGCAGGGACCTGAACTTCCAAAGAACACCGCAACCCGAATTGCCTACAGAGTGGTGGAAATTCCTTGGGTCAGCAGTTTTGCCTCATTGTCCTGGGGGACTGCTTAATTTCTAGACGGATTCTTCTCTTCGACTGTCACTGACGGATGCTACTCTAGGTGTTCCTACTAGAAGGGAGGAACACCGAGGCTGTCCACACAGCAGGGCCCATCTTGCATTTGGAACAGCATAAAGAGAAGGCAGGAAGCTTGCGGAGTGAACTCGCTATCTGAAACGTGTCAGCTTTCCCCTCACACTTGCACACTTGTCTCCCCTGACGGACGACTTGAGGGTGGGCCAGCAGCATCTGCTTCATCTGCTGCCTGGCTCTGTGCACCCTCAAGGGTAGTTAAGCAAGCTAATGAAGCAAAAGTTCCTCTGCCTTTTGAAACCGTGTCCGCTCTATGTAGCCTGTCTATGTACATACTGTCTATGTAGTGTAAAGGAGACAGTGCCTACGAAAATGCCCTGGAGGTATATCTAAAAGTGTTCACTTGGTACTTTTAACCACTGGAGGGAGACCAGATGCTCTCTACCAAGGAAATCATAAATAAGCTATATGATGATGTTGTAGACTGTGTTATGATTAATCCTTTATCATCATACTTTCATTGTGATTATAATGACTTGCTGGGCTAGGAAGATGCCAGACAAGCCTGATGACCTGAGTTCAATCCCCAAATCCAACAGTAGGTGAGAACCAACTCCCACAGTTGCCCTCTGATCTCCACACGTACACCATGTCATTGTGCATCTACACACACACACACACACACACACACACACACGCACGCACGCACGCACGCATGCGAGCACGCGTGCATGTGGAGGCCCCAAAATGTGAGCCTATTTCCACCTTCCTTGAAGGTCAGAGAGTTTCAGCTTGCTCAAAGTTATTGACAAGTGTGACCTAGGGTTTGGTTTCTTGTCTTTCTGACATTAAGGTGACCCATACAGGTAGAGCCACTCCACTCTGACCAATGGTCAGGATACCTACACAGACCTCTGCTCCTTCTTTTGAAATAGGAGGTTTCACCTTAGGAGTGGCTGCCTTCAGGCCACTTGGTCTAGGGTGGGTTCGCTGCCTACACAACAGAATGCTAATGACTTGGTGTCTCAAAGTACAAAGCAAATAACTGTTCTAGCTGTCTTTGTGTCATGTTAAAGCAGTCTTTTGTCTTCTTCTCCACTGTAGTGAGGTCTGAAAGTGAGGAAAATTACACCGCGGGTTTTCAGTCTTCACTGGAATTCCTTCCTGGTGCTATCCTGTGTTTTCTGTTCTATAATTTTTACTCACATCTTCGGTCTTCGTTTTCTTTACTATTTTTCTAATCCTTATGCCCCTACCATGGTAAGAGGTATACTTGTCAAACATGGTCCTGAACACATGCAATAATTAATTTTTAAACTTAATGCTAAGGAAAAAGCATATTGGGAAACAAATAAAATGAGCTCAACCATTTTAGTTTTTTGCAACAGAATCTCACTGTGTACTCAAATTCAATACCCTCCTGCCTCTGCACCACTATACCTGGCTGATCTTAATGGCTCAGCCATTAAGAGGACTGGCTGCTCTTCCAGAGGACCCAGGATCAACTCCTAACACCCACATGGTAGCTCACTGAGCCCGGTCTTCTGATCTTCTTGGAGACCAGTCATGCAGGTAGTACACACACCTCCTTGTAGGCAAAACACTTATACACATAAAATAAAATAATCTTTAAAAAGAGCAAAGGCCCAAAACCTGAAAGGAATATCCATTTATCCCCAAATGCTGGACTTACTTCGTCTTTCTTAACTTTTTGTGTTAAAACAGAATTTATTTTACAATCAAAAAGTGGAATAAACCATTATTCCTGAAGAAAAGAGGCTGAGTCCTTTTTGAGTTTGTAACCATTGAGAAGAAAGGATGGTTGCTAAAAAAGCACTCTGACGGGATGGCGAGGAGAGCATGGAAGGGGTGGGGAAGCTAATGCACCCCCACTTCACGTGCTTCTCTGCACAGCGCCCAGCCAGGCACCCTTCTCCATGATACAAACTCAGGGTGACTGGGGATGGGGGAGCAGAGGGCAGCATTCCCAAGAACACTGCCTACTGAATACAAGCCCTTTGGATGACAGGCTGGTTAGAGAATGATCGTTGAAACCTTTGCTTGGCTGGCTTTGCCAGGCAGAGAGAAAGAGTTACCGTTTTGGCGAGTATGATTTTTATTATGCTCAGTTCAATTCACAATGATTATAAATGACCTAAATAATTTTAATTAAGTCGCAAATGCTGTTCTTTACTGCATAGAATTCATTTGGGGCACTCACATGAGTCAGCGAATGGATGTGTTTTGCACATACAGAAAAGCACTTGCATTTTAAATACATGTGACATCGGTAAAGCAGTATTCATGAGGACTCACTACCCAGAGGGAGCACGGGGCAAGCATGAGAGCGTTTGAAAGAAAACCAGGAGGAACCTTTCCCTCTTTGACCTGTACTTCCTGCTTCCCACACTAACCAGTAGACTAGGAACTAGGTAGGATGTGTTGTCTGGGGACATGACACCTTGGAAGACTTTTTTAAAAATTTTAGTAGAATGGTCGAGACTCCCCGCAGACAAGCAAATGAGCAGCTAGAATTTTGGTAGGGGCACCAGGAGCCCCCACAATTGCATCAACTCCTTATTAGTTTTTCGTAACTCACCTAGAGAAAGGTTCTGTGGGAAGGCAGGGAAGTGGGTTGTTAGGGTCTGAAATAACGTGGCAAATAGAGGCAGGCATTCTCCATCAACAGACTTGTAAAGCTAAAGAAATTAAATGACCACAGTATAAATAACAAAATTAAAAACACCTGAGCCCAGGAAAAAGGCAGCAAAGCCACAAGATTTCCATTTTCAGTAAATGTCACTGGGCTCCGAAGCTCACCAAGTCTTTCCCTTGGATGAACCTTGAAACCCTTCTCCCATGGCCTTCCCTTGTCTCCAGCTTGAGTCAGTGGGGAGGAGGGCGTAGGGACCATGAATCAGACCACAGAGGCCGCAGGAAGAATCTTTACACTTTGACCTAGTGAATGTTGCTCGGCGGCTCTCTGACCTTATCTTCTGTGATTCTCACTGGCCTGCCTAGACTGAAAACTGTAAATGTTTAACTGGTAGAAATGACACTCCTGGCCTTGGATCGTTTCTGTCCAAAAGATACTTTCCCTTAACCATTGACATTTTGGAGAAACTTTTCTTGCAAACTGTAAGACTGGTCCATCTGGTACACGCATTTCTCTGTTAGTCTTTGTTTCTTTAGTACTCAGAGATTTGTGTGTTATTGTCTCCAGGTTAAACAGAATGGCAAGGCAAGGGACTTCAGGCTACCACCAGTCTCCTCGACAGCCTGATTTAGGGACCAGCATGCAGCCCAGCAAAGAGAAAAATGACAATGTGATTCTGCCTGTCCCTTGGGGAAGAAAAAGGATGCTTCTGATAGTGTGAGAGGGAGAGACCAGCCTGACCTTGGGGAAACAGAGCTATAGTGACCATTGCATGCCATATGGGTCCTATAGGCAAGTTCTCTGAGAAGACAACTCAGGGTCTGTGAGTGTATGACCAGAAAAGAGGGCCCAAATAGGAAGCACTATTGCTATCCCAGCAATGAAAGAGGGATGCCCTTTTAGAATACACTGCTGGACTGTAACAAGTGCTTAGTATTTAGTTTTCCTCTAGGCAAAGGAAACAAAGCAACAAAAGTCAGACAAACCAACCCAGAGTAAACTCTGCACGAAAATTGTACAAACCTTTTTAAAAGCATTGACTTTGGGACTGAAGAGACGGTTCAGCAGTTTAGAGCACTTGTTGCTCTTGCAAAGGACCATGGTTTTGAGAAATTTCCAGAAATCATATAGTGGCTCACAACCATCTGTAGCTCCATTTCCAGGGTGTCTGACTCAATTCTTCTTACGAGGCACACACATGATGCATATATATCATGCTATAAAATAAAATTTTATTCAAACATATAAACATTCATACATATAAAATAAAGTAGAATATTTTTAACAAATCCTTTGAGTGTGAGGGTTATGGTTTAAATTTGAAATACACCACCACCAAGCCCATGTTATTTTTAGGGGCTTATTTAGTGTGTGTGTGTGTGTGTGTGTGTGTGTGTGTGTGTGTGTGTGTGTGAAGGCACCTGTAGAGGCCAAAAGCATTGGATCCTGTGGAGTTGGAATTATAGAGGGTTGTGAGCCACGCACGCAACATGGGTGATGAGAACCTCATATCAAGTCCTCCAAAAGAACAACACACACTCTTTACTGCTGAGCTATCTCTTGGGGCCCTAGGCTCATGTTTTGGAGGCATGGTCCCAGCTTGTGTGATTTTG
This sequence comes from Alexandromys fortis, assembly GCF_014885135.2. Taxonomy (NCBI): domain Eukaryota; kingdom Metazoa; phylum Chordata; class Mammalia; order Rodentia; family Cricetidae; genus Alexandromys; species Alexandromys fortis. The sequence goes on along the minus strand of NW_026067958.1, from coordinate 4,989,384 downwards.
AAAGCTTTTGAGAGTTGCCTAGCAGAAGGAGGTCACTAGGAGCAGGGCTGCGCAAGAAGGTGGTACCTAGTCCTTGTTCCAGATTTCTCGGTTTACTGACTCACAGTCATACGGATAATTCCCTCCAGCTCCCAGCTCCACAGATGCAGCTCTTTCTGCCTCCAGGTCCTCCCCATCATGACAGTAAGAAACCATGAACCAAAATGAACATCTCCTCCCTTTGGCTGTTTCTGTCCAGCATTTCAGAGCTAGTGACACAGAAGTAGTTAGCATAGCGTTAAGCATCGCTCTATACAAACATCTCTCAATTGAACCCAACTGACTTAATTCAGGATCTCTGAAAGAAGAGCCAAAAACGGTCATTCTTATCCACATGACTTATTGGACTGTGCTTTGGAGACAGGAAAATAAAAGGAAAGGGAGATCTGGAACTAGAGGAAGCTCTTGGCCTTGGTGACACACATTTTTAATTCCAGCACTCAGAAAACAGAGGCAGGTGGATGTCTATTAGTATAGTCTATGATGTCTATATAACCATGGCCTACATTGCGAGCTCCAGACCAGCTAGGGCTACATTTTGAGACTCTGCCTCAAAAGCAACAAAAAGAATACTCAGTCCACCAGAGACTAGCTTTGTTCCAGGGCCCTGTGGACACCCTCATCACCCACAAGTTACACCAGAATTAAGTCCTGTTTTGTGACTTTAGCCACAGTTGGGTAGAATGGGCTAGCAGACAGGTAGGATACTCAAGGATCCTCGAGCAGCTGTGGCAGAGCAAAGGGGGATATTCCACAAGGTTGTAACTGTGAATTGCTACCAATACAAGATGGGGACAGTGCTGCCCTAGGAGGTGCTGGATGGAATACAGATGGTATGTCTCATACAAAACAACCACAAGAAAAGCACCTGAGGTCCATACCTGAGGTTCAAAGCAGGACCATGGCCAGCCAAATCTGTGACAGAAAATGGAAAGAAGCTACCGTGGACATTTACTAAGGTCTGTTCCCTCCACAATGGGACAAAAGACCTTCTTTTCAGAAGTGCAGAAGATGAAGTTAAAGCAACAGGAGGAATCTTGGGTGGTATGAGTCAGACAGATGTGGAGCAGATGTCAGGGCAGTTTCTGCAGGCTTTATAATGGCAAATATCCCTTGGTATCCATGTTCTCTTCCTTAGATACTGAAATCCCCAGATACTAAAATTCCCTGACACTCAAGTTCCCAATATAAAATGATATAATATTTGGATATATACATCATCTCTTGGTTAGTTGTAACACCCTTAGAATATAAATACCATGGAAATAGTTGTCAACAAAAATGAGAGATCTGTGCACATTTAGTAGGGTCACTTTTTAAAACATGTTTTGATCTGCAACTGGTTAAGTCTACAAATACAGAATCCACAGATAGAGAAGACGAGCAATATTTACTGTCTATAAACCTCAATTTTCTTGTTTACAAATTAATATGCAGTGTTGTTATTACATGAGGTTGAGCTTGTTCAGGATAGCATGGCTATAGACTATTATTAGAGACAATAAAAACTGCACTAGTGTGGCGCTTCAAAGAATTGGTATTTTAATGAGCATAGCTTGGTTCCTGGCACATAAGGTTTTGTAATAGGGAATTTATCACAATTAAGTAGGAAAACAATATTTGTAATAATATTAGACATGATCAGAATTGTGACACAAAAGAGAGTCAAAGGGGTTATGAATTTGAGGCTAGCATATCCTGTCTTCAAAAATAAAAACATTAAAAGGAGGGAGGGAAAAGAAGTGAAAAGAAAGAATGAGTGTTGTAAAGTGGCACCCAGAGTAGGAAACCCAAGAGCTCTAACAACATCTCGCAGCAGCCGCTGGTACTCACCCCTGGGCAGGAGCATCTGAGAGGCACACTCAAGCCTTTCAGAGAAGGGGAGGTCAGTGCCCTAAAAACCTTGTCATTAATCTCTGGACAAGTGTTGAAAGGAATGAAGGGGTCAGAAGTAAATCCAATATACGTGCAGGCATACACACACACACACACACACACACACAACTTATGTTTAAAACAATAGAACGACCCAACCTTTGGGTAGAGGAAACCTCAGAGTCCATGTGCCTGCACGATACACAATGCTCTGGAAAAAAACCATCTTTCAGAAGAGTTCCTTCCTGGTAGGTTTATGTAAGAAAGTTCTACACTTCGAAGTATTCCTTGCTGTATTACCTACTCATCCTTGTCTTCGCAGTTTAGACCTACTGTGTGTCCTCTCAGAGCCTTGTCTCTGGGATGTTGGAGAAATGCCTCATATTGAGAAGTTTCTCCTGGTCCCCTCATGCCTCCTCAGTACCTCAGCATCCTGATGCTTCCAATCCTTCATTGATTCTTTAAAATGGGGGTGGGGGAAGAAGATACCTTACACTTAAAGTAGTCACTGGGAGTGCCTTTGTAACCAGACAAAGGGTTACTACAAATCTAATTTTGAGCTAGGCTCAATGGCGCAAGCCTGTAATCTCAGCATTCATGTGGTTAAGGTAAAAGGGTGGAGAGTTTTGAAGTTAGTGTTTTATTTTTCCCATTTATGATTGTTTCTTTTTTTTTTTCTTGAGACAGGGACTCACTATGTAGCCCACTTTGGCCTCTAACCTTAAGAATCTAAGATTCTCTTGATTTAGCTTCCCAAGTGCTGATGTTCAAGGCATACTTACCAGATCAGCATATTTTCATTTGTTCTAATTGACTTTGTTTCTATCATTTAAATGTTAAATAAAAGTTTCACTATAGTTTCATAGAAAAAAAAAAGGGTGGAGAGTTTAAGAACTTCCTGGCCTACATAGTGAGACTGTTGTTACTTTTTATAATTTTTAATTTTAAACCTGATATTTATATATATAAATCATAAAATCATGTATATGACACATGTGGTATATATGTTTCATATATAACAAATACATATATATGTAAACAGTTGTTTAAACACACAATCACACACACACACATACACATAGACACACACACGTAGCTTTACTCCTTTTCCAGATATTTTCTCAGGATTGCATAAGTAAGACTAAATTTTCGTTTATAATAAAAATCTTTTTAAAAAATCTACTTGTATTATTATTTTTAAGATTATCTGTATGTACATGTGTCTTGTGGGGGTATGCACATGTGAATGTGAGGCCCGTAGAAGCCAGAGGCATTGGATGCCTTTGGAGCTGGAGTTCAAGGCCATTGTGAGCTACCTAACGTAGGTGCTGGGATCTAAACCTGGGTCCTCTGTCAGAACAGTGAGCTATCCCTCCAGCCCCTACACTCTTTTTGACCCTATCCATCATCCACTGTGTAGCTGAGAGTGTCTTGTGCTTCCCCCTCATGTGTGAGTGCAGGTGCACAGGAAGGCCAGAATGGTGTGTTCGGTCCTCTGGAGCTGCAGGAAATGCCAAGCGATGTATGTGGTGGGAGCCTAACTGCTTTCTCACCCAGCAGCTCCCTTACTGAAGGGGACCTCGGATGTTAGGACAAAGAGTAAATGCGAATACACAAACTACTGAGGCTCTGCTAGGCAGTTCCCTACCAGTTACAGTCTGGTGGAGTCTCCAGACCACTGTCAACGGTTCAGTGTTCTTCTTCATGCCGGCCTCCTCTTTCCCATCCCTCCCAGCCCTGTTTAAACATGCAACCACAGAAGTAACTCAGCAGGTCATTATGGTTTCTATAATTACAGGGAAGTATTTCGGCTGTCTACTCTCCTTAGCTTCAGAAATGCTACTGGTTTTAGGAGGGAAGTTATTTCATGGGAAGAAATGATTAGGTATCTACTTTAAACATTAAGACACCACATCAATATAGATAAACATAGTTAAGAAAAAAATGTAAAGCAAGGAGGGTTCTTCTAGAGCCATTGTGGGGGTTGGTGGGAGGGGCCAGAGAACCACCACTGTTTCTCAGTAGTGGGGTGGGGCTCCTTGTGTTGTATTCAAGAGATAACCTCTTTGAAAGCCAGCAGGCAAACTGAGAGGACAGCGACAGCCTGTGTGGTCACTGTCCTTGCTCCTAAATGGGCAGAGCACATAGCTCTGTGCCAGTAGGACAATAGCCAGACAGAGCTGGCTTATTTGGACGTATCTCTGCTTAAAGCCAAGCTGATGTATTTCTTCCTAAAAACATTTCACTATTAACAATATGCACTTAAAGCTCAGGAATATTTCAATTTCGGTATTTAGGATAAACTATAAGTAATTCAGGTATTTGATTTTCTCATAGTTCCCAGTATTTTGTCATTCGGGATTACATAATCTAAAAAACTGGCAGAGTCTTGGCCATTGTCTTCAGGGAACATGTTATGTGTTCAAAGACATAATACTTATCCATCAAAAAAATGATAGGATTTTTAGGCAAACTTTCAGTCCCATTTTGACTGTTGACTTCTCTTCTTTTTCCCCTCCCTGTAATCCCTTTTTATATATAAATTTCTGTAACCCAGATGACTTTGTCCTTCTCTGATCTTCCAGTCTCACTCATTCATATCTCTGCAGTATTGGCTGCTGGGATTACAGTCGTGAAGCACGAAGCCCAATTGGATTTGGCGATCAAACCCAAAGTTTTGATTGGAAGATCAGAAAAGGGCAAAGTCATCTGGGTTACAGACACGCTCGAGGATAGCCAGGACTACATGAGACCCTGTCAAAAATAAACAAATAAATAAATAAGAAAAGAACAAAAAAAAAAGTGTCAGCACTCTAAAGAGGATTCTGTATGCATTAATTTTCTCCCATTTTCTAGATGTGAAAAATGGAGGTGTGCAGGGTTTGAAATGGCAAGTGCCTTCTCGAGTTCACCCCATCATCAAATAGCAGAACATTGTTTGGGAGAACGCTTCCAGCCAAACCAAACAAAACTAGCAAACAAACAAAAGCCAAGTTTGTGAAGGGCTTAAAGGAAGAAATAGTGGCTCGTGTGGTCCACACACATGGGACTGTGTATGCGCAGCACAAAGAAGCACAGATAGCTAAAGGGAAGCCGCTGGGGGACTCGGGTGCCTCTGGCCATGCCATCAGTTCTTCCAAATTAAAACTTCCACTCCATAGCCAGGAAAATTCCTGACAGATTCTAAACAGAACAGGATGAATGTAAGTACTTTATGCCTCACATTTGAAGGGAAGAAGGACGTCCATCTGGCAGTTAGTAACAAGTGAGCATCCATCCTTCCTACCACTTCCCTCTGCACCCCAGTAGCCAGCTGAGCAAGCATCAGACACAGACCAGGAACTGTCATCCCTTGTTGGGTTTAATTATGCTTTGTTCTGGGACACCTGATAAGCACGTTGCATTAAAAACTTAAGCTGAAGTGTGTGTGTGTGACGTGTGTGTGTGTGTCGGGGGTGGGGGTGGTATCACTGTATCTAAAGTCATGACTGCAGAGTCTTAGGAAAGTATGGGTTGGGGTACAGGGTTCCCTGAGATGTGCTCTGAACGGTCTATCCATGGAGGCATCGGTTGTTGTAATTCTAAAACCTCAGTCGGGCAAGGACGGCAGGGAAACAGATCCTTCCAGTTAAGTGCACCCCATGAATACCACCCGTCGCCAGAAGGAAAGTTTCACTTCTGGAATGTCGTATGCTGATGAATAAACCCTTTGTGGTGTACATTTTAGTAATAATATTTAAGGCGCTAAGCAACGCTCTAGAGAGCCGATCCCTAATTAGGGCATTTCCATTGCTAACTAGCCACTCTTGGAATGTGGGTGCCTGATTAGGGCACTTCAAATGTCTCCTCACTCCCAGAGTGGTGATTGCACTGTGGTAACTCCAGGTAAATCAGCAAAGAGATGATGTCACCGCTTGTTACCCAGAACAAAATGGTAAAGTGCCCCTTTGTCTGGACGGTTCAAAGCACTCACTGCAAGGGAGAGAAGACATCTTTGAGGGATGGGTCCAGTCATTTCCTCTTCCTGAGCGGACATGCAGATGAACTTTTAGTCATGCATGAGCGCTGAATCCTTTTGTCTGCAAACCAGAGTGACACACTCTGCTCTCCAAACTCTACCATTATCCCCCAAGCTTTTGCCACAGCAGGGCGGGGGCGACATAGAGACGCTGACACATAGGCTGCCAGGCCTGGGAAAGGAAAGCAGTAGCCACGACAAAGGACCAGTGACATGTTTCTATGTGACTGCACAGGAGACATATTATGCACAGGCTGAGCTTGGGAACAGAAACTCCTGGGGAAAAAACGCTCTGGCACCCTGAACAAGCTGAGGACAGAGAGGAATGTTTGGCTCTTTTTCAGTAAGATCCTGCTTGTCTGTTACATTTAAATCAGACACTCTGAGCACAGCTCTTCAGAGAAGTCAAGGTACCACCCGTTGGAACTCTTGGAGGACCCCACACTGAATTAAGAGCTAGGCTTAAATCTCAGAAAGAAACAGCAACAACAAATAGAAAAGACTGCCTGGCCAAATCTGGCTTCACCGCCAACAGGTCTCCACTCTCCCCAGTTTTGGGGTTACGTGCATTCATTCTGTACCACCGTGTCCAGCTTTTAATGTTTAGTAGAGTCAGAACTCAGATTCTTTTATCTACATAGTAGACTCTTTATTACCTAAAATGTCTCCCCATCCTACAAACATGATTTTGTATATAATCTCAGGAAGATCATGAATCCCCTTCTCTAAAATATCAAACATATGCATGCACACATTTTTTATATAATACATATCACATATAAGATTATATATAACATATAATTACATATAATATAAGCTATATTATGTAATGTATGTATATATCAATGCATCTGAAGCAGAATTATCTTTAAACATAAAAATAATGCAAAAAACTTCTTCACATTATCTTCTCATTTCAAGTTAGAGTATAGCTTAAAAGGACTTTCTGGTATTTGAAGTGTCCAACAGTGAATGGTATAAACAACCTGATTTTTTATTCCTGGAAACATCTTAGAAGGAGATTAGTGACATTTCTGTACTGGACCGGACACAGAGTGTTTGGATTCTCAGGGGTCCATGAACCTCCATTTATGACTTCAGGGAAGGGGCGTCACAGAGAATATGATGAATTCATGCTCATACAGATATGTCCAAAGCTCTCTGTAGATCACTGTGCAGGATCAAGTTTGTCATGGACGAGTTCAGGAGTCCTTTCCCACGGAGCGACTCCTCCCCAACATTCCCGGGGAGTCGCAGGGGAGCGGGGGAGCGGTGCACGTTGTGCTACCCAGTCTCCCCCGGCCGTAATAAAGCACTTGAGGTAGTTGCTTTCAAAGAGAAAAGGTTTGTTTTGGCTCAAGGCTTTGGAGGTTTGTGTTCAGAGTCAGGTGGCTCACTGCTTTGGGGCCTGTGACGAGGGGTTTCCTTTGCCTGTGGTGTGAGTGGTGGAGGGGGCGGGATGCAATGTGGCAGGATTCCCAGCATTCCTTTCAACCTTCTTCCCAATAAGCTCACTTCCTCTCACTAGGCCCCATCCCAAGGACCCCCACACCAACAGTGTCACAAGCTGAGCCTTGGGTAAACATTTACGATGCCAACTTTAATACGACTTTTGGGATAATGGACAGGTCTGGCAGTCAAGTCCCTGCTTTGATGAAGATGTAGACCCATTTCCAGGGCTCCTGAGATCCGAAGTTCAGTTTTCCAGTGTATTTTCCTCCATCTTCCTCGTGTAGCTCCAGCTTAAGGCAAAAGGGAACCAGAATAAAAAGCTAATTACTGTATAATTATTGCTTGTGTGCATCAGCCATGTTTTATTCAATAAACATGATTAGCATAAGCAAAATAACATCAATATTTTTATTATAAATTCTTATTTGGAAATACAACTGATAGGTTTTTTTTTTTTTTTTTTTTTTTTTGTAAGTGATAGTTTTAGATGTAGACTTGGTAGGATAACCCATGGGCAGGTTAATTCTGAGATGCAGGGGCTCCTAGTGCCATTGCTTGACTGGATAACATCCCCAACTGCACAAAATATGAGCAACAAATTAATTAATCAAAATTACTAAAGAGGGGACTGAGAGATGGCTCAGTGGTTAAGAGCACTGACTGTTCTTCTAGAGAACCTGGGTTCAATTTCCAATACCCGCATGGCAGCCCACAACTGTCTATAATTTCAAAATACATACAGGCAAAACACCAATGCACATAAAATAAAAAAATTCAAAAAGAAACTTATTAAAGAAATTGAATGTTGCCATCGAGAACCTAAGCTCAATCCAAGCACATCGTCCATTCAAATACCCTGACAGACTTTCATGAGAGTAAAGCCTGTCTGAGCTTGGAGTTGTTGGGTGGCCGGCTCCTCACCCCAGCCCCGCTCCTCACCCCCGCCCCAGGCTCTGCTGCCCTCTTTCTTCCTCTGGCGGTTGTAGATACGTGAGTGGCATGCACGAGCTGTTCTGGCAGACATCGCCATTTCTCTCCAGCGGCAGCCTCCTCGATCCACCCCCCAGCACCTCTGCTGACCATCCTCCACCTCCACTTGGCCCTCCTACCTGTCCAAACCAGGCCGCCATCCTGAGCTTTCACCGTCCTCAGTAACCGATATTCGCGCTGAAATGCAAGGTTAGCTGCAAACAAGTACTAGATTGGTTTCCTTGTGACTTTTTGTTGTTTTTAGTCAAACTGTTTCTAACACAAACAGCTTTTTATCCAAAGATCTAGGGAAATTCCAGCTGACAGGTCAAGTGCTATGAACAAGGGGTTCTGCCACTCTCCCAAAGCTGGGACCCCTCCAAACAACAATTGCGGTGCCCGGAAGCCAACAGAAGGACTGTTCCTAAGCACGTACCCAGCAAGGACCCTTTCAGACTCTAAGGGACTAAAAAACGGATGAAGGATCACAGACTTGACTCCAGTCTGAGCCTGTTCTGCCGACCCAATGCGGTCCATGGCACCATATGCTGGCTGCTTCTCCCGTCCTGTGTCAGTTCCATGCCAGCTCCCCAGTAGACAAAGGAGAAAGAAAGATAAGCAAACTAGCCATCCCTCCTTCAAGCACTCCAAATCTACTGGGGACTCGAGATCGCTGGGGTGCAGAACTGCCTCTGAGTACAGCTCTCTGAAAGGCTTCCCTGTAGCAAAGGAGAGCAGGGAAAATCTCATAGAGGAGGAAAGGCTTGAACTGGGAGCATGAAATAGAACAGAGGGGACAGAAAGATAAGCATAGCGGACAACTTGCAAACATCCAGAGAGAAAAGCACGTGACATCTGGAGAGAGGTAGGTCATCCCATGGACACGTGACATCTGGAGAGAAGTAGGTCATCCCATGGACACGTGACATCTGGAGAGAAGTAGGTCATCCCATGGACACGTGACATCTGGAGAGAGGTAGGTCATCCCATGGACCTACATAGACCACATGGTGCTGTGGCAATAAGGGGGAGTGACCTGAAGACGGGAACTGAAGGACAGTCAGGACAGATGACATAGAAAGAGGGTGACCGGGAATAGACACGGGGGTGGGGGGGCTTCCCCTTGTCACTTCCCGGCAGCCTGATGACCCCACTCTCTCCCTACAAGTGAGTCATTGCCTGTTTCCCTGTCTAGCCCTGAGCTTGGCTCAGCAAGGTGTGTGCTTCCTAAATATGGCCCTCCTCACACAATGTCAGCAATCGGTAGTGCATAGGCCAGACCTGCGGTGTTGCTGGCTGCCAGACAGTCAACTCCAGATGGGAAATTGGCTGAGAGCTTGGCCAAAGTTCCCCTCCCGCTGGGCCCGCAGACAGGTTCCTGCCTCAGGAAGACAGACAGTCATTCTGGAGGTCCACAGAGGAAAGGCAAAGGGAAACGCTAGAGGCTGCCCGGATGGGAAGTGATTCTCCAGGACCTACATTCTTCCTGAATCATTCTCTCTCCGCCTGTCTTCTCTCTCAGCCCTTGACACACATGCACATACACACATATGCAAATCTGTAGACACCTTTTTAAAGCACACACATTTACATTTTCTCTCTTCCATTAAGGGAGCATTGGTGCAAATGTGAGCGAGAACAAGGAGGTCTCTTGCTTCAGCCTGGTTCTGTGCTAGGATGGCAGGTATTTGTGAACAGGGATGGAGGCTCTTGAAATGATGTCAATGGTGGGAACCAGAGAGGTCTCTCTACACAGGAAACAGGAGGCCATCAAGCTGAGGAAGATGCCAAACGCTTTTCTTCACTGTGTGAAATGACTCATGAGTTAACTAGTAGTGATGTTTAGGCATTTTGTTGTGATTATGCCTTGCTTGTAGTGGTTTTTCTTGGTTTTCCTCTGCACAAACATCCTCAGAGAGATGGCCAGGTGGTGGAGTTCTTGGTAAATCCATATTTTTGTGTCTACCATCCCAGTAAATCTTATTAAGTAGCCACCATGCACCAGAAACTAAGACCATAGCAGCGAGACAGTGGAGCTTACAACCCAGGGACTGTATGCATTTCAAGAAGCTTACTTTGCCTGGGCACAGAGTTTAGGTCATAAGGACTATACTGGTATATTGGATGGAAAAGAGAAATTTGTGGGCTAGAGAGAAGAGAAGAAACTGGTGTTGCTGGGATTCAGACACTAAACTTATTGATTTTACTGTGGGTGTCTGGGTGTGTGCGTGTGTCTGTCTGTATGTATGTATGTGTGTGTACGTGTGTCTGTGTCTGTGGTGTGTCTTTAGTGTATTAATGTGTGTGTGAATGTGTATGCCTGTGGGGGGTGTCTGTAGTGTGTTTACGTATGTGTGTTTGAATGTGTATGTCTATGTGGGAGTGTGTGTGTCTGTAGTATGTTTATGAATGTGTGTGTCTGTACGTGAGGGTTGTGTTTATGTATGTCTTAGTGTGTGTGTGTGTGTGTGTGTGTGTGTGTGCGTGTGTGTGTGTTCGACAGCAGGGGGAATTGATGTAGATAGGACCTAGCTGTTTTGGTCACCATACCCAAAAGAAAGATCTCCCCTTCTCTTCTCTTCTCTCCCCTCTTTTCCTTTTCTTCCCTTCCTCTCCACTGTAAAGCTGGAAATGAGAGAGGAAGGCTAGACCTGATGATGATGATGGAGGTTGGGAAGAAGGCACAGAGGAGAGATCTTCCTTGCCAGTTAGTATCCTGCTCCATTTTTTTTTAGAGCCACGTACAGAGGAAGCAGAGAGAGGGCCACTGCCTCACCACCACCCCTGGGAGGGTGATAGCGTTGGATCACCACCCCTGGGAGGGTGACAGTGTTAGATCACCACCACTGGGAGGGTGATAGCGTTGGACCACCACTGGGGAGGGTGATAGCGTTGGACCACCACTGGGGAGGGTGATAGCGTTGGACCACCACTGGGAGGGTGACAGTGTTGGATCACCACTGGGAGGGTGACTACACTGGAGCATAGGTTAAGGAGTCTCAAAGCTGAGCCAAGTGTGACCCTGGAGTAAGTTCTTGTTCTCCCACCTGGATGTGTCGGGTAGCTACCTTGCATCTGCAGCAAACACCCATCTCAGAGACCGGGACCTTGCCCCAGGTGTCTGGTGTCCAGCATGATTTCATGGAGACCCATTTCACGGAACACGGACACTGTTGTGCTTAAAGACTCAACATCTTGGCAGCAGCTAAGCAAGGACTTAGAGGATTCTCATCTGAAGACTCATAGAGGCGGGGATAGAACTTGTAATACTGGCACTCAGGAGACTGGGGCAGGAGGATTTAGAGTTAAAGCCTGTCTGTGCTCCATAGTGACTTGGAGGAGGAGGAGAGTGGGAGGGAGAAGGAGAGGAAGAGGATTAGGAAGAGGGAGAGAGGCAAAGAAATACAAACCAAGGGGGAAAAAAAAAACAGGAAGAATTCGAATGGCCTAAAGTAAAGCAATTCTCCTGGGACATGGCTATGGTGGGGTCTACCTGCCCAGTGCCAAGAGTGAACTGTCAGTTCTAATGCAACCATGGTTGAAGCTTTATGACATAAGGTGACAGTCACTGGGACCATTCCTTATGGAAATCGCTTGCATTGTTTCAGTGAGTGTGCATTGGTCTTGGAGACTAGGGAAGCAGCTAAGGCACACACAGTTCCAGGATGGGCTAAGTATGTGGCTTCCATGAATTAGGTTTTCTCTCTGGGCTTTCCTTGTTGAAAATGGGAAGTGTCTTTTGCCTGATCTGTCTGAGAGTGTTGCGCAGTCGAGGTACTCTTTGGCTCTTTGTTGGAGCCTGTACTATGAGAATGGAGACTCACTTCCCCCATCTGGAGCCTGTTCCCGCCCAGCCAAATCACCCAGGAGCCTGGCACCCGGGCTGTTTGCACAACACATTTTTAGACTCTGAGTCACCCATGAGTTCTTTCTGGTATCAGGTTGGATTGAACTTCACAGCATCCTGTTACCTTGGCTTCATTGTACAGGCAGCTCTGCTTCCCAGGAGCCCCACCTCCGCAAGTGGAGAAGCCAGGGCAGATCAAAGGGTTGCCTTTGTTCCACACCCCACTTGACTGGGAATACCAGAAATCGATAAGAGGGGTTTTTATAATTTCCCGCCTTACCTAATTCACAGAATGCTGCCTTAGGCAAAATGGTGCAGCCGGTCTGGGATTTTTTCAGTCTTCCTGGGGTTCACATTAGCTAGCATACCCTTTCATTTCCACTAAAACACAGTGTCATGCAACTTGGGTTTCTTAGCAATCACCTTGCCAGGTATAGGCACTGCAGATGCAGTAATGAAGAAGATAGACTCCTCTCCTCCCTCATGGAAGGGTTGAAAGGCGCCAGGACTTTGTTTCCACTATAAAGTTTTTCTTTGTACTATATACACAGGTCTCCAATGACTAGTACAAAACGATACTAAGAAAATCTGGGACAAAAGTAACATCAGCTAGCTGTCATCTTAAATCGAAAGCTAAATTATTTCAAGAAAAACAAAATCTGAGGCATGCTCCTGTGGAAAGGGGCGTGGCCATGGCTTCTCCGAACTGTTACGTAGTATATGAGTCTCTCAGGTCATCACTAGGACCACAACACCCCTCCAGCCTACAGCTGTCTTTCCTGCTGACTGCCTTCTGTATCCTAAATCAACTGGGACTAGGTGTAAGGTGACCTATTTTAAATTATGTGATATACACAGGTTCAAAAGGCAAGAGCAAGACTTTCTTGAACCTGGTCCTGGTGGTCCTGGGTGCAAACTGCTTCACCCTGGAATGACATCAAGCAAAGCGTACAGTTGGGCGAATCTCTGAGTGCGAGGTCAGCCTGGTCTACAAAGTGCGGTCTAGCATGGTCAGGATTGTTGCAACAGAGTGACCCTGTCTTGAAAAAACAAACAAAAAAGCTTTCTCTCTTCTGCCTCCTTGCCTTTGCCTCCATTCTTGGGACCTGCCATCACTGAGACAAAAGTAGTGGAAGAGACTTCTGATCTGACTTAAGACAGGAAGAGACAGCATTTCCAGCAGGGTATGTGTGTGTTTGTTTATTTTGAGGTGCTACAAATTAACCCAGGCCTCGGCAAGCAGTTTATTAACAAGCTCCACCCCAGTTTCATATGCCTGTGCTATATATGTGTATAATTTGCTCTTGCACTGTGGGGTTTCCAGTGGTCTAAAATAAATGCTCATGTGAACACCATCAAGGATTCCATGAGTAGCGCAGGTGCTGTTCTGGATCAAGAGGGAAGAAGGGAGGGCACACAAGTCTGGCTGCTACCAGCGTCTTCTAGGGCAGTGCCTCTTCCCTGTGGGCTTGACTGTTACCAGTGAGTGCCATGTTGCTACCTCACACAGGGAAGAACACAGAGTCGTTAATTTGAGGAGTACAGTTAGTTAGCACCCTTATCTGACTCTTCCAGAATCTAGGTGTCCAGAAACACCATGCAGCTCATTTGTTTATTTGCCATATTGTGTTTCCATAGTGAGTCCCTAGGTTAAACCTGGTGAGCTCGTGAGAAACAATTAAAAGCTTGGGTCCTTTGAGACAGGATCTCGTGTAGCTCAGGTTGGACTGGAACACCCTATATAACTGAAGATGACCTTGAATTTCTGATCCTCCTCATTTGACTTCCCAAGTGCTGGAATTAGAAGCAGGCCCCACCATGCCCAATTTTATGGAGTACTGGGGATCAAACCTAGGGCCTTGTGTATGCAAGGCAAGTATTCTACTGCCTGAATTATAACCTTGACATTCATCCATTTTTGGTTTTTTTGTTGTAGTCAAATACCATTAAATATAATATTTGTGTCTTCAGGTAGAATTTATTTCCAAGTAAAGTCTGTCTACCTTCCTGACCTTGGGAAAGAGCCCTAGCTAGTGAATTTTCCCTGGAGCACTTGATGCTAGCCCTGCCCAGCTGTGACTGCCCATCTTCAGCTGAGCGGTGTTTTGATTCCTCCTGGATTCTTCCCAAAGCTGGGCCTTTTGTGCCAACTGCCCCAGCTTCAGGTGCCTGCTCACTGAGAGTTCATCCCACAGGTGAGTTTTAAGATTAGTGCACCCACAAATAAATACCTCTGTACCAACACCTTAATCACTGCGCCCAATTCTGTGACAATAAGCTTGCTTTTACTAGAATTCCCAGCATTCCATTCCTTCCACAAAGTAACCTCTGGCCTTCCGGGCGGGAGTCTGTCTAAGCCACACCCCTAGAACAATCCCCTTATCTTCTCACCTGTCTGCACCTGTGACACCGGCTCCCCTTTCCCCACTAGAGACTCATGCCTTGTTTTCTCGGCACTGAATCTGGTGAGGTCGGTCTTTCAGAACCCCCTGAAATCCCGAGTTAGCTCCCAAATATTCACCATCATCCCAGCCCTAGACTTGTCACCAGTTTCAGATTTTAGCAGCCTGTACAGCTGAGCCTGCAGCGTACCTGTCCCTGCATGCTCCTTCTACTTCCCATTGACCTGGGAACCTCTGGGGCAGAGCTCAGGCTTTGATTTCCAGCAGATCTGGATTCAAATTCTCTTTTTCTCATTAATAGGTGAACTTGAGCCAGCTCATTTACCAGCAGAGCCTTGGATTCCTGGTTTGTGACAAGAAGACAACACATATATCTTGAAGGAGACTAAGATGGTGTGAGTCGCTGGCGAAGGTGGTCACAGTACACATCCTCCTGGCAGCCTTTGTCTATGGAGAAGCAGTCACCGCCCAAAAGCTCACTTCGTGCTCAGCTTAAGTTCCTCTAAGGAAAGGCCAACAGTTGGCGGTGCTACAGGAACAGAGTGTTAAACGAAGGTGAAAGGAGGATGTCAGAGCATTGAAGAGGCGTAAAAGAGGCAGACTGGTGTCATTTTTATCTGCTTCTCAAGAGGAAACGGGACTGTTTTCTGACCATCAGTGTTACTCCAGAATCATCATTCAGAGCATCAAGTTCCTCACCCACAACACAGCCACTTCACATTGTTTGTTTTGTGGTTGCCATGGTTTGTTTGCAAATTACTCCCTGAATTTAGAGTGCCGCTTCAGAGCCTATGGAGAAGGGTTAGATACTGTACCACATGGGAGCAATATAAACACACTTAATAGTGCAAGTCTCAGGGGAGCCTGCTGGCCCTGGAGGTTGTGCCTTGGCATGGAAAGGAGATGGGTTATGGAACAAGGGCTCAAAATTAGTATCATGGCTTTGGAGATTGGCATCTAAGGGAAATACAATGCATTTCCACTCCCTATCTAACTTCAGTCTACAAGAGAAACAGATTTCAAATGCCCATGACCATCCATATTCAAATAGAAAAGTCACAAGAAGACAAGAAAGGAGTGACTTGTGAGGGTTGTCACTCACTCGGGATTTGAAGAAGCAGAAAACCAAAGCACTGTGGTGAAATATTTTAGAAAATCCAATGAGCTTGAAATGGAAAGATTCAGGTGTGAGTTCTGGTCCTTCACTTGGTAGTCAAGACATCTCAAGATTTTCCAAACTTCTGCTGCAAATACCTATAGCAGAGAAAAAGAATCACCTACCTCACAGAAGCAAGGAAATTAGATCCTTACAGATGGGAAAACACCACTCAGTTAAAACACCCTCAGACTTTGAAGGGAGAGTGTGCCTCACATCTGAAATCCCAAAAGTAGCCATGAACTGGGGAAATGATTCAGTGGGTAAGGGCAGTAAGTTCAAATCTCCAGGACCCATGTGAAAAAGCTGGGCATGTGACTTCAACTCCAGTCCTATGGGAAATTGGAGACAGGAAAATCACTGGGGCTTGCAGGCTAGCCAACTCAACAACAACAACAAACCAACAACAAAAAGGCAGCATCCAGGTTCAGGTTCAGAGAGGTTGGACTGGGGATGGGTGGACATTGGTCAAAGAGAACTAAGATTCAGTTAGACAGGAGAAATAAGGATTTGTTTGTGTGTCTATTCCATGGCACAGTGACTACAGTTAGAAATTATGTATGGCATGTTTCAAATTACTAAAAGAATAAATTTTAAATATTTTTACTACACACACACACAAGATAAGTATTTGAAATGATGCATGTGTTAATCATGTGATTTAATCATCCTAAATTACACACATGTATATGACATCACTTTGTACCTTTAATAACAAATGTATTTATAATTTTAATCTGTCAATATGTGTAATTATATGCAATTTTAATTTGCTAATTTACAGTAAAAATTTTTAAAAGGAAGTTGGTGTCTAGCTGAAAATTAGCTTCTATGTTTCCCATCCTTTTGTATAACTCCATGACTGGTATATATGCATTTACCAAGTGAAATTTTTTTTTGATTCAGAATATGTTCAGTCAACACTGTGTCTTAGCATACTAGACAAAGAATGCTTGCAAGAGAAAATATAAAGAGGGTTGGAGAGATGGCACAATAGTTAAGAACACTGAGATTTACCAAAGGCCCAGAGATCAGGTCCCAGCACTCACACGATGACTAACAACTGTCTGTTAAAGTCCAGTTCCCGTGGATCTGATGACTTCTAGCCCCGTGGAGACTAGTTTATGTGCTGCACAAACATGTACAGGCTAAATGCTCATACGTTTAGGATACAAATGAAAATGTTAAAGAAGATATGAAGAAGGAAATTTTTGTCAGGCCCAAATGAGACCAATCAGCTCCCATGTCTTAAGTTAGGTTTGCTTTTGCTTTGCCTTTTCTTATCAAGCTGTAGGACTCAGGCAGACATTTCTCACCAGTGAGACGGCTTTCTGGTCCACCCCTCTGCGCATCCCACCTGGGAATTCCAAGGCACTGCTTTCACACTGATAGCAAACTAGCTTTCCATTCTGTTCCTTGGGGCCTTATATTAGAATTTTGTAACTCGATGTAATTTTTTTTACATTCTAAAAGTAAAAAATAATAATATTTTCTAATATGTAGATTATGCATGTTGCAGATGTAGATGTAACTGTGTCTTTGCCATTGAGTTTCGGGGCAGTGGACTGCAGAATCATTTCAAAGACCAGGGGAAAGACACTGGTTCGTGGGGAGGCTGGGAAATTGGATCTTCTTCCAACCCTCCTAGCCTTGTTTGCTTCAGGGCCTTGGTGATTTCTTTCTCTAACATCCATGAAAGGACCCTGTAACATGAGGGCCTGCTTTGTTGGGGTTTCTGTCCTACCCAGTTCCCACAGCTGGTAAGCCCCAAAGAAATCTCACAGAGGTCTCCATAAGTTATAAACTGATTGGCCCATTAGCGCAGGTTTCTTATTAACTCTTATAACTTATACTAAGCCATAATTCTTGTTTATGTTAGCCGCATGGCTCAGTACCTTTTTCAGCAGGGCAGGTCACATCCTGCTTCTTCAGTGTCTGGACAGGATTGGGGAGCAGTGGGCTTCCTCCTTCCCAGAATTCTCCTGTTCTCATTGCCCTGCCTCTACTTCCTGTCTGGTTGTCCCACCTATACTTCCTGCCTGGCTAATGGCCAATCAGAGTTTATTTAAAACATAATTGACAGAATACAGAATTGTCCCGCACCAGGATCCAGCACAGTTTTGTGGGAATATAAACTTGCACTTGGAGTGTGATCTCAAATATGGAAACATGCATTTTCTCTTAGTAAATAAAAAGCAAGGAAGGAGATAAACTTCAGAAAACTAATGGTTTCTAAAATCATTTGTCCTTTGCTCAAGATTTGCCAGTGTGCTCAGTTTTACTCTTCTGTTTACTTTTCAGCATTGTTACTGTAGAAGCTTGTACATCCCATGCATAAATAAAATGTCTCATTTTCTGAGTCTGTTGCATGAGACATGAGTAAGAATATGTTGTCAGTAAATAGTAAGAAACTTGAACTGAATTAGGTCTTCCCCCCATAGCAGACCAGTACAAAGATGATTCTTGTGTTCACTTTAATGATGCCCCCCCCATAAAAATAATTCCAACATTTTTTTTCTTTTCTTTTTTCTCCTTCTTTTTCTTTCCCAAAACAGGGTTTCTTTGTGTAGTCCTGGCTGTCCTGAACTCATTATGTAGGCCAAGCTGGCCTCAAACTCACAGAGACACACCTGCCTCTGCCTCCCAAGTGCTGGGATTAAAGGTGTGCACCACCACCATCTGGCAGAATCTTAGCCTTTTTCAAATGCAGGGTACATTTATATCATCTGATAATTTGAAATTTCTGCCAGTTCTGTTATACATTCCATGACTGTTGTATTTCCTGTTTTACTTGGGAAGAGGAAAAATGGGAGCGTTCAAGAGTCTTTGCCACATCTTTCTTAGTCTGCAGCACATGGCATGAGCCTGGCTGTGCCGCCACCTCTCTGGGGCTCACAGGAAGTCAGTGCATCAATAAGCTAACAGAACAGCCTACTGGTATAATTTCAAAGATACGACTACCGCTATTTCTATTTAATAATCAAAATATGTAAAGTATTTAATCTCATATGATTTTATTCTGTTTTTATTGAGATAGGGTCCTATGTATCCACCCAGGATAGCACTGAACTCTCTGTGGCCAAAGACGGCCTTACGCTTCTGAGCTTCCCGTCTCTGCCTCTCTGGTGCTGGGATTACAGGTGTGTGACACCATACTCAATTTGCGGGATGCTGGGGATCGAATCCAGGGCCTCACACATGCTAGGCCAGAGCTCTCCTTACTGAGCTACAGCCCTAGCCCTACTATTTTTTAACCCCAATTTTAAGTTTTCTGGCATTTCTCTTACAGTTACAGTTATGGGAAAAGTATAGCGATTTAGTCAATACTGATTTTACATATAGGCAATATTTTTGAAAAATAAAAGATGGTTTGTAAGGAAAAATGAAACTCAGAAAAAGGAGCCTAGTAACTTATTTTTTGTAGTCACATCTACTAGCCTTTTACAAGAACCAGGCGAGTGTGAGGTCTGAGGGCCATCAGGAAGGATGGCCCATCTTTATCTGGTGCTTTCATTTTTAGCATTTTATTTCATTGTGTGTGTATGTGTCCCAGTGGTTCACAGGGGTCCAAATCAGATCACAAACAAGGACACCCAATATCAGTGTCTCACATAATACTGGAAGTTCTAGCCAATGTTTTAAAGGGGGAAAAAAAAGAAGAGGTGAAGGATAAAAAGCTACATTTTGAAGCTGATATGATTATCTAAAAAAACAAAAAATGAAAGATATGAAAGCTTAAAGTGGTGTTGGATATCAAATTATAATTGACTAAGTCTTAATCTAGGCCACTCAACTATACTCAATTACATAACCAAGCAACCACTTACAACAGCAGTGGAAATTATGAAACACATAGAGATTAGCCTAACCAACCATATCAAGATCTCCGTGCAGTCCATATGTGAATGAATGCTTCCCCCGTGCAGCCCATGTGCCAAAGACGTCATCCGCGGCCCACAGCATCTTCAGATGGGCAGCAGAATAGTCCCTTTCAGGCCTTGGGGGCCATCATCCCGGAGGGAGCTGCACGACTCCAGTCTGGTTCCCTCCACCTTGCTGTTAGCTGTGAGGTGAACGGTGTCTTCACTGCCGTCTCTCTCCACAGCGTAATGCAAGAGATGGGACCAACTGACATAGTTGATGGGACAACTGAACACTCCAAAACCAAGAGCCAAAATAGACCCTTCCTCTTGTTGATGTTGTTTACCTCAGGCATTTTATAAACGTAACCGAAGGCCTGCAGGTCCAGTGTCAAGGGAAAAACTATGACTGTAAAACTACCCTCTAGGATTATCCGTATATTACAGAATATATAAGTCCTACTTGATATTATAAGTAGGACTGCCTCCCATGTTATTGGGAAAAGGCAATTATTACAAAGAGATCAATTTCCCTCAACTTAGTTTCACAGAATAAAAAAAATACAACTAGCTTTTTTATATAAAGTGACTAAAATTGACTGTGAATTTCTATGAAAATTTTAAGGGCTACGGTTAGTTCAACCTACTTTGAGGCTTCAACTGAAAGCTGAGGGTTTCCAGACACTCCCTTCCTCGGGGACCTGAACTCCACTCCATAGATTTGTTTGTTTGTTTGTTTGTTTCATTTTCTTCTCCTATTCTGTGAATCTGAAAAATCTCTGCTTAGCTACAAAAGATAGAAGACCCCGAAGGGCAACTATGACACAGTGATTGGATCTCTTCAGGGCCCCTCTTGAGCTTTGGTCCAGCAAATCCTCACTGTTGGGTAGTTCTGCAACCACCCAGGGTTATCACATTTATCCAGCTGTCATAGGGAGGGTTGGTTTTATAGAAATCTTTTTGTTGTTTGTGACACCATTGTGTCATTTTAAGGCATTCTCCACAACTTCAGGCATCTAATCCTGGGTCTCGCTGTCCCCTCTGCTCAGCTCAGCTCCACTGGCTCCTGTCATTGCCATCACATGATTCTTCTGATGATGTCATTTCCCTTGCTGGTCTGCCCAAGATGCACCTCACTCCCCGTTTCCACACCTTAGCTGATAGAATTAATGTTCTCTGATATCTTGTTCCACTTGCTTTCTTCTCTTTGCCATTCATTTTTACCATTTGGTGTCGACCTATACATCCTTACCCCCATTTCCAAATCCAGTTCCATTGTTCTCCCCTGAAACCTTGTGTACTTTGCTTATCAAGTTTTCCCAGCAGCTAACAGAGTACTGAGTTCCTTGCTGGGGACTGCCAGGGACCTGTGAGAATCCCCAGAGAACAAGCTATAGGTTTGGCTTGTTCTGAGTGCCTGCCCTATGTGCAAGGTACTTTTCTAACCATTTATAGCTTTTATTATCCTCATTTTATAGGTGAGACATAAAGATGTTTCATATCTTTCCCTGCTCATTAGTAGATTCACTACTTTTCTTATGGCTGTAACCAAGCATGGGAAGCAAACGGAGTTGAATGTGGATTTACTTATTTTGGCTCAGCTTGTCTACCTTAGTCTACCGCGATGGGAAAGGGTATGGCAGAGCAGAGCAGGTCACATGGTGGCACTTCAGGAAGCGGGAAGAAAAAGGGATGCTGGCTCTCGGCTTCCCCCTTTTATCTTGTCCTGGCGCCCTGCCGGTGAGATGGTGCCTCCTGTCTTCAGGGTGAGTTCTCCTCTCTCACTCAGTCCTCCACACACGTCCAGAGCTTTGCCTTACCAATCTCCAAAACGATTCTAAGTCCGGTCCAGTTAAGAATGGTTTGCAGAGAAAGTCGAGTTTGATTACTACATTGGGTGGCTCCCAAGCACCTACAGCTCTAGCAGCAGGGATTAGCTGCCCTCTTCCGGCCTCCCTGGGTCCTCATACACACTGTGCAGACACACATGCAGATACATATATCCACATAAGCAAGCAAACAAAAAAAAAATCTAAAACAAAAACAGAAAAAAAAATTGATCTTTACTCAAAATCACGGGGTTGTTGAGCTGGGTGTGGTGGCACACTCCTTTAGTCCCAGCACTCAGGATCCCAGTCTTACTTTCTACATAGTGAGTTCCCTGACAGCCAGGGCTATACAGAAAATCCCTGTCTCAAAAAGCAAAACAACAACACAAAAGCCATTGGGACAAAGCTATACAAAAATTTCTTTACCACCGGAAACCATCATCTAAGATAGGATTGGGAAAAGCCTTTGTGTCTCCCTGATTCCCAGCCTGCCTTGAAATCTTAGCCTGATCATACCGCTTGAAGTGTCTTGAGGGCTGAGAGCAGCTCCCTGAGATCTTGGCTCACAAACGGAGCCTGTGTGGGTCTCTGCTTCTCATCAGCAACTTCTGTTTGCTGTCAGGACCCTGACTGACTAGGCTTCAGCTTCCTTGTTTCTCGGCTTATCCTTCTTTACGTGGGCCTAAACCCACGTGGTGTTGCGCCTATCCTGTTCCGCGAAATGCTCAGACTCAGAACTCACTCCCAGTCACTTCCTATAAGCTTATGCGACCTTTCCATGTTACTAGACGTGTGAGCCTCGACATGATGTGGCGTCTGCAGGCAGGATGGAGATGGGCTCTAACAGTCCTGCTCAGACTGCCTCTAAACCGCGGCCATTTTTTTCTCTGTGATAGTTTTTCCATTTTCCAGTTAAAAGTCCTCAGCATATGCTCTCAGCGCTTTTCTTCCTTTCTTGCTAATACCGCTCTACTGACTTCCACCCCATGGCCTGCGGTTTCATGGGAGAGGCAGACGTAGCTGTGGGACTTCCCTAATTGTTCCCACAGAAGATTTGCAGGGGAATTGTGGGATGCCATTTGTACTAACAGAATTATAGAGTTTTTTGCTGTGTGGAGTTGGGGTGTGGGAGGTTCAAGGACTTGACCTTGAAGAATATTTCATAAATATGTAAGGCAATCCAGAGATAAAAGGCAGAAACTGTAACAAATACAGTCCAGGAGAATAATCTATGAGTATGAAGCAATGAAATATGGCCTAACCAACTCCATTATGTGTGCTTTCCTTTGTGCTGTGTATACTCGGCAGGGAAGCTGCAGAGACCTTAACGACTTGCTTCCATTGCTGCTTTTCAGGTGCCCAAGCCAAAACTACCAGCAAACAAAAAAATTACCATAAAACAAAAGGAGAAAGTAGTCTTTAAGATTGTCAAAATGTAGCATCAAAGAGATGACTTGGTGGCTAAAAGCACTTACTGCTCTTACAGAGGGTCCAGGGTCAATTCCCAGCACCCACATGGTGGCTTACAACAGTCTATACCTCAGTCCACCGCCACCTCCTGACCTCCATAGGCATGCATATGGCACACAGACATATATACAAACAATCACATATATAAACAAATAAATTAAAAAAATTATTTAAAATAAAAGATGGTTGAAAAGTATCCAAGAAAAGGAAAATACAAAATCCAAACCTGAAGTTCAAGCTCTTCCCTTTTATAACCAGGCAAGTCTATCTTTGAATTAAGGGATTCATTACTCAGACCCTTGCTTTGCTTCCCACTTCCCACTTGGTGCCTCTTCTAATGGCAGGGGAACGGGGTAGGGAGATGTCTCACTGATTGCCAATACTTCTGAGAAAGACAAAGGAATGGATATGGTTGGAAAGATGTTAGGCCAACTACCCTGCTTCTTACCACTGCACCAAGGTTTGAAAAGTGTAGTGGGAGGCTGCTAGTTAGTTCCTGGCTGCTCAGTCCCAAAATTATCACTCAGAAACTATATTATTTGCAATACTGTTTGACCAATAGCTTAAGCATATTTCTGGCTAAGTCATATCTTAAATTTACCCATGTCTATTAGTTTATATTTTAACACAAGGCTTGTGGCCTATTGGCAAGGTTTCAGCTGGCAGCTCACATCTTTCCCTTCTGGCAGCTACATGGCATCTCACAACTCCGCCTTCTTTCTCCCAGCATTCAATTTAGTTCCCCCCCCCCCCCACACCTCTATTCTGCCCTGTGCAGGCCTAAGACAGTGTTCATAGCATACAGAGGAAAATCCCACATCAGACAAGGAAGAAGGCTTCAGTCAAAATAAGGTACAAGAGTTTGTTAATTGAACTATCCATTCTTTTCCTACCCATGACCAGTCTTGAATAATTAAATATGAGTGACCAGACAGAACGACAGACCAGCATTTTCTAGTAACTGCCCGGGATCTTATCCTGCTGCTGATATATAATAATACCCTTGTCATAAAAAGAATGGGATGTGAAAATAATTAGCATCCATGAATAAACCTGCTAAGACTATGTTCATTCTCAGATTAAATTTATAGAAGAAAAACGGGTTTCATGGTTTCTAAAGTGTAAGATTTGCATAACTGGCTCTTAAACTGTCGCTGGTTCCAGGGCCAGTGACTCTGAGATTTACAAAAAAAAAAAAAAATCTTGTTTTAATTTGTTAGAAAACACAGTAAGAGTCTACTGTTTGGGCCTAAAACTCATATCAACTTGCAGTTGGTAAATTCCGAAATTTTTCACCCAAATATAACACCTTCTATTAATATCTTAGACTTCTCATAGTAGGAACTAAATTTTGAGTACAGTAGCCTTTTGATGAATCCTCAGGATGTGTAGGAAAAGGTTTCTGTCAATGTATTTTTTTATGGTAATATTTTACAACCTATCTAAACTTAAAGTATTCCCTTTTTTTCCAAAATTATTTTCTTAAGTACTAAAATATTTTAAACAATTTTAATTACATTCATCAATTCATTGTGTGTTTCTGTGTGGGCTCTCACACTCACACACATGTGTGTGGAGGTCAGAGGACACTTTACAGGATCAGTTCTCACCCTCCACCAAGTGAGTCCTGGCCACTGAACTCAAGTCAGTAGTCTTGGCAACAGGAGCCTTTCCCTTCAGAGCCATCTCACCAATTCTAAAATATACTTTAAAATCATGTCAACATATTTACTTCCCATAAAGTGGCAAAGAACAGAAATCTTATCCCCCAAATTAAACCCCAGGACGGAACAAGTAACTCAGTGACAGAAAACATGCATAGAGAATGTTTTCATAACTGACTACAAAATCAAGAGTAGTGGTGCCTTTAATCCCAGCAATTAGGAGCAGGAAATGGGTGGATCTCCATGAGCTTGAGGTCTATACAGAGAACTTCAGGCTAGGTAAGGTAACATAAAAAGACCCTGTCTCAAAAAAAAAAAAAAAATTAAATACATTTCAATAGTTTTGAGAAATACCAAAGTACAAGAAAAGTAAAATTTGCCAATAAATGGATGGACTTGAGACGGGTAACCCAGACAAGAGAGGCACATACAGGCCACCAGTTCTTGCAGGTGGATCCTAGCTTTGCATCTTTGATTTTGTGTGTCTCACTTAAAATACCCTTAAAGTTGGGAAACTAAAAAGGGACCACTGGATGAGGGAGGAGTGAATTTATGGGGGAAGATGGTAGGACCCGTGGCTCGGGGTCAGGCCCAGGGGAGAGGCACTATTTCGATGGATAAACATAGTATCTAACTGCCTATAAATGTCTGTTCTTAGATTCAGAGGGTAGTGCTGCTCTCTCGCATCCCTCATCAGAGAAGCTTCCTCTTGCAGTGATTTACAGTTTGTGCAGAGAATAAGAGACTGCAGAGTGCTCAGCCACAGAGGAGACACATCATATCCCCTCTCTGCCGAGGCTCAGGCAACATTAAAGAGCAGGAAGCAGAAAGATGACAGAGTCAGAGGGCAGGGAGGACCGCAAAGCAGCCCTGCCGCATCTCTCTGCACTAGTGAAGCCAGCCAACATTCCAACATGGACGGGTTAAGAGGATGAATTCTCACACCTAGCTGAGGAGCTACTGGCGGCTGACGGATCTGGGAGTGTAGGTTTTTCAGACTCCATCAGATGACGCCACACCCATGTGCATTTGGTTAGCACTAACTAACCCCGTGTGTGCTCACAAACATACATGAGAGCAGGGAAAGGGGAAGAACACGAAGTTGGAAGGAAAATGTGGGGTGTGTCCAGGAGGAGTTGGAGTGATTAGTATGTAAATACATTGTAAACATGGATCAAACTATCAAAGAAGAAAATTTAAACAATAAACTTTCATCATTGACAAATAAATAAACATTACTTCCTTTTTCAACATAAAAGATAAACATGCAGAAAATGGCAATGGCAATTCCACTAAAATAATGAAATTAGAAGTGTAGATCAGGCTGGCCTTGAACTCAGAGATCTTCTTGCTTCTGCCTCTCAACTGCTAGGATTAAAGGTACTGCAGGACCTTTATATAAGTCACAGGTAAGCAAAATTCTAAAGCAATAAGAGATTGAGACAGATAAGCAGTGAATAACCAGAAGCCTATCAAAATGTGTGAAAGAAAGAACTTACATTCAAGCAGCTTACAAAACTCCAAGATGAATACATAGAAAGCCATGCTTAGATACACCATGCAACTGCTGAAAAGACAAGAGCAAAACAACAAAGCCAAACCAAAAACTCTCAAAAAGATAGTAAAGAGTTATGTTCCACACAAAGAGACAGTGGCCCAGACAAACACTGTCCCTCACCAAAGCCATGGGAACCAGAAGGCTGAGATAGGGTCCTTTCGGGAGGATCACAAACATATTTTAAATGCCATAACCTTTATCTAAGAATTCCACGTCAACAAGTTTGTCATGAATAGATGACCAAAAGCCATGTAAGTAGCTTTAGACAGTAGAGCAGGGATAACATATATTAAGGGGTAGCTATAAAAACTACTCTGAAGCCATTAAAATCATGCTCATAATTATTGACAAAAACCACTGTACAATCTTGTTAATTTGTGTGTGTGTGTGTGTGTGTTCATGTGGGGGTGGGTACACATGTGTGAAGGTCAGGTGAGCCTCAATTTTCTTCAGGTGCTGTCTATCTTGGTTTGTGTTGGTTTTGTTTGCTTTAAGATGGGGTCTCTTACTAAGCCAGAAATCACCGAGAAGGCTAGGCTGGTAGACCAGTAAGCTTTGGGACTCATCCATCTCTGCCTCTAGTACTGGGGTTATAAGCATGCATCACCCTCCAGGCATTTTAAACTCAGGTTCTAGAAATCAAACTCAGGTCCTCATCTTGCTTAGCAAAGGCTTTGCCAGTGGAGTCCTCTGGTGAAGCTTTGAAGGGAGGTTAACAAACGGCATGAACTTGTGTATATTCTGAACTTAAGCATGGCAAATCTTCACCAAAGAAAGACAGAATCCCAATTCTGTTTAATAAAGAAAGGCCATATGATCAAATACTATGAGGTATGGGAATCAACATTATTAGTGTTAGAATTCTCAAATCATGAACGAGGAACTGTCTTCCTGGTGTAATGCCCCCTTGTTATAACTGTGTTAGAGTGTATAAAACGGCCCATGGATGGCCTCATCCAGCATTCCTTTACTGTGTGACTCTGCTACTCCACTCTCAAGGGGCAACTTGTTTCTGTACACCTTGAACCTAACTGGACTTGCCAGCTGCTGCAAGCATACAGTGCAGTAGGAGAGGTGTTCTGGATCATCCTATGCCTTAGTCAGCCTTACAGTTTCTATTTCTGCTTTTGGAATATGGCAACCATAGAGAAGTGGTCGTGCTGGAGAGAAGGCTGGGAGGAGGGTGGGACAGCATATGAAGACAGGAGACAGGCAGAGAAAGGCTGTGCGCTTCGGCCCAGGCTCTGGCCTTCTAATTGGTCTTGGACCTGTAAATTTTAATTCCTCTACCTCTACCTAGCAGCCAACACGATCTCTCTAAAATAAAAGGGTTATGGTGGATCTGGAGTGACGGCTCAATAGTTAAGAGCATTTGTTCTCGCAAAGGGCCCAGGTTCGACTCCCAACAGCCACATGGTGGCTCAGAACTGTCCATAACTCCAGTGCTAGGAAACCCAGTGACCTCTTCTGACCTCTGAGGACGCAAGCAAAACACACTCATAAAGTAATTTTTAAAAAAGGACTACAGTATTCAACTTAAACTTCCTCAGTGACATCACATAGCTTTCAGAAATCAAATCAAAACGGATCTTGCCTTCCTAGCCTCATCTTCAAAACTCCAGACACCCTTTGTTTCAAAATGAACACTACATACCACACTCTGGGCCATGTTTTCTCCGGTCCCATTTGCCTATTTAACTTTCACTTAAATTTTAAGCTTTGGATTCCACGTATGTCATCATGTCTCCTAGAACATTTATTTTAACGTGTTTTGCTGTATGAATGTCTGTGCCCCGGGCACATGCCCGGTACCTGCATTTGCCAGGAGAGGACTGTATCCCTGGAACTGGAGGTACAAATGGTTGTGAGGTGCCATGTGGGTGCTGCCAATCAAACTTGGGTCCTTTGGAAAAATAGCCAGTGCACTTGACAGCCAAGCCATCTCTCCAGCCCCCAGACTCACAAATTAAAGACAGCTAACAACCAAAAGCAAACTTCAGCAGGAAGCAACCTACTTTACTTTTATCAAAATATTGCTTGATGTCTTCTCTTGGACGGTTCTCTCTTCTGTTACATTTGCTACTTCTTTGCTTTGCTTTAAGTGACAAGTTTGTCTTTGAAACAATCTACTTTTAAGAAAAAATATCGAAGAGATAAAGCTAATGACTTTAATAATTAGAGTGTAGATGGAGCCCCCCAAAATGATTACTTCATATCTAGATTTCATTTATGTTACTAGATGAAAACAAAAGCAGATAACATTTCATGGATTTGATGGTGACATAAAATCTATTTTTTTTTTTTGTGGTGACAACAAGCAGTCTGAATTATAAACTAGGTGTCCCAGTGGATTTAGGGCAACACTGCACCATCCATGATTTTCCAGTGGCTAACTTTTAAACTCTAAAACATCATACAGAACTGTTTTAACTTTATTTTGATTAAATCATTTTATAATTTCTAAAATGCACAATTAAAAACCTTACTTGTAGCCCAGTGGTCATGCACACATCTTTAATCTTAATACTCAGGAGGGGCAGAGGTACAGGTATCTCTGAGTTCAAGACCAGCCTGATCTACAGAGAGAGTTCCAGGACAGCCAGGACTACACAGAAAAACCTGTTTCAAAAAACAAAACAAAAAATTCTTATCTGTTTTTCAAAGTCTTATAAATACACCGTAGGCATGAAATTGTAAAATAATTTCATATATACATTCTTAGTGTAATGTCAAGATAAAACACATTATTAGAATTTTACAAAATGATATACTCATTGGATACAAGAATAGAGAAAAATTAGTAAAACACTCACAAATTGGTAAGCATATTGTGATATTTACATATTATATATATATATTATTTTATACTAAGGAAAGTCAATGAGCCATACCTTAATTCATCTGGCCGTCATAGTTTTAAAGTTGTTCAGCTGCAGTAAATAGATGATGCAATATGATTTTATTTACATAAAATTGAAGAAGTTCGCTGGGCAGTGGTGGCGCACGCCTTTAATCTCAACACTTGGGAGGCAGCAGCAGGAGGATCTCTGTGAGCTGGAGGCCAGGCTGTTCTACAGAGTGAGTTCCAGGCTCCAAAGCTACACAGAGAAACCCTGTCTCAATAAATAAATAAATAAATAAATAAATAAATAAATAAATAAATAAATTCAAAACTAAACAAAGCAAATATCACACACACACACACACACACGCACGCGCGCACACACACACGCACGCACACGCTGACTAACATGACCTTTGGGATAGCTACTTCTTAGGAGGAGGAATAAATGCTAAGAGGGGCAGTCTCTGCTCTCCACCCCAGAGACTCGAGCACCTCAGGCTTCACTACCCACCCTGCAGCACACGGCAGTGGGGATGAGAGCAGGGGATCACATAGCCTTTGGCAGCACTACATTTTGGGTAGAACATGCAGAAGCTTAGTTGGGTAGAAGTGTGGGTGCTTGGCAAGGTTTGTTTTGAATGCGAAACTCTGAAAGGAGCATCTAAATGCACAGGAAGTCAGGCTCCCAGGAGAAGCTGAGGAAACAGGAGAGGAATGAAGCACATTACCCGAGGTGAAGGAAACCGGGCACAAGGCTCAGCTGCAAGCCCTTGAAAGGATGACTACCGCCTCAATCACACGGGAGAGGGTACAAACACTGCTGTTCATCCACCCTATGCAAGGGGAGCTGAGCCGGGCGGTGTTGATCCACGCCTTTAATCCCAGCACTTGGGAGAAAGAGGCGGGAGGATCTGTGAGGTTGTGGCCAGCCTGTTCGACATAGGGCATTTCAGGCTAGTTAGGGCTACATCGTGAGACCCTGTCTCAAAACAAACACAAAAAGAAAAGCTGAGGGGTGATGGGAAAACCACACACCACATGGAGACACGAGGTAACCATTTAGACACAAGCCCACAAGCGAGAGCAAAGCAGGCAGACAGCGGCATTTTCTCTCCATTGCCTGCTCCAAAAACTGCGCCCAGGACTCCATCTCTGTGGAACCTGCTTGCCTTACAGCAATGTTTCCTCTTGTTAGCTCGTTTATGTAGCACATGGCCTCAAGTTCGCAGTCCTCCTGCCTCAGCTTCCCCGGTGCTGGGACCACATGTGTGTGCCACCACACCCACACCTTAGTCCTTTTTCTGCTCGGTTCTACCCCACCTGGCCGCACCACCTGCTTTTTATTTATTCACACATTTTGTGGTTATTCTTTGTTGTATGTCACGCAGACGCCATGTGTTCTTCCATTAGTCGTTGAGTCCAAAAATCAAGCATTTTAACGTCATCCCATTATTTCCAAGAATGCATTATTATGCACACGGCAGCATTAGGATAATTCTCTAACTCTATCCATGGAAGCAAATGTTCTGAAATTATAGACTGTATACACAAACACCTGGAGCTTTGCGACTCCATCATCATAAACTGCTTCAGGTTTTTCATTTCTGGCATTTTTTTAAAACAGGATCTCATGTATCCCAGACTGGCCTCAAACTATGTAGCTTAACATGTCTTTTAAGCACTATTTCTACCTTCCTATGTGCTAAGGTTGGAACTCAGAGTTCTGTGCACGCTAGGCAAGCATTGAACCAGGGCCATTCCCAGCCTCCATGACAGGTTGTAGAACTATGTTTTAAAAGCCAAGCCAGAGATCTGATGCTAAAATCAAATTGGTTTAATTTCAAACTTGCAAAACAAATTGCCCCTTGCCCTTTAAAACTATTAATATTTTTCATCATTTTAATTTTCAAATTAAGTTAAGCTAACTAGATGCAGAACGTCATCAGCAAAGACACTCTGCAGGGAATACCGTCTTGTGGTGGAGACACTGCAGGTCAGTGACAACCTGTAATCCAGAAAGTAAATATTCAGGAAATACACACAGAGCAGTTAAAAATCACTGCCACTATACAGCAATGGACATTAAGCATTTGCTTTGAGTGAGTTAGGTGCCTCAAAATGTTTATTAAATTTTAGGCAAATAGGAATAGACTTTGAATAATATAGAAAAGCTGTTGTCTATCATTGTACTTTTATTAAAACTTTCAAACATTACTGATTTTGGAACCCCTTCCTCTTGAAGTAGATGATTTTATTTCTGTATACTACTCCACAGTTCTGTTGATTGCTACACCCTAGAGTTAAATGCTGACTCGACTTTCAGACTTCCTCAGCCTAACTACAAATATTCTAAGGGTAGTGAACAGTCCGCCAACTCTAACTGAACAGGGTGGAGACATGTAAGCAACCACTGTCCAAGCTGGAGCTTGAAGTGATTAAAAAAAAGATGGCTCCAATATTAATGAACTAACTTCCTGTTTCTGCTATGGGAGTTAACTATCTCAAGCAGCAAACGGTTTGAACAACAAACAGTAAAAGGCTATAGATGCAGTACTTAACTGTGCTTAAAGATTTGTAAATGCCAAGCCAGATACCAGTATTTGTTCCTCTCAGAAGTGGGGGTGGAGAAGCTGCCATATCCCCCCTAAGCAGAGAATGAAGCTCGACAGCACCAGGTTCCAGAGGCGATGCTGGAAGGTCTCTTCTGGAGGACCTGGGGGTCACTGCAGGTGGAAGGTCAGGCCCAGGGGTCAGGGCGCTGGATTTCCAACAGATGCACACAAAACATTTACACAAAACAAAACGCTACTGTAGTCCCAACCAACGCTCAAGATTTATTTTTGCTTCTTGCCAAGAAAAATACTCTACTCAGACTTCCTTATGAACCGATTTTGGATCATCTTTTCCACATGGCTCTTCAGGGCGTTCACATCAGCTGCACAAACCTGGTAGTCTGTCTTCCCTTGGTGTTTCATTCTCTCTAACAAAGCCTCATGAGGAGGTGGTAATGCATTGTATGAGCCCAGTAAGTAAAGTTGGCTTGATGACGTTTCGTTGAGCTCTTTAATCTTCAGGGCCTGCAGGATAGCGGGTGCAAACTTTGAGTAGTGAGCTGTCGATGAGATGATCACCGGGCAGCTTTTGTCTTGCATCTTGTCTGCAACCACCTTTGCAACAGCCGTGTGTGGATCCAGAATATACCCTGCCGTGTTATAGGTAGTGCCGATGGCTGCGAGGCACTCTCCCTCCGAACACCAGTCCGCGACAAAGTCCTCCTGCAGCTTCTGGACCAGCAGCCTCTCTATTTGGAAGTGAAGCTGGCTCTCTAACTGATTAAATAAATTTGCCATTAACTGTCCATCTTTGTTAGCCATCAAGTATAAATGTCGCTCCAGGTTTGAAGATTTGAGAATATCGATTGATGGTGAGAAGGTTTGTGCTAATTTCCTATCCCTTAGATCATAATGTCCAGTTTTTATGAAATCCGTCAAAACGTGGTTCTGATTAGAGGCACAGATAAATTTCCGGATAGGGATCCCCATCATCTTGGCATAGACTGCGGCTAACACGTTCCCAAAGTTTCCTGTGGGGATACAAACGTCTACTGGGCTTCCAAAGGAAATAAACCCTTGGCTAACAAGATCAAGATAGGCAGATGCATGATAAACTACTTGTGGAAGCAGCCGAGCCCAATTTATAGAATTTGCTGAACTTAAGACTGTTCCATATTCCACAGTCAGAAAGCCAGTAAAATCAGAATCGTTAAATATTTTTTTTATAGCTGTCTGGCAAAAATCGAAATCTGACCTGACACCTATTGCCAATCCGTTTTCTCTCTGACTGCCAATTATCTGTGCTTTTTGAAAATCACTAACTCCATTCTCTGGAAAAAATGTGACCACGGCGATCCTTTGCTTGTCGTTTGTACTAAGGTGGCTAAACCCATTTAAGACTGCACTCCCCGTGTCTCCTGAAGTAGCTACAAGGATCACATAATTGCAACTTGGTGGGATGCAGTAGGCAAAGATATGAGGCATGAGCTGTAGAGACAAATCCTTGAAGGACCCCGTGGGCCCATAGAACAACTCCAGGATGAACTGATTGCCTGACAGGTGCCGGACAGGGGCAATTCTGGAGCAGGCAAAGTTGTCCCCGTAAGCAGTTTCAATCATTTCTCCCAACTTGGTGGCAGGTATGTCCACAGGGTGAATACACCTTTCCAGAAGTATCTGCGCTCTCTCTATGTAGGTCGCTCCTATTAGGCTTTTCCACTCCCCACAGCTTAATTTTGGAAACTCCTTCTCAGGGACAAAGAGTCCGCCATCAGAAGCCAATCCCTCAATCACAGCTTCACTGAAGTATTTTGGTGGAGGCTTCTTGTCAAGGTCTTTAGGACACATGTGCCTTGTTGAAATGAATGTCTCTGAATCCACATCTTGGTATCTTTTCACCGCATCCAGCACTCGGTCTGCAACCTCCTCAGCGGAAGCCCCGCTCTCACAAAAGACTCGCGTGTCGTACCACTTCTTATAGTACAGTCTTCTGTGCTGCAGTAAGTCTCTCATAGATGCTCCCGAGTTCTGACCGACAATCCTGCTAACTTTTATTGATTTCAGACGACTGATTATATCCACTAGAGGCACATCCAGGTACACGACAATCCCATTTTTCTTCAGATGCCACATACTAGCATCATGCATGGGATTGGACCCACTGAGGGAAATCACACTTCCAGATGCAGACAAGTTTAAAACGGCTTTTCCTTCCTCTTCTAAAAATTGCTCATTACCAACATCCTGCAATTTTTCAGAAGCGCTCATCTTCCAGGTTTTCTCAAGGATGTCACTGTCCACGTCAATGACACAGCGGCCTAGCTTGTGACCTATTATTCTGCCTACTGTCGTTTTCCCTGCACCAGGAGGCCCCATCAGGATAATATTTTTGTCTCCAACAAGAGAGTGGATTGAGTGCCATGACTTCCCTGATCCTGCATATGCAAAGGCCTGTGAGAGCAAGCGCTGCGTGTGAGTCCGCACGTTAACCGGTGCACTAGAAAAACACTTCTGCGTTATCTGTTTCAGATGTTGACATCTGGTAAAGTTCAGCATTTCTTCCCACTTTTCTGCCCGAGCCAACCTAGGGTTGACTTTAGACCCTTTAAAGACATAAAGACATTTAGTTACTTATTTCAAGAAATGGTTAAAATCCCGATAGAATTGAATATATTCATGCCTTCATAAGACGTTCAAAATACTTCAAACTGATTGACACTTAAGAAGTATTATACGAGATACACTGTATACGACCTTTCTTAATAAAATGACATATCAATTACACAAAGCAATGGGCTACACTGAGCCATTTCCATCATGCTTTCATTAAACTCGGATTGCCCTTCCTCCACCCCTTCCCATCCCTTCTGCCTCTCCTCTCCCATTCCCTCCCTCCCAGCCCCTCTTCTACTATTACGTCAATTTGGTTGTCAGAAAAAACACACAGTGTTTGTTAATATCTTTTCAAATTTCAAGACACCAATAAAATGAAGTTTTAAAAAAAATATGTATGACTCCCAGTACGATACAAAGCAAATGTTAACAGCAGAAATCTTATTCAGAAAATGTCCTATCGCGCGTCTTCATAGACACAGTAAGTCCCACTGCCATCTCTCTTCCTTGTAGGAGCACTGTGACAAAGACAGGGTCACGATTTGTTGGCTTATAACACACACGGAGAAAATGTGCAGTTGTAGTAACAAGTACCTGCAACTCATAAAAGCTGAGACACACTCTTAATATTCAACTTGTCTTGATGATCATGTTGATAGACTATCCTTATTTATTATTTTCTCATAAAATCCACAACAGGAAATTAGAATAAACAAGCACACTTGCTTATAAGATGCATAAACAATTTTCTAAGCTGCAATTCCACATGTGCCCTTTTCTTCCCTATGTGTCTTTAACCTGCAGACTCTTGAGGATCACGTTGACATTTTTATATTCGATGCCTTTAAAAGGCCATAGTGAAATGGAAAATGTGCCAAAATGAATAAAGACTAATTAATGAGGCCTTCACTTCCGTTCATGTTCCTGTAATCATCGTTAATGGTAAGACTTAATTCTAGACTTCAGAGAAGTAAAGAAACTCATGAGGATATTCAGCGATGAAAAGAAAACTTTTTTTGGCATATGGACATGATCTACAATTGTTCGCATCAATCCTGCACCTGCCTTTGGAAATGTACTCATCCTTAAAGCAAAACATGCCAGATATCAAATATTTTCCTATAATAAAATTTAACTAAATAGCTTGCAATATTTCTTAAATTGACTGATATAAATTTATAGGCATGCTCTCTGATAGAACTAATATGCAGTCAACTATATCAAAAATTAAGTAGAAAACTATAAAAAAATTTTAACAGTATACTGCTGTTGATACTACCTAAACTTTGTTTTGCAATAAAATCTTCAGACCATTTTTAAAAAAGTTAATTCTGAATTTTACTTACAAGCACTTCGACCTATCAAGAGAAAGAATTCATTGCCCACTGACTTTGTATGCTGCTGTGTCTAACTCCATTGAAGTATAAACACAAAATAACAGGAACCACAGATGAAGAGTCTAGCAAGACCAAGGCAAAGCCAATCTTTGAAGAAAGCAGGGTCTACAATGAAAAAAAATTTCAAGTTAATCACAACTTTATACAGTATCATAAAATCATACATAAATACTTCAAAATGGCACCTGAAATTTGTAAATCCATCTATTACCGAATGATTAAGATATTGGGCTTTTCTTTATTGCAACATTTATAGTATAACAGCAAAGAACTTTGCTAACAACAAAGAAGGCATTTTTACCATTAAGCAATAAAAGACAACATAACCATAACCAGGACTGGAGAGATGACTCAGAAGGGAAGAGTACTTGTTCTTGCCTGGGACCTGGAATTGATTTCCAGCACCCACACAGCAGCTCACAGCCATCTGTCAATCTAGTTCCCAGGATCTGGTACCCTCTTCTCACCTCTCTGGACACCAGACAGGCACATGATACACAGCTATCTATGTGAGCAAAACACTCGTACATATACAATAAAAGACAATATAACCAAATAATAATAACTGCAAAATCTTTCACAGTGACATGTGATTTTAGTCATTTAATTAGATGTTTAATGAGGGGCTGACCAGTGAACTAAAAGCTATGAAATAAGGACCTAAATTGTTCTTTCAGATGTTCTTATCCACCCAAATTACCATGAAAAGCCTGCAAGCCCCTGCCACCCACATACACATCTTAGCTACTGAAACAGGTCTGTGATAAATTCAAAGTGTATATTCTGGTGACGAGCACAAAAATATTAATAATAAGCATTGCCAGTCAACGACAACTATCAAAGAATCTGTAAACCAAACCGGATTATCCAGAGATAAGGCTAAGCATATCATTTATAAATTTTCAGAGAGAACAATGGTGCTTACCCTAAGTCACAAACAATTTTGCCATGCACTCTGATATACTCTGTAGAGTAAAGCAAAGGCTGGAGAAAATTTTAACTTAAATCACTCAGTAATTTATAAAACTGCACTCTGGTACCCTGTGGTTAGTACTACCTGCTTTTAAGGACACTGTGCAAAACAGCATAATTAATCTATTTATAACAGGTACACTCGCAGGTACACACATGCATCAAACAACTCACATCACACACACACACACACTCCCGGGACTGTGAAATACCTGAGTTGCTGGTTTGTTTTTATTGTTTTCATGGACAATTAATCTTCCATGTTTGATTCAACTTTACATTGATTGCTTGATATCCATCCCATAAAGAGCAGACAGTGGAAAAGCAAACACAAGCATATTAACTTCCCTTATCTTCTCCAGTCTTCTTGGCCACACCTCCCCCAAGCTCCCATTTTAAACCTTATCTCATTTCCCTTTTCCAAACGACATTGGGAGAGCAAAGTAAAAACAAGACTATTAAAAAGTTGAATGTATAAGTTCTGCTTCAGCATCATTTCACAGTAAATGTTCTCTTCAGGCTAGCAGAAGGCAAGCAAGCGCCGTGACAAGCCCAATAGAACCCTTGCTAAAGAAAAACTGTAAACTACATGCTAAATTTTGTTTTGTAATATTTAGTCATGAAAATAACTTTGAAGCCTCTCTGCCCCAGGTAAGCTAATTAAAAGACAAAAGAAGATGGAATAATTCTCAACTGTAAACTGGGTCTTCACTACAGTTGCTTCTCATTCCGGAGTTAGGTGTTACAATGCCGCCTCTCTCCCTGAACGGGTGTGCAAGGCCACTCGCTATTCATTCTTAGGTGAAATGCCGGGGTGGATTCCTACGAGCCTTTAGGTTCAATCCTTTTTCCCAATGAATGACTATACTAATGTTATTCCATATGCATATCTGTTCAATGACATTACATACACTGCTTATTAGTTACTATGAACTAAGCCAGGGACACTCTAACTGATGCCTAAATGAAACTCATCTTGGCATACCTGTTTTCTCTGTAAAACACACCAGCCTCTTCATACTTGGAATCACTATAGAGCAACTGGGTACTCAGTTTAGGCCCTGTCTGAGTGGCCACTGAAAGCATGAGAATGCAGAACCTGTGGTACCAAACAAAACGTAAAAAGAGCATCTGTTACTGAAACCCCAAACAAGACAACCAACACCTTTGACTTCAGCTGAGAATGTGCATGTACCACATTCAAAACTTCCAATGCCATGTGCAAGCTCACCAATGACTAAAATGTGTGGTCAGATATTGATTTGGGGGATTATAAATAAACTTGAGCAAACAGGACATTAACACATCTAATATATGAATAATGTGAGTTAGCTTATGCCATTCCCTTTATTGAAGGCTGCATTCTTACATCTTTTCCCACATATCGACTCCTTCCAATTAGAACAAATATAAGCCTTGGCGCATCACTGGTGCCTCCAACCACTGGCTTAGCATAGCTGAACCCCTGGGTTCAATCCTGAGGTCAGGAAGGTATATATGTCTTGGCTAATGACTAGCAAGTTGATTAATTCTATGAATTCATAATTCAAACTTTAGCAAGCACAGGAGCAAACTCCCCTGGAGAATTTTGTTCTATACATGTTAAACAAAAAGAAGAGCAACCATTTTTTCCAAGGCAAAAATGGGTAATCTCTGTTTATACCTAAATTTATACAAAACGTTTTTCTTAAAAACTCAATCTGATGTGAAATAAGGAGACTCTTTCCTCCAAGTCATTCATTTGAACTATGGACTACCCAGAAAAATTAAATCCTATCAAACCAAAAAACAGAAAATTAAATTTATTCTTTATTCTTATAAAGTAAAATTTAGCAGGAGTCTCAGATTAGGATTTGCATTGAGCGAAACCTTCCAAGTAGGAACCGAAAAGCTCCCGAAGCCACCAGGCCGGTTAACCCATCCACTAGGTAGTGAGGACTGCAGAAGAGATGCGCTCCGACTTCCCTGCTGGACACCTTCCCAGTGGATTCAGAGCTACGGATTTTCTCTCCCAAAGTACAGAGTGTGGCTGGGGCCAAGGCTTCTAAATGAGCGTGCAGTTACTAGTGCATAAGCATGAACGGAAGAGCAAATGGCTCAAAAAGGAATAAAAGCACTTCTCGGAGAGCGAAAAGAAATGTCAAAAGGGGATGGGGCGGGGGCTGAAACCTGGGCAAAATCGGAGGCCCTCTTCTAAAAGCTGGTCCTGCTGGCGCAGGCTCGCACTCGCGCCCGCGCTCCCGAGACCTAGTGGAGCACAGGGCGGGCCGCGGGGACCGGAGCGACAGGTGGATGGCCTCGCGCGGCCGATCGGGGGCGACGGAAGGAAGGATATGAGGGCAACGACCCGCGCCAGCCTTTCTTTCTTCCTTCATTAACTCACCAAGTAAACCACCCAGAGAAGACCAGGGAGAGGAAGGGGAAAGAGAAGCAGCTTCGGCACCGCCAAGGTAGCCTCAGCCGGCCCGCCCGCCCCAAAGTCGCTGCATCTGCGTCTGCGCCGACTGCGCCGCTAGGTCGGCCACGTGACCAACAAGTCCCGCCCACTGGCCCTCGGCTCCTCCCCTTCCCCCGGCCGCTCGCTCCGCCCCCGCAGGGGCGCGGCCCGCGTGTTGGAGACTATTGTGTGACGCCTGCGCACTAGCAATGCTCCCTGTTGTAGAAGTTTTCTTCCCAGATGCACCGAATAATAAAAGAAAATAAAATGAGTGGTGGTGGGGGTATTATTTTCATGTCGTCTTTCCCAAAGGCGCAGGAACGTCCTTAAGTATTTCTCAGGCAGCAGGGGGAGTTACAAAACAGGGACCAGAGAGAACCAGCCCGAGGCTGCCCGTTTCCTAGCAACTGTTTCCACAGCAACCACGCGGTCAACAACGCTAGGCAGTCTCTGGAGGAGCAGAATAGGTTCTTCCCGAAAAGGAGTTGCTATGAAAGGGTCAAAGGGAGATTATTATGCGAAAGAGAAATTTTAGTTCCTTGTTAAGAGAGCAAGAAAAGAAAAAAGCGGCGAGAAAAGGATCAGAGACAGTGGGATAGGGAGTCAAAAGTTGAGTAGTTGTTAAGGAATCCTCGGTGGCCATGGACCCACCCTGCACTTCCGAGAGTATTTATAACCTCATACCCAATGACTCAAGGGAGCCGCCCCAGCCTCCTAGGTATGTGGTAAGCAAAAGTGACCAGCTCAAAGGAAGACTGTAAATCTTCCTTTTTAAGGACTTACTGGGTTTACACATCATAGGACTTTTAAAATTAAAATATTATTTTTGTGTTAATGAAGTAACCTTGTGTGGCAACTTCTTAGGAACAGGTGAACAGGTCTTTTTAGCTTTTCATAATCTCAGAGAAGGCGGGCGGGTGCTGTGAGATGGTAATTTTATGGCCATAGTCTCCTGCTAATACGTAATTATTGATTCAGTTTGGTGGTGTGGTATCCAGTGAGAAATTTCATGTCATTGAAAAGAGAAATATCAGTTTTATTAATAAGTTTAAAGAAATTCTATGTCTAACTTTAAGTTAAATTCCATGTTGTATTTGACATCACGATTTCTCCTTCTGTATTCTTCGCCTCCTCTACCTAAATTCTCATTTGTTTCTTACTTGAATTAGTTAAGCAAAGATGGTGAACTAGGGAGTATTTTCTAGGATTTTTTTTTCAGATCTTATGGTTTAATGGAAGGAATATAGTTGGATGGATAGAGATTCCAAATTATATAATTGAGGGAATTTTTAATGTATTTGTTGGACCCCTACAAATCTCCAAATCTCAAAAAGGAAACCGCAAAATAAATATCCCAGATATGCTGCCCTGTAATTATTTTTTAAACTCTATTGAAGCCTGAGGGGGGAGAAGAGGGCAGTGTCATTTTGACTCATGAAAGTAGCAGCTACTTTAAAAGAATCAGCACCCAGAAAGCTGAGTTCAAGGTTAGCCTGAGCTACAAAGGCAGACCTTGTCACTAAAACCAAACAACCAAGAAAAGAAACCAACCCTCTGAGCTTTAAAAATCAGATTTACAAGTTATTTTGAAGGTGTCCAGCCAATCTTCAGTTGTTCAATAAATGAAATTGAATCTCTGAGGTCAACTTCTTGTTGCTTGGAGTGTGTCAGCAAAGTGGACTCCTTCTGCTTTAAGCCTGAGTAGCTTAAATCAGAGGAGTCAAGAATATTATACTTCCACCTGTTTATCAAAATCTGGTTGAGGTCAGGCAATAATGTGAATGCTGACACACTGTGAAGTTTACAGGGTTCACATTACTTATGGCTAAATTCGGTTCAAAATTCCCCTATGCTGTACAAGATAAGCTTCTGCCTCTCTTTAACATAGTGAAAGAAACTACCTTCTGTGGAATTCTGAATTTGGATGTCAAATTATTTTATTAGTTAGCGTTCTGTTAATTAGTGAAGTTTTACTGCACCTGGGATTTTGTTGTTTTAAACAGTAATCATCTGTCCGCTGCCCTGTGTCTAACAGTGCCCTAGGATGCTTGCACATGTGGGAGTGACAACATGCATTCTTTTGTTTTATTCTGGAAAAAAAAAGTACAAAAAAGGGACTTGGGATGAGCAGGAATAAAGGAGGTGCCCTAAATAATTCTGTTAGGTGAAGTCAATTTTCACAGTTAGCAATAATGGTGAGAGGGTTTTGACAAGATGCCAGACATGCAAACTACA
This sequence comes from Alexandromys fortis, assembly GCF_014885135.2. NCBI lineage: Eukaryota > Metazoa > Chordata > Mammalia > Rodentia > Cricetidae > Alexandromys > Alexandromys fortis. The sequence continues at coordinate 4,948,194 of NW_026067958.1, read as the reverse complement.
GATTTGTTTCTTAAAAATGATGCCCAAACACTTCACTACGTTCCTTCACCACACTAACATGAACTTCTTCCCCTCAGCCGTCTCATTAATAGCCTTAGTCACAAGAAAAGCTTTAAATGTGCAAATCCTGTTTACAACCCTGAATAATAGTAATCCGAGCTCCCGTGGAGCTTGCCATGGGTTGAAGCACTGGCTCAGACTCATTTCTTGCTGCACTGTGATGTCCCACATGTCACAGATAAAAGTTTTCTTGTTGAACAGAAATATAAACATTAAATTGCGGATTAAGCACAAAGTAATATATTATTTAAAACCCTAATGAAAGTTTCTAATAAATGAGTGGAAGAGATATTTGAAAAACAGCAGTTTCCACTTTCTCACCTATGAAGAGAAGGTCGCAATTACGGGTGGGGTTTTGTCAACAGGAAAATTGCAGCTGCCATGTTCATCTGAGTCACCACCTTTTACCCACATTTCTGTAGATACCATGCAGTAAGAACTGTTAGCATACCTCACTGAATTATACACACAAACCACCGAGGAAGGAAAACATGCCAACACAGCCAGTTAGAGTGAGCTGCCAAGAAAATTTGTAGATAAGTGAACCTGTTCAGAACATTATTCAATTACAGAACAAGGTTTGCCCTCTTATGCAAACAACCTGTAATATGAAATTGTGATATGAAAAGTCATTTTAAGACATCAGTTGTTAGATTCACCAGAATTCAAATTTTTAGTGAGTAAGCCTGTGTCTTTATTCTATCCAGGACTCAGTAAAAACAAAGTATTAAATTAATTTAGTTTTAAATTTTAACTGAGCTGGGCATGGTGGTACACACCTTTAATTCCAGCCCTCTGGAGGCAGAGGAAGGCAGATCTCTGTTCAAGTTCAAGGCCAGCCTGGTCTACAGATCAAGTTCCAAGACAACCAGGGCGACACAGGAGACAACAGAGCTACCCTGTCTCAGAAAACAAAACAAAAAACCTTAATATACATGTCTACTAGTAAGAAGAAAGCAATGGTACTACCCAAAGAATGATGTCCAACATACTGTTACTGCTGCTGTTCCAGACCACTCTTTTTCACCATCCATCATCTGTTCCCACAGTTCTATAGATAATCAGGATATTTTAATTTTGCGGAAGAGAACACTTGGGTCCAGAAACTCGAGGCAGGTAAGACGGGCAGGAGCTAAGACTGATACCAGTCGGACAGCAAGGTCCAAAACTGGATCAGTCTGCGCATGCCCAGAGAGAGAAAGGGGACTGGAGGAGTGTAGCTGCTTCCGTAAGAGTGTTTGCCTCTGCTACTGATAGCGTCTCACATATCGGACACTGTTGAGTGTCCATACACTGTTCTCTTCCCATACAATAAGAAGTGTTGTGACGAGACTACCAGAGAGAAGAGAAATGGTGACCTAAACCTGCGGTGGCATTACAGATGAGGAACGTGGAAGGTGAGCTTGGAAGTCTTGTATCTGTCTCGCTCGGGTTTGACTCACAACTACCAGAAAGCCGTCAGTCATCCACAAGGAAAGAAATGTGCTCCAAGTCATATATCACAAGCAAAAGTTAAACTGTAGCTGAGCAGAAGTATGGCGCTCTTTATCGGGAGCCGTGGTTCCTGGACAGAGGACACGTCGTGGGATGAGGACAGGGTCAGCATCAGTCCCACAAGGAATGTGCCGTGCTTCAATCATCTAATATTAGCCCTAGTGCCAGCATAATTTAATGAAAACACTTTGAACAAAAAAATGCAGTTCTGTAGTTAAATTGGGCATATTTTCCTGGTATTTGGTACAACACTGTCCAATAGAAATGTAAAACACTAAAATATTTTCTTAGTCCTTTTTAAAAGAAGGCAAAAGCAAAATTAAACTTTATGAGGTATGTTGTTTAGTTCAGTGACTTCACTACCATCCTTTCAGCATGCGGCACTAGCCCCGTTTCGAGTGTTTAATATTCACAAGTATCAAGCAACAGGAACCTAGAAGAGTACAGTGACTGCGCTCATATTTGTCGACTATTTTTCTCAATAGCTTATGAGAGATCATAACGTCGCTCAACGAAGCACCCCTGCATTACTGGTGATAAATTGAATACAGAGCATACCTGTCATAACTAACCACTATGGGAGTAGAATATCATCTATTTTTGAAAAATTCATTACTTCATGTAATCAAAAGGATGAATTGAAAATCATTTCAATGGCTGTGTGTGAACTTACACAGTATATAACTATATGTGAAAACAGTCTCAAGAATACTCTGGAGGACTTTCTAACACAGTTCAGGCTCCAGAGTTAATATCCACTAAAATCCAAAGCAAACGCACATGCACTCTTCCCCTGCACACCGTGGTTTCTCAGTTCATTCAGTAAAAGGAGAATCTTAGCTTCTTTCACGTTATCAGCACGTTTGAGCATGTTACCTCTTTGTGTGTCCTTTTAAATTTATAAAATGGATCACTATATGGTGATTGTTAGCAATAAAAAGTTATAGTATCTGAATTGAGGATAACAGTTTTAATTTCAAAGTAAGTCATATCTAGTTCAGTCTAAAATGAGTAGACAACAAATTCACTTGTCTGATAAAACTGCCTGCTAAATCTTTATAGTAAAGCCTTATAATTTCAAACATGTAATGAAATGCAGCTATTTAAAATAATAAGCATAGCTGGACGGTGGTGGCACATGTCTTTAATCCCAGCATGGCAGGCAGAGGGAGACAGAGCTCTGTGAGTTCGAGGTCAGCCTAGTAGACAGAGCCCTGTATTTGGATTTTCTTTTACTCTAGCTCCACGTTGGAACACCAAAACGTTGTTGGTTGGTTATTTATTTATTTATTATGCAGTTTTCTGTCTGCATTGTGCCTACACCCCAGAAGAGGACACCAGATCTCACTCTAGATGATTGTGAGGCGTCATGTGGTTGCTGGGAATTGAACTCAGGACCTCTGGAAAAAAACAACAGCTAGTGCTCTTAACCTCTGAGCCATCTCTTCAGGCCTCTGTTGGTCATTTTTTACTCTTATTATTCTTACTCTTTGCTCTTTGGTCTTTTTTGGGGGTTGAGGGGCTGTGGCCCAGCTACCAAATAAATACACATAGAGGCTTGTTCTTATTCTTATAAATGCCTGACCTTAGCTTAGCTTCTTTCTAGCCAGCTTTACTCAATTTAAATTAACCCATATACCTTTAGCCTCTGGACTTTCATTTTCTGTCTTTCAGTATCGCTTTCTTTACATCTTGCTCCCGTAGCTTGCTATGTAGCTGGGTGGCTGGCCCTGGAGTCATCCTCTCGTTCTCTTGCTCCTTCTCTCCTCAGATTTCTTCTTCCATTTTCTCTCTGCCTTCCAGGACTGCCTATCCTTTCTCCTGTCTAACTGTTGGCCATCTTATTACATCATCAGCTGTTTTTAGACAAAGAATAGCTTCACAGAGTTAAACAAATGCAATATAAAAGTGTGAAACACATTTTTGCATGGCTAAAACAGATGTTCCACAGCATAAACAAATGTAACACACCTTAAAATGTATTCTACAACAAAAGTGAGTTCCAGGGCAGCCAGAGATACACAGAAAAACCCAGTCTTGACAAAACAATAATAATAATATAAATATAAATAAAACAATAAGCCTTGTATATACTGATATAAAAATGTATCACACTATACCATACTTTAAAAATAAAGTTGCATATATACATGTACATATATCCATGAAACAATAAGTAGTGTAAAATAGTCCATGAATCTGATAAAGAGCAAGAGGAGTACATGGAATGGTTAGGAGGAAAGAAAGGAAAGCAAGAAATTATGTAATTATAGTCTAAACCTCAAAAAAAGAGGAAGAAATATATATGAGTAAAGTTGAGAATTTTGATGTCCGTTAGTGCACTGTGGGGAAGAAGAAATTAAAAAGAAAGACTACAACACCAAATTAAAGTTACAATTCATATAGATAAACAGACACTGAACTTATACCAGAAAATTAATTGGAGAAATGAAAGGAATGAAGGGAAGGAAGCCAAGATTATTGCTCATTTGCAATTCATTTGAAACAAAAGATGTTGCTAATATAGAATAAAATATCAGCCAGCACTTTATGTAACCAATGAGTATGTTTTCGATTCATATACATGGGGAAAGTACTGAGTCACAAGTTTTCAAACTAAGAAGGAGGTGGCTATAGACACACCCTGCTTCACATAAAAGGAAATCACGTCATTGATGATGACACCTCTGCCTACTTCCACAGAAGCTAAAGGCACAGGTTTGGCCTGATGATTGCTTCCTGAAATTGTCTTAGGACTCATTCATTTCCATAATGTTCCCAGCTACTGAGTTCACGGGTAAGGAAAGGCCCAAAAGCATGGAAACAGTTTGTTTTTGCAAACACACTTGTGTCCACGTGAGCATGAACTGATGAAGGCAGGATAACTGACGTGGAGAAGGGGTGTGATCAGAGTGGATTTAGACAAACATGACAGTGACAAAGTTAAAAAACCAAGTTAGAAACAGACAAGGAAGAAAACAGAGTTCCCCAAATTCTACCTCCCCAAGGTAAATAGTTATATTTAATGTATTTGCTTCCAACAATATTAGTGCAAACATTTCAATATGTTTATAACTTAGACATTATATGTATAATTTTCATAACATCACTAGGTTCTGGGAATTTTCTAAAGTTATTGAATATTCTACAAAAAGAAATCTATTTTTAATTATTTTAAAACCAAAAAAGAAGAGAGCCTAATTTCTGCCTCCAGCAAGGGTGGGGTTTGTTGTCTCACCAGAAGCAGCTAGGGCAAGTTAAGAACACACAGAACCAAGGATTTCAAACCATGGAGAGTGGACACACAGCTCAGCCCTCCCTAAAGGAATGAGGCTGGCTTGCAGTTGCCCTAAGAGACACTCCAGGGACAACTTCCTGGCCACAGTCCAGAGAAAGGAGACAAAGCCCTTGATTATCCTGGAATTATAAGGACAGTTTGGAGCTGGAAAGACAAAGTAGCTATAATTCACATCATGGAGCAGAAAGCAAAGAGCTGCCTAGACAGGAACAGAAACCCACATGAGATTTCCTTGAACTCCTTGATTGATAGTATATATGTGTGATGAAATACAACACCAAGAAAATGACCCTCGGAAGCAGCAGCTCCAAGTTCACCCCCTTACAGCTAGGGTGAGGTCTCCTTATTCACAGAGCGCATTGCCACGGGGCAGAATCCGAGCAAAGCTCCTAAGCTGAAGACTTGACATCTAACCTTAAAATTACCACTTTTTCCAACTATGACAACTGCCTTCCAGACTCAAACTAAAGAAATGTTAAAGCAATAAAAGAAGAAAAAAGTTAAATAAAAAAAGAAGTCAGGAATCAACACTATAAAATTTGCATTACTTGGCATCTGATAAAATACGTACAGGCAAGCCAAGCATGGTGTTGAATGCCTTAAATACCCATACCCAGGAAGCAGAGGCTGGTGGATCTCTGTGAATTCGAGGTCAGCCTAATCTTCAAAATGAGTTCTAAGACCGACAGAGCTATGTAGAGAGACCCTGTGTTAAACAAACAAAAAGAACAAAAATGTACAGACATGCAAAGAAACAAGAAAATATAAGATATATCCTAAAAGAAAAGCAGCCAATCTAAACAGCTAGAAATGTCACAAATAAGAAAATTACAAGTCAAAGGCATTTAAGACAGACATTTTCAACATCATGTCCAAAGAGGTAGAGGGATGCAGGAATAAGATATGAAGAGATGAAAGGGGGGGATACAAGTCTAACTTTCAGATGGGAAGAAGACTGTCCAAAATGAAAATATTGGGTGGGGTCAGCAACAGCCAAGGCACTAATAAAAACAAAACAAAACAAAACAAATCTGAAGACGCCACAGCAACACAAATGAGACATGGGGAATAAAGAGAACAGCGCATTGCGAGCTAAGGACAGTGTCAGCCAGCCTCTAAGTCAGGCGTGGTGATGCATGGAATCTGCAGGAATCAGTCTCTCTCTCTACCACGTGGTCCCGAAGATCAAAACCTTTCTGACAAGTCTCTTAACCTGCTGTGCCATCTCACCAGACTAAAAAACACATTAGAATCAAATGACACAGACATACAAAATAAAAGCAGTGATTGGCTAAAATTTCTATGTAGTCTATGAGAACATCCCTCTAACAATAAAAACATCAAGTTCAAGAACCAGCTGATTCAGTGATCTGGCTGGCTTGGGCAGGTGTCCCCTCATCACCACCTCATGTGTGTCCTTCTCCAAGCCATGTACTGGAAAGAGAAGGATGACCTCTCCCTGAGATAGGGAGGCCATTCTCCAGTCCCGGGAATGCAGTTGCGAGGCTAGCTGTGCTTTGTCTAGGCTGCAACCGCTCCAGTGTATACAGATGCAGCAGTATCTAGTTCCAGTGACTGAAGTCACACCAAGTATATTCCCCGGCTACAGTGGAACTAAATTAGAAGTCGGTGAAAAGGTATTGGGAAGCCCGAATCTATGAAAACAGAGCAAACACATATGAGCATACTTCTAAAGGAAGATGATATAAAAGACATTTAGGGTTGCATGAAAATAGAAGATGTCTTTCCTTCCTTCCTTCCTTCCTTCCTTCCTTCCTTTCTTTCTTTTTTTTTTTTTTTTCAAATTTTTATTTTTTCCGAGACAGAGTTTCTCTGTAAAGCCCTGGCTGTCCTGGGACACATTTGGTAAACCAGGCTGGCTTCAAACTCATATTTTCCTGCCTCTGCCTCCCAGTGCTGAGATTAAAGGTGTGTGTCTCCAAGTCTGGTAAACGATGCCCTTTCAAATGTTTGGGATGCAGCCAAGGCAGTGCTTAGAGGAAAATTTATAGCTTTAATACACAGAAAGTTCTAAATGTTAAAAACCAAATATATTTATATCTTAATAAACTTTTTTTAAAATTACATGTAAAACGAGGGGACTAAATATTAAAGGGCAGCAAAGAAATCACTGAAGGGGAAACATGAGTGAGCATTCGAGAAAAACAGCGAATGTGGGTTCATTGCGAAGATGATTCAACTGCTGGCAAGACTGAGTGGCTGGGACTTTGGGGCGGGGAGACACACGTCACTAACGTCGGCAGTGAGAGAGGAGACACCCCAATCGATGCCGGAAGTAAATGAACACCTTTGCCCCAGCACCTCCTGCAGCCTGTAGTTCATAAGTGCGGTGGGTGGAGTTTATGCCCATTCTCCGTTATCAATGAGAAATGTATGCCTGTTCTTAAGCTTTAAGTATTTTGCACTAGAAATGTAAATGCTATGACTTTATTTTTTTTTTAATTTCAGGTATACATCAGTGTTTAAACCAGCTGTAAAAGATGACATGAAGAAATTCAAAACTGCAATGAAAACTATGGGGCCCGCCAAAGTTGACGTACCTTCCCCAAAGGATTTTCTAAAGAAACACTCAAAGGAAAAAACACTACCGCCTAGTAGGTTTAATCTCTTGCTGTGTTAAACGTTAGGACTATCGGCAGGTGATTTAGTTACCCCGTTATTTTGCCATCAACAAGTATTAAATATACACAGGCAGTAGCGACTTTACCTCCCAGGGAACGGGGCTTGGGCGACTTGGAGAAAGTGCAAGTGGGAAGAGTAAACTGAGCGCAGAGGGTGGTGCCGCCTGCACAGACTCCTGGAGAGGCAGGCTTCTTGAGCTACTTCTTGGCCTCTCCAAGAAGCCTCCCCTCCAACACCCAGTGCTTCGTTGTTTTCTCCTGGCTTGTATCTTTAATTCTAAGCGTTTATCAGACAGATCGGCACCCCAGGTACCGTGTCTGATTGATGAGCAAGGTTGCCCCTCATCTGGACTCCAGTCTTTTTTATTAAGTGAAGGAAATTACAATGGTCATTACCAGTTGTTGAAGCGATATTTGAATGAATTAGGGACCACTCTAATAACTTTTTATCTAAATTACCTTAAAGACCTTACTCCCAAGTAATATTCACATCCTAAGGTACTGGATCTATGGGTTCACTATATAAATTCTGGAAAGAAATGTCAGCCCCAAGAAAAGATTAATCTGACCCATAGACTTTTAATAGTAATTACATATTTCCCTTTGAAAATAGAAGTAATATAAGCTAACTTGTAACAGGACACCAGGCCTTAGCAGGCTTTCAGACCTTAGCACAACTGACTCCATGATGGAGTCACCATTTAGACTGTAAAACTCCGCATGGAGACAGTACCGCCAGCCAAAACTAAAACAAAGACCTAGTCCATCAAAGTCCATCGTTCTGAAAAGTCTCTAAATGTACTAACTTACCTTTTGTGCTTAACAGCTAGCTCACCCTGAGAAAGGCTCAGTGCTGAGATCCCAAACACCCGGTGTAGTTACTGGCTGGTTAATAAAGACTTTCTAATGGCTTAAACCATGTGTGAGAAGTCTTTGCTGATGAATGTCCCCCACAGCATCACTAAGAAGACAAAGTCAGCTAATGCAGAAGTAAATGAAGCCAGACCATAGTAACCAGGGTACAGTTAGGATTGGAGTAAGGTCCTGATGAGAGAGCGGCTGCCTTAGTTCTTAGAAACACACTTGAATTACCTGTCACTTAGAATAGACAACCATGCTGATGTGGCTATATCAAAATGGCATGTTGGAACTGTTACACTGAAAAGGCTGTGTTAAACGAAACAGTTCCACCTGCTGCTACCAGGACTGTGTGCACTAGAGACAGAAGATATGTTTCATGACTTCCTTTAGGATGACGGGACATCCTAGGAAGGAAAAAGTAGGCAATCTTGGTCATATTGGTAACCTGTAAAACTGCATGTTTAATACACAGCAATTACTCATTGTAATAGTTTCTGTGAAAATATCCACAGATCACTGGGCTGCCAACATCATTTTGTTAATTTATTTAATGGCTTTGTTAGATTTTTTTCTTAAAAAAATATCGACAGCACGCTGAAAATGATCTATTTTTATATAAACTTATTTTAAATGGGAAAACTGAGTATGTGTTGTAGTCTTTATAATATCAATCAGAAATATAGTAGTGATCTATCATTATTCCCCTCCTACTCTTTTATACTGTTTTTCAACATCAAATTGATCACATTGCATTTAATTTTATATTTTGACTATTTACAGTTGAGGTATAATTGACAAATGAAAGGCAATACATATTTGATGTACACAAAATAATAACTTTTTTATCTTAAGTATTTGCATATAACATTAGTGAGACTGCAATACCAGTGGTAAATAACTGGATGTCCTAGTGTTGAGTAACAATGTTTATTTGCAAACATTAACAATAAAATGTTATGTTTAACAGAAAAACAGTTTAATAGATGTGTTCCCAAGAAGCCTCCAGTGCCCTTGAGGACCGATCATCCAGTCATGGGAATACAGAGTGGAAAAAACTTCATAAACACAAATGCAGCTGACGTCATCATGGGCGTGGCCAAAAAGCCCAAGCCAATTTATGTTGACAAAAGAACTGGAGACAAGCATGATCTTGAGACTTCCGGACTAGTTCCCAAATACATCAACAAAAAGGTAGTCCTTGATCTGTCAGCGAGAGATCAGAGATTCCAGAGTCCTGCAGGTCTATGAGTTGTTCCCTGGACAGACCATGAAGCCTGTGCATTCCCACCGCCCTGCGGTCTGTGTGGGGTGCACATCTAAAACATGAATGCTGTCTTCCTCAATTCCAGTTATTAGTGTATTTAATAACTATAGCAGACGTTCTCTAAAAGCTATTAATATCAGTAAGGTAAAAAGGTCACTAAATGCAGTCACTATTGTAAATCCTGAGGAACCCACCTTTCAGGAGATCTTGGGATGCAGTCATTCAACTTGGGAGCAGAATGAGAGAACTTGGCAGATGAGGCTTCAAAACCACCCAAACTACCAATCTCTCCAAAACAACCCACATCGCTATTTTAGTGTAAATGCGTTGATTTGAGTTGAGTTTGGGTAAAGATTAAGAGCACTGCACCGGGATTCATTATTTGGGTCATTAATTTCTATCTGAAAAAGTGCTCATCAGAAAGGGATGATTTTATCTGCCAAATGTTAATTGTTAAAAGGGTTTTTAAATCAAAAAGTGTACAAGGAAAGCTATACAAATCCTTCCCTATTTATATACTTATAGAGCATAAAAGTATGTTTGTGAATACGTACTAAAAGAGGCTTCAACATCCTAAATATTAATAACAAATAATAGTAAGTTGTGGCCAGAAATAGAGGAAGAATAGAAAGAGGAAGGAAGGAGGGAGGGAAGGAGGGAAGAAAGGAAGGGAGGGAGGGGAAAGAGAGCGAGAGGAATGGAGGGAGAAAGGGAAAAGGAAAGAGGAAGAGAAGAGAAAATAGTGGGAAGGGGGACTTCAGTAGTGAGGAATGAGTCCAGGTGTCTAGTGATCTACAAATGGCCTCCAGGCTGCTTTCAGACCTTAGCACCAGTTCTCTGGGAAATGGCTCCATCCAGCAGGCCAAGATCACCTCTGGAAGAACTCAGTTGTTTTCTGGTCATTGGCCACATGCTGGGAACTTTACTAAGACTTCTCAGAATGCTTCTTTCTCTTGAGGCACATCTAAGGTGCTTGTGGTTCTTGTCACATCTTTGAGAAAAGTGGACTCCTGGCTCCTTCAAGCTACTTCCAACCCATTATTGATGCCTCATTGCCTAAGTTTCCTCTCCTTTGCTGGTTATGTTGGAGACTACTGCACACGCCAACTCCTCTCCAGATGTCTCTGTTTATGTTGCCCATGTCAATACATTTTCTTTTAGAACAGAAAAAAAAGTGGAAGTATCCATCACAGACACAAAGATAGCAGATCAGCCTACTACCTGTGTGTGTTTATCAAGCATAAAAGCAGCACACACTTGTTTTCAGGGTGTTGCTATTCACAGATTTGTTCAACTTTTCACTATTCGGAGTTAACGATTAGTAATTGAGGTGGGTCGCGTCTCCTTTGATTTCTATGGCTATGATAGACTAATGAACAAACCAACCCAGGGAGGAAAGGGTTTGTTTAATCTTACAGCTTATAGTCCATTATGAAGGGAAGTCAGAAACTCAAGGCAGGAACCTGGAGACAGGAACCGATGCAGAGGCCATGGAGGGGTGCTGCTTACTGACTTGCTCAGTCTGCTTTTTTATACAACCCAGGACCTCTTGCCCGGGGGAGGCAACAACACAGTGGTCCCTCCCATATCGACCATTAATCAAAAAAAAAAAAAAAAAAAAAAACGCCCAACAGACTTGTTTAGAAGCCAGTTTGATGGAGGCTCAAATTTTCTCAATTGAGGTTCCCTCCTCCCAGATGACCCCAGCTTGTGCCAAATGGACACCAGATGGTGAAGGTAAAAAGATTTGAGGAAAAACAAGTGGACTTTTTTTCCTTTCCTTTTTTTGTGGTTTGTTCTAAATGAAGTATATGCCATTTGTGATTTGAAATTGTGGACAAAATTAAAAGATAAACAAGCATATGAGGTTTATAACAATAATAGTGAGCTATTGTTTTGAATTCCAGTTTGTCACTTGCTAACTTTGGGATCTGAGACAAGCCATTGGATCGATCATAGGGGTATAGTGAGCATTAAACGACAATAAAAAACTAAGCATATGATGATATCCAGCACCTCATAAAAGCACCAAAGAGAATAGACATTATAATATAACAATTAGTGATGAGACTCATCAGTCTCCAGCCAGTTAGCTTGTAGGACCACTCAAAATCACTGACGCTTTTCCTCATTTGCCAGATTTTTCTTTTCTAAAATGTATAATACCGGTCCCTTTTCTGAAATACTATGCCAAGCATAATCTAGCCTCTAAAAAGGTATTTTTATTATAGGGCAGGGTGGTCTGCATGTGCCATAGCTCACATGCAGAAGGAGAAGAGGACTTCATGGTAGTTTCCATGGCTACCAGATCCCGCACTGACTTCCTCAGTGTCGCCTCCCTGGCTTCTTTATCTTCAGTTTCTTCATTACCTTCTTAGCTATTATTTTCTTCAGAGCATGCACACCTGTTATTTTATACTTTCCCCTCTCAGTATTACAGGGGGTTGCTTGTGGGTACCAAAATCCACAAATGCTCAGAGCTCTCTTATGAGTGGCTTAGTGGATGTGTGTAGCATACATAACCTGATACAGGCTTTATTTTATCTCTAGATTTTTTAACATAACCAATATAGGGCAAATACTTTATACGTCACTGGTATATGATGCTGTTTAGGGAATAATGACAAGGAAAAGTCTGCACATATTCACCACCTTTTTATGATTTATTTATTTTTATGCATATGAGTAATTTGCCTGCATGTATCTCTGTGCACCGTGTGCGTGCCTGGTGTCCATGGAGGCCAGAAGAGGTTATTAGGTCCCCTGAAACTGGAGTTACAGATGGTTGTAGGCCACAAGGTGAGTGCTGGGAAGAGAACGCAGATTCTCTGTAAATACAGCCAATACTCCTAACTTCTGAGCCATCTCTCCATCCCCAGGTACAGATTTTAAACATCCTTTCTTTGAGGTTGATTGGACACATCTTTCTACACAAGAAGAATTCAATGGGGAAAACTTTGCTTTTCTATTCACTATTATTTCAGCACTCAATAAATTCTCAAATACTATTTGAGAACTGAACACAGAGAAATCATGTTTCTCTAGATAGTGACAATGTCTTCACTAATTTGAAAGAACCTCAGTTGATGGCCTCACCACCAGTCCCTGTAAGCAGCTCAGGAACCTGAAAACATAGCTTGCCTTTCCAAAACAACCGTAGGGGGCTGAGCCAAGCTTCCCGTAAAGTTGTTATGCATGGGACCATTAAGGGTTTGTTCTTATGGTTTATAAAGGTTTGTCTCCTTTTATTTAACCAGATTATAAAAATAGAGACCTCTGGGATATGAGTTTCAGGTCAAAGTGATTTACATAAAATATAGAAAAGAAAAAACCAACTCTGTGTTTTCCTTAAAGGCTTGTTTTTGTAAACTCTGTTTGCATGTGTGTTCTTATGTATGTGAATACAGGCACTCCAGGAGGGAGGGGACAGCAAATCCTTTGGGCCTAAATGGTTCTGTACACCTGGGTGTGTGCTGGCGACAGAGCTCAGGTCCTCTGCAAAGGCAGTAGATGCTCCTAACCACTGAGCCTTCTCCCAAGCCCTAGAAAAGCCAACTCCTAAAAGTAAACTTGCTGGTGTGGTGATGTTAGTCTCAGCACTAAGGAAAATGAGGCAGGTAGATATCTGTAAATTGGAGGCCAGTCTGGTCTACATAGAGCATTCAAGGCCTGCCTTGGCTACTATGTCTAAAAACTAGTATAGACCAGTGGTTCTCAACCTTCCTAATGCTGAGACTCTTTAATACAGTTCCTTATGTTATGGTGACCCAACCATAGAGTTATTTTTGTTGCTACTTTATAACTGTAATTTTGTTGCCATTATGAATTATAATGTAAATGTCTGTGTTGCCTGATGATCTTAGGCAGCACTTCTGAAAGGGACATTTAACCAAAGGAGCTGCCACCCACAAGTTGAGAACCCTCAAGTCTAGAGCTTAAGAACAGACACTGGTGAGACTCTGAAGAGAAACAAAATAAACTGCTACAAGATCTCTGTTCTTTTAGTGTGGTGTGTGTGTGTGTGTCTGTGTGTGTGTGTGTGTGTGTGTGTACACATATGCACATATATGAAGGTCAGGGGACAACTTGCCTCCACCATGTGGGTCCAGGGATTGAAATCAGATCATCAGACTTGGGCAAACACCTTTACCCACTGAGCCAGCTTTCTGGTCCAGCATCAGCATTTGAAGTGACTGGGATGAACCGGCTTTAACTTGCGGGAAGGGGAGGGTGGAGAATAGGAGAAAGAAATTGAGGGATTTTGTCAATTTTCAGAGGTTTTGTTTGTTGGATATATATATATATATATATATGACAATAAAATCGCTTGCTCTCGAGTCCTTTGTTGCTATGCTCACACAGAGAAGACTGCACGCAGGATGCTGATTAGTTTTTTTTTTTTTTCCGAAAACTCCTCCCAGGATTACGGTGTCACACCTGAGTACATCTGCAAGCGGAATGAGGATGTTAAGAAAGCTCAAGAAGAGTATGATAACTACATCCAGGAGAACCTTAAGAAAGCAGCTATGAAGAGACTTTCTGACGAAGAAAGGGAGGCGGTTCTGCAGGTGAGCCTCTGGAGTCTGGAGTCACTGCTCTCTGACCCTCTAGCCTGCATCAGCTCCATCACTAAAGCCAAGGCTTTGACTTCAGTCAGAAGTGTCCCTTGGGGTCTAGCACAAGTGCACAGAGCAGAGTCGACTCATTGGAAAGAGAAAAAAACCTGTAGTCGGAGATTCGTAAAATACTTTATTTCTAATTTGGTATCAGTTGTAAGGAAGCCCATTTTCTCCTACAACAAACTGATACTTTAAAAAGTGAGAAAATAATCACTTTAATTCAGTAAATTTATTTTTTAAAATCTCATAGATGAAGTATTTTTCACTAGATGGAGCTCTAGAATAATTGAAGCTATCCACATCCACATTTTTTCATTCCAATGATTCAACTTTCCAAATTATTAACTAAGTGGGTATTAGATTTTACATATGTTCCTTCTATTTTGAACAAAGGGGCATAAGACAATGTCCACTGTAGTTTTATGGGCGAGGTCTGTCTGAGTGTGGGGTACCCAGAGGAGCAGGGCATGGCGCTGTCGTTTGTGCAGGGCATTCATTAAACACCTGCTCGTCCTCCTCTGCCACCATGCTGTCCCTTAAAGAAGTGATTCCTTTTAACGTTTATTTGAAAGCTCCCTACCAAACAGTATCCAGTGACTTCACAAAACAAGAGGAGACGGTCCAGCAGGAAAGAGTTTTTCTGACCAACGTGGGTACGTAGAAAGTGGAGTATGATGGTGCATGCCTGTAATCCCCAGGCTCCCGTGCCCACATGGAAGGCATCGCTTCATGGGAAAGAAGCTCATGGGCAGTTAGCCTGGTACGTACAAGAGGCCCTGTCTCAAACAAGGTAGAAGGCGAGGATCAATACCTGAGGTTGTCCTGTGATGTCCACACAGTCATCATAGCACACACGCCCATACCCGTGCACACCATAAAAAAATCTCTTTCTTTCATTAATTTCTGTTGAAAATGGGTTATATGCCATTTCAGAGTCTTAACATTTAATTGATGGCATCATAATCACCAATAAAATGTTATTAGGTATCTATTTTGTACACAGTATTATTAGCCTGTGCCATGAAGATAGCACCAAAGGTAAAGATCATTTTTTGTTATAGAGAATGCTGTAGTTTGATGGGTGACTGGGCAGACAGGAATGTGGGTTTGTGGATATTAAGGACGTCCCAAGGTGGTAGTCAGCTCCAAAAGAGAGAGATGTTGAGTGAAGCCCGAGAGTGCAGAGTGAGAAACACCCAGACACCAGATGGGGCTAGAGAACAGGGGCGCCTGTGTTGAGGAGGTACCACCAAAGTGCTGGAAGAGGGGGAGGGGCGGTGTCAGGCCGGTCATCTGGAGAAGCGAGCCTTTTAGCCGCAGCTTCAGGAAGCACGCACCTCTGCAAAAGCCAGGTCATTAACCTCTGCGTGACGCTGGAAAACGGTAACAGGGATGGTCTTCCTTAGAGATTGCAAAGGCTCTTCCCTCCTGTGCCTTGTGGATGTAGTGGAGAACCCTTAGACTTCCTCTTCTGGTCACCCCAGAACCTCTCTTGGTGCAGCAATGGCAAAATGGTGACTCCTTCTCAGAATGCCCCACTCCGTAGCCAGTTACCAAGCCAACTGCTGTCCTCCAGACCAGACCAGGACCTTTCTTCCCACCCATTTCAAGGATGCAGGGTTGTGTGGCACTGCGGGTGTATGCCCTGAGCTCACCTTCATAAAAGTCACACCTGGGAGGGACCGTCTCGTCTGATGATCCCAAACGCCTCATTTTACAGATGAGCAGAGTAAATGCTGACTCATCTGTGTGCTCATCTGGTCCTTCTTTGTGGACATCCATGTGTTTAGGGGCAGGAGGATAACACAGGGTAAGCACAGTCCTTACTCTCGTGAACTCTAACTCTAGTTATACTTGCCTTATTATTAAACAAAAATAAAAGGTTTGAAAATCGCGGGGCTGCATCACCATGATACAAAATTCTATTGCGTTTCCATCCCTAGCTGTTGGCTTTGATCCAAATACTGCTGTACCTTCTCGGAGTTAAGAGCAAGCTATCTTTCAGAAAGAAAGCCACAGGAAAAGATGTGCTTCTGGGACAGCAAGTAATGTGAAAATATTCCCCTACTCTCTTGGAAACCCTTTGATATCTGAAAGTGTATAAATGTGTACATTTTCTCCTAGAGGTAGGCACCCTGTGGTGCACTGTGGAAACATGTTCAGGTTGCGTAATGAAGGACCAGAGGGAAGCAGAGTCCCTCTGAGAATGTCTCTTCAGGATGCAGCTCATATGCTATTAAAAGCAGCACTGACCCATCTCCCTCTTGGGAGAGTTAAACCTGGGCAACAATGGCCTCTACCTTTCACCATCCCCAGATCTCTGGTTTAAGCTGACTCAACAAAGGCCCAAATCACCTGTTCCATTTCCCCAACCAATGTATCTTATGTAGTGTATCCTATCTTTTCATTGCTTTACCTAAATACAGAATTAAATCACTGAAACTCCATTGTCCCCCAAAGGATTCTATTCACTGCGATGTCCTTGTTATATAAGAAACTTCTAACCCTCTTTTCCCCACTTATTTTGCTTAGCATGAATTACACAAATTAGTGTGGATCACTGTGACATTTTTCATGCACGCACTTAATGTGCTTTGATTGTATCCAACCCTTCATTGCCTTCTCCTGTCTCCTCTCCCTCCTACTGATCTCTTTCCCTTTCTATTTCCTTGTCTTTTTGTTACTGTGGTAGTTTGAATATAATTGGCCCCCATAATATCATAGGGAGTGGCACTATTAGGAGGTGTGGTCTTGTTGGAGGAAGTGTGTCACTGTAGGATGGCAGAAGGGGGACTTGAGATCCCCTGTGCTCAAGATATTACCGAGTTTCTCAGTGTACTTCCTGTTGCCTGCTTATCAACATGAAGCAGCTCCTTCTCAGGTACCAAGTTTGCCTGCACACTGCAACACTCCCCGCCATGACAATGACGGACTAAACCTCTAAAACTGGGAGCCACCACCTCAATTAAATGTTTTCCTTTATAAGAGTTGCAATGGTCATGGTGTCTCTTCCCAGTGATAGGAACCCTAACTAAGACAGTTACCAGTTTTAAAAATTAGCATCAGTGATGGGGTTCAGTATGCATTTCACACACATGTAGCTTGATACTCTGTCCTAGCTTGTTCCCTCCCCTAAGTGACCATACGCTGGCCTGCTCTGGCCAATCCATTCTCTCATAAATAGCCCTCCCTTGCTTTCATGTCGCATGGTTCCATCATCCTCTCTTTCTACTGCTTTGCTTGAGATTTCCTCCTCCCCGCTCAAGACTTCTCTCTGATCATATGACACACACACATTAGGATTTTATCTTTATGTTCTCTTTATGAGGGAGAAAATATAATATTTGTCCCTAAAAGTCTGTACTATTTCCCTTAAAATCGCTATTTTTGATTGTTATCCTTTCCTGCAAATGGAATGCTTTTCTTTCTTTAAGGCCTGACACACATGTTGTGCACCCTTACCCATTTTCCTTATCTCCTGATCTGTTGACAGAGATCTGGGTTTGTTTCCTTTCCTACTTCTTGTGAATACTGCATAAATAATCATGGAAATGCCATGATCTCTCCAGTGTGTTGGTTATGAGTTTGGCTGGTACTTAACCAGGAGTGATGTAGCATTTCTATAGTGACCGTACCGGGTTCATCGTCCTACAGCAGCTGTAAGAACTCCTCTCCCCACATCCTCACCAGTCTCTTTTGTCATTTATGTTTTTGATCCATCCAAAAGGGGTGAGATGGAATCTCAAAGAAGTTTTAATTTGCATTTCCTTAGTGGCTAAGGATATTGAACATTTTTAAGATATTTATTGGCTAGCGTTTGTATTTCTTTCTTTGAGAACTATTTGTTCAGTTTCTTAGCCAAAGTACTGGTTGATTTGTGATTGTTTTTGTTCCCCATTCTGAAGACGATCTCTTCACTCTGATGATTGTTTCCTTTGCCATGAAGAAACTTTTCACACATTTTAAATTTATCTTGCATGTATGGGTGTTTTACCTACAGAGTGTGTGTGTGTGTGTGTGTGTGTAGCTCATAGATGTCTGGTGCCCACCATAACCAGTCAAGTTGTTGAATCCCCTGGAACTGGAGTTAGATGGTTATGAAATACCATGTGGGGGTTGTAAATCAAACTGTGGTCTTCTAGAAGAGTCCTCGCTCCAGACCCTGAAGAAGTTCTTTAATTTTGTGTTATATTGTTTGTCAATTTGGGGAGTGATTTCCTGTGCTTTAGAGAAAGCCCTTGACTATACTGGTGATTTCAAGTATTTCACCTGTATGTTTCTCCAGTCATTTCAAAGCTTCAAATTTTACATTAAGATCTCTTTGGCCCATTTTGGAATTGGTTGTAGCATTGTGTGAGCAGTTTCATTCTTCTACACATGGAAATTTTATTTCCTTAGTATTATATTTTAAAGAAACTGTCTCTTTTTAATGTATATTTTAGACACCTTAATCAAGAATTAGGTGGTTATATCTCTGGGTTTATTTGTAGATACTCTATTCTATCCCATCCATGTGCATATCTATTTTCGTGCCGGTACCATGCTGGTTTTGTTACTATAGCTCTGTAACATAATCTGAGATCAGGTATTGAGATTCCTCCAACATTGCTCTTTCTGATAAGGATGATTTTGACTATTCAAGGCCCTTGAAAATTGACACTTCTATGTTCAGAAATGGAGGCAGGCTCAGTTAAACTAGTGGACTCCCATTTCTCCCCAGCTTTATACTGATGCTAAATCTCTTTTGAAAAAACTACAGATATTCACCAGGTTTGTCTTCACTTTGGCAGGTCTCCTTTCCTTACCAGCAATCTTTGCTGACCACAGGTAGCTTTTCATCCTATGGACTTGGCAGGTCTCACCCTCCAGATACACCATGGATTGTATCCCTGGGGTGGTTACTGCTCTAGCCAGAGATGACTCTAGAATGTGGGCCATCTTCTATCTGCCTTGGGAGTGTGAGAAGGAGCTGCAGCACTGAGCTCTGATCAAGCAGAAACAGTCTTCATCCTAGCAAGAACTCTAGAGAACTTCTGTCATGTCGGAGAGAGATGCAGGTGTATCGGCCATTCCCGGAATGTCAGGTTTCTGGGCTCTCTGGGCGTGAAGGTCAGAATTCGTGCTCCAGAGGTTGTTGACACTAGGAGCAATCTGACTTCAGGACTATGCTGTGTCGATGAGATCTGTTCCTGGTCCCCATGCACTTCCTTGCCCAGCTTCCTGTCACCTACAGCCTGGACTTGTCAGCTTTCAGCCTGCTGCTTTTCACTTCCCACACCTGGGGCTGTGGCAGGCCAAGCTGAAGCCTCAAGGAAGCTTGGTTTTTAATAGATGATTGCTCAAGATGCTAACTGGCTCCCTGAGTCACCCTGCGTGACACTGTGGGACTTCTCACTGTCTCACCAAAATCTGCAGCTGGAATTGCAGCTTGTGAACGCTGCTTTGGGCTTGTCCCCGTGGTGGGACTGCCTGTCTCCTGCATGGCTCACCTTCAGAAACGGCTCAACTTGGCTTTCTCCTTATTCTTGAGGCAATTGTCATTTTCTCTGCCCCTTTGGGACATCCTTTTACTTGTTTTGTGAATTTACAAAGCTCTTTTTTGCCTATGTTTTCTTAGTGTGGGTGAGTATGCACTTGTGTGTGTGTGTGTGTATGCAAGCATGTGCGTGTGTATGCATGTGTGCTCATGTATGTATAGGTGTGGAGATCAGAGGTCAATGTGGGGTAACTTCTTTCACGGTCTACCATATTCTTTGAGAAAGGGTCTCTCACTGAACCTAAAGTTTCCCAATCCAGCTAGGCTGGATGAGCCACAAGCTCCTGGCCTCTTCTTGTCATGTGTATAAATAAAGTTATCTATGATCTCACAACGACAAAGAAGCGGCGCTAGTTTATAAACCTCACTGGATGAATTCCATCCGTATCTTAAGAGCATGTTGTCAGTGGGGCCCCTGGTGCACTGTGATGAGAAATGGAACTAGGCAGAGATGGAAATGGCATTTATAGCTCCTAAGAGGTCCTTAATTTGAATCTGTTGATTTTAGAGCCCATAAAACATGAACCGTGTTATTGAATTAGCATGTGTTCTATGTTTAATGATATTTCAAGAATACATTAACAGGAAGGATGGACCCCTGACTATGTGGAAGATGATTTATTCTTCATAATATATTGAAAAGATATATAAAAGGTCATTGTAAAATTGAAAATTTTTCCTTACAATAACATTTTGTCAAATAAAATATGATATGCCAGTCAAACACCCAGGCTTCTGGTGTGGCTTCTGTGTTGAAGAATACAGATAAAACAGAAAATTCTGGGCAGGGAGGTGAAATTAGGGAGTGGGGGCAGTACGGTCGATAAAGTGCATTCTTTGTGAACACGGGGACCTGAGCTTGAGTTCCAGAGCCTGTATCAGAATGCCAGGCATGGTGACATGGGCTGTGAGCCAGCAGTGGTCGGGAAGAAGCAGATGATTCCAGGGTCTAAACAATGAGCCCCAAACCCGTGAGAGACCCTGCCTGAAAAAAGGTACAGGAGTGGTCCTAAAGATGACACATGAGATTGTTTCCAGACTCACTGACTTGTACACATGGCCATGCACACTCATACATACACATGTGTACACAAATATATAAACATGCATTAGGAAGTAAAGCTTTTCAAATAAATTTTTGAAAAATATTTTCCAAAACCAGCTTTGACTATCAATTTTCAGATAGTTGGTTTTGACCAAAACATCTGCCATGAGCTTGGTTCCACTCCGCACTTACATATGAGATGCTAAGAACAAGTGACGGCCACAGTGACAGTGAAGCAAGTAAATACTCCCAGCAGGGATGGAGCAGACCACAGAGAGCAGGGCTTGGCTTCGGTGCGTGTCTTCTGCTACTGTGGCCAAGTCCTGGACCAACATGTTACCATTTCTAAAGCTGCTTCCACCTACTCGCTCTTGATTACCGGCACAGTTTCTCATCACTTCCTTCTGCGGTGTTGCAGGGGCTGAAGAAGAACTGGGAAGAGGTGCACAAAGAGTTCCAGTCCCTCTCCGTCTTCATAGATTCCATCCCGAAGAAGATTCGCAAGCAGAAGCTGGAAGGAGAGATGAAACAGCTGGAGCATGACATCAGCGTCATGGAGAAGCACAAGATCATCTACATTGCCAACAAGTGAGGGGCATCGCGGGACAGGAACAGAAGAAGGAAGCGAGGACCATGGACGATGTCATAATAAACCCATGCTTTCAAAGAGGGCCATGAAGAGAATAGAAAGTTTTCACTAAAACTGTAGGCAATGTTGAAAGAATAGCTGAATTATTCACTGTCCTAGAGAAATTTTTCTCCTCCAATGTCACGGTTCTACTTATAAACAAAGCATTAAAGTTGGAAGCCGCAGTCTCGGTCTGCATTCTGTGATGTAAGTCCTGTCACTCTGTCCTTGTTTCACACGAACATTAATTTTGGACCTTGAGAAATAAAAACACTTAGCATTTAGGGTTCCCCCCCCCTTCACTGGGTGATACCAAGAGCACAGTTCAGAAAACCACACATGACTACCAGAGATTGGAGCACGTGACTTCCTGTTCCTCTGAAGTGTTGTCTGTATGCTGCTTCCAAACTTCAGAGGTTTGAAACATATAATCTCAGGGGTCCCTTGTTACTTGTAATTATTCCTAACTCAATATTTTCAGTACCCACAGCACTATGCATTATTGGAGGAGGAGGCGGCTTATTTGTCCTGGCTGCCCAGAACCAAAATAACCACAACAGAAACTACATTAATTAAAACACTGGTTGGCCCATTAGCTCTAGCTTCTTATTGACTAGCTCTTGCATCTTAATTTAACCCATTTCCATTAATCTGTATATCACCACGAGGTCGTGGCCTACCAGCAAAGTTTCAGCACATCTACCTCCAGCTGCAGATCCATGGCATCTCCCTGACTCTGCCCTTCTTTCTCCCAGCATTCAGTCCATTCCTCCCCACCTACCTATGTTCTGCCCTATCAACAGGCCAAGGCAGTTTCTTTATTCATTAATGGTAATCACAGCACACAGAGGGGACTCCCACATCAATACATGATAAAAAGGTGTGTCTAAAGGAAGAAAAATTAAGAGGATAATAGGTGAAAGGCTCCAGCGAGAATGTCCCCATCTGGTGGACTCACTTTAAGGCTAAACATGTAACTCAGTAGCAGGGAGCTAAAGCAGCATGGGGTGGGAGCAGGTGGAACAGAGGGGAGGGAGGTGAGGACGACTTGTGCATTCCCAGAACAACACAAACAAGGAACAGAAAAGAACAAGAACAGAACAAAATAATGCAAACAGGCTGATGTTCTAATTTTAGACTGTGATGCCCCCCTCTCCCCACATCCCAGGATTGGCAACCAGTACTTTACAGTTGGGGTCTTCTTTTGTTGGGTTCCCTGTAAGTATACATTTACTGAATCCCGAAGTCACATTTTGAAAGATCACATGACTTATTAAGCAACAGATTTATGTATCTAAAGGAGTCTTCAACTCAAAATGAGAACCAAATCTATACATATCTAAGAAAGAAATTACCTTTCTCATGAAATTCACTTATTTGTTATGCATTTATTGGCTTTTTCAAGACAGGGCTTCTCTGTGTAGCCCTGGCTGTTCTGGAACTTGCTCTATAGATCAGGCTTGCCTTAAACTCAGATAACCACCTGCCTCCCTATGAAATTTTAAATTAGGAAAACTTGGCTAGGCGTCAGCACTGCAAACTATAAGAACAATATAGTTTATGCTAGTTATACTGTTTTTTTAACCTATGGTTAACACAGAAAAAATATAACAGTCCTTTTGAAACATTTTACACAGAGAGAATTTGAGAAGTTCATTTAAAAGCTTGTATACTTAGAGTAGAATGTTATATGTCATTATGTTTGAAAATTCATCCTAAGATTTGTTTATGAACTTCTTCACTCCTTTATTAACCAAGGGCAAATATAAAATAATGGACAGTACATGACAAACACAAAAGCTGTTACCTGGGAAATTCTCACTTATGCAGCTAAGAGCTGCAACACTAAACCCCAGAGGAAGAAAATAGCAGTTAACAGACCTAGACCTGATTCCACAGTCCTGATTCCACGGTCACACATGATCTTCTTGCAGAAGTCTCTTTCACCA
This sequence comes from Alexandromys fortis, assembly GCF_014885135.2. Taxonomy (NCBI): domain Eukaryota; kingdom Metazoa; phylum Chordata; class Mammalia; order Rodentia; family Cricetidae; genus Alexandromys; species Alexandromys fortis. Next base: position 4,924,798 of record NW_026067958.1, on the reverse strand, counting down.
TCAAAGTCCTCCCTGCCATGACCTTAGGTGGCTCCAGTGCAATTGCTCCCCATTCACACGCAATCCTGGTCACCCTAACAGCCAGAGGAGGGACAGACACCTGCTTCAGGCAGTTGTCCATGAGTAGTCAGATTCTCACCTTTAACTGTGAGTGAAGAGACCCAGAGACTGACCACTGAGGAGCAGACACCCATTTAAATGTTCACAGCATTATCTTGGCGGATATGACTTACCTGTGATTCTGATCTAAGACGATTGAGAAGAACCAAGAAATGCCACCAGTTTCATTCCACTGTAATGGGCAGTCCTTGTGGTTTGAATAAGAATGGCCCCATAGGTGCACATATTTGAATGCTTTGTCATCAGAGAGTGGTGCTACTTGACAGGGATTAGGAGGTGTAGCCTTGTTGGAGGAAGTGTATCACTGGGGGTGGGCTTTGGGGTTTCAAAAGCTCAAGCCAGGCCCAGTGTCTCTCTTCCTGCTGCTTGTGGATCCAAACCTAAATGTAAAATTCTCTGCTATTCTCTTGCACCATGTCTGCTTGTCTTATTAGGTACTGCGTACTTCTGTCTTATTAGGGTTTTTATTGCTACAAAGAGACACCATTTCCACAGAAACTCTTATAAAGGAAAGCATTTAATTGAGGGGCAGTTGAAAGTCTAGTCACACAGTTTAGAGATTTAGTCCATTATTGCCATGGCGGGAAGCATGACGGCATGCAAGTGGACATGGTGTTGACGCCATGCAGGTGGACATAGTGTTGGAGAGGTAACTGAGAAAGCTACATCTGGATCCACAGGCAGCAGGAAGAGACAGTGAGCCACGAGGCCTGGCTTGAACTTCTGAAACCTCAAAGTCCACCCCCCAGGGACACACTTTCTCCGACTCGGTCACACCTCCAATAATGCCACTCCCTATGAGTCTATGGGCACCATTTTCATTCAGACCACTGCAGGTGTCAAGCTCCCCTGTCGTGATAACAATGAATTAGACCTCTGAAACTCTGAGCAAACCCCAGTTAAATGCTTTCTTTTATACAAATTACAATGCTCATGGTTGTCTCTTCACAGCATTAGAACAGTAACTAAGTCCTCTCAGATCTGCAGGTGTGGTTCCCTCTGCAGAAAATGACACTTTCCCTTCTCACTGCCTCTAAGTCTGGCAGATTTTTATAGTATGTTAAGGCATGGATCCTCCTGCATTTTAAGTATAGAATATTTGCCCATTTCCCATGGAACTGGAACCATCTGCAGGGGGAGAGACTGTGTCTTTTTTGATGTAGGTGGGTCATCTGTCTATGTGTTACTTTCATTGGCCTTTTAATAGGGCAGAAAATTAGATGGGCAGATTAGGCAGAACAGAATGCTGGGAAAAAGGCAAATGAGGCAGACACCATGCCTCTCCTCTCTGAGATGGACGCCTGTTAGACTCATCCCGGTAAGCCACAGTCAAGTGGTGATACAGATTATTAGAAATGGGTTGAATCAACATATAAGAGCTAGCCAATAAGAGGTTAAAACTAATGGGCCAGGTAGTGTTTAAAAGAATAGTTTCCATGTTATTACTTCCAGGGCTAAGCTAGCCGTGTGGGAACCGGGCGGGATGAAAAGCAGGCCTGCTTGCCTCCTCACTACATCTTTTTACCAGCATTGCTTTAGAATCTGAAGATAGTTATAAACAGAAGGCTCTCAGAATTCCTTATTGAAAGGCAGAGATGGCTCAATCTAAAGGTGCATGCAGCCAAGTGTGATGATTTGAGCAATCCCCAGGACCCACAGGATAGAAGGGAAGAACTAACTCCTTTGGTTGTCCTCTGATCTCCATACACACGGTGGCACATGCATGTGTAGGTGTACAAACACACACGTTAAATAAATGTAATAAATTCTTTACTGATTAAATTCATGAGTAATATCACAGCACGTATTTTAGTGACCAATTGGCTTTATTCCTATGGCCTGAAACAGACTTTGAGACTAAAGCTTGGGCTTTTGTTTGTTTGTTTAGCTGGCTGGTTGGGTTTTGTTTGTTTGTTTTGATACTAAGTAAACTAGTTGATACCCAAGCAGACCTTTAACGTGGTGCTGAAGAGTCCAGGGCCTGGAGCCAAGCTGACTCCAGTCTATAACTAAGTTCATCCCCTTCCCTGACTGTGCTCTGAAACCCTTCAAAGTCACAATTCCCTTCTCTGTCAAATGGAACCAATAACACAGAACTCAGCTTTACAGAGCAATGGCTAGCAGGAGGAAACAAAATGTGGTTGCACGACTCCTGTCCTATGGAAAGACAGGGACTTGCCACTGTGATTTCTTAGAACCATTTGTCGATTCTGTGTTACTTCTGTCCAGCTGGTCCTGAGGCTATTCACATGACGTCAGCAGAACTATCCAGGACAGGAAGAAGTGGTTGCAGTAAGAGACCTGCTTGGAGAGTTAGAAGTGCTAAGATTACCCAGCCTGGTTAATCTCCCAAGTGGCACAAGTAGACGATAATGACTCTTTAATAACTGGCTGATATTTGGCAAAACTTTCTAAGTTACTCGGTGTAGGCATTCCAAAATAAAATATAAGCTCAAGTCAGTAATGGTGCCAAAGAGACACCAGGTTGGAAAGTCTTCAGGGATGTCTACCGTAAAGTCCATCCCACAGGCAGACAAGATGACTCAGTGGGCAAAGTCACATGCTAGAAGGCGAATGACCTGAGATCAGTTCCTGGGACCCACATGGTAGAGGGGGAGAACTAGCTGCAGAAGGTTATCTTCTGTCTTCTACACGTGTGTCCTGGCATATGTGCTTACATGCACGCACACACACACACCAAATGTAACTGTCTACAAAGCACCTTCTTGACTGATGTTAGTGAATTAAAGCAATTCCAGGCTTGATCTCAGGACTCCATTTTGCACGTGAACTGAAATCTATTTAAACAGTATTGTTACCTGAACATCAGTCTTTAATAAATATCTCACTGGGTGGTGGAGGTGCAGGCCTTTAATCCCAGCACTCAGAAGGCAGAAGGAGGCAAATTTCTGTGAGTTCAAGGCCAGCCTGATCTACAGAGTGAGTTCAGAGACAATAAGGACTGTTATATAGAGAAACCCTGTTTCAAAAAAAAAAAAAAACAAGCAAATAAATAAATAAAAATCTCCCATATCTCCCATCTAAACAAGTTCAGTTGGTACATGAAAAAGTCATAACCCAAAGGTTATTTGTGACAGGGTAAAAAAATTTGAATGGATTTATTTCATCACCACCCCTTTAGCGACCATGGCACAATCCTTGCCATTCTGAAACAGTTACATGCCAGGAACCATCCTATTTATGGGGCTTATAGAGATTAAAAAAAAAGCAATGTTCAAAGGATATAAATAAACAGTAACCACACAGCCATTTATACTTAGAAACTTGGTGTTTTGAAAAAGAAAAAAATAGGATGTTATGCAAGAGAACATTAAGGAGGTCTTAGATTAGATATTGTAGTATTCATCATTTTCAGTTAGATTACAGAATTAGCAGAAGTTGGGGGATGATGAAGAAGCAAAGGTTGCAAGAAAAGAATTCTGAGCAGAGAAGATAAGAAGCATGACAGAAGCCGGCCGCCCCTTCAGCTGGGTGAGGCTCAGGGCGGAACATGCCACCTGAAGAGGAAACAGGACCAGAGAGTTCTGTAGACGCGATGCAATCTACTTTCAGTCACTTGCTATATTGACAGACTGTGGACGATTAGGTGAGTTGGGCTAACCTCCAGATGGAGATGACAGTGACATAAGTCTCAGTAACAAAGATACAGAGTAGCTGACAGCTTCCAGATACATTTATGAGCTAAAAATATAACTTGGTGATGACTTGAAAGGGAAAGAAAGAGCAAGGTCTCAAGAGTAATAAATTCTGCTCTGAGAAAAAAAGTAACTGACCGGGATAACATCTGCTGATTGAGAAAAGCTAGAAGTAGAGATTGGAGAAAGACATGGAGGAGAGGCAGAGGATGCTATGTTAGGCATCTGGACAATTTCGTGACATCTACTTGAAGATTTAGATTGGCGGATTAGGGGCAGACTCACATCCACACATGAGGGAAGAGGGCGTGAACATGAGTCAGGAAAGAGACCTGGGCAGAGCTATAAGCCCAGGAATACATCAGCAGGCAAGAGACAGGGACAATACTGATGACAGGCTACTAATGAACCCCGAGCAGCTCTCCATGAGGTCAGATGGGCACACAAGAAGTTAGAATACAAGTGAGGGGCTGGAGATAAGGTTAAGAGCACTGACTGCTCTTCCAGAGGACCAGGTTCAATTCCCAACACCCACATGGTGGCTCACAACCATCTGTAACTCCAGTGCACGGAATCAGATGCCCTCTGATGGCTGCCTTGGTCACGAGGCACATGCATGGTGCTCAGCAGATTTGCAGGAAAAACCCATACACATAAAATAATAACTAAATAATATTTTTAATTAAGAAAGTGTTGATGGGGACAGAAAGAATGGCTCAGTGGGTAAAATACTTGCCATGAAAGCCAGACAACCTGAGTTCATCACTGGGACCCACATAACAAATGGAGAAAACTAATTCCCTAAAGGTGTCTTCTGGTATGTGTAAGTGTGTGTATGTGTGCGCGCGTACACACACACCAATTTAAAACTTAGTCACTGAATGAGATCAAAGGTGGTAGTTTTTAAAATTTTTCTTCCACACACTAAACACCTGATGAACAAGAAATTAACAACATGTAAACATGTAACTAAAGCATGTTATTTCACTGTTAGTATAGTATAGTATATTACTTTTGATATGCAAATACTGCCTGTTTATTTTTTAGAATAAAATATGTATTTTTTATTCTGAAGTAGTCATCCTGCACAAGAAACGAAATTGTGCCAGGCAGTAGTGGCACACACTTTTAACCCCAGCCCTTGGGAGGCAGAGATAAACAGATCTCTGAGTTTGGGGCCAGCCTGGTCTACAGAGTGATTTCCCCGACAACCATGTCTACACAAGAAACACAATCTCGAAAAAAAAAAAAAACAGAAAAAGAAAAAGAAAGAAAAAAGAAGAAAGAAAGAAAGAAAGAAAGAAAGAAAGAAAGAAAGGAAGGGAGGGAGGGAAAGGAGGGAGGGAAGAAGAGCAGGAAGAAAGGAACAAAGAAAGAGAGAGAGAGAGAGAGAGAGAGAGAGAGAGAGACTGTTCAGGTGTAGGTGCAGTAATGACTGAGAATGGTCTCAACAGGCTTATATGTTTGAATCCCCAGTTGGTAGAACTGTTTGAGAAAGGTTGGAAGGTGTGGCTTTGTTGAAGGAGGTGTAACTCTTGGGGTGGGCTTTGAGGTTTCAAAGAGTTGCAGTATTCCCAAGTGTGATGTTTTCTGATTTTGACTGCATATGAAGATGCGAGCTCTCAGCTGTTCCTTCTGCCTTGCCTTTGCTCCATGATCATGGACTCTAACCCTCTGAAACTGTAAGTCCAATTAAATGCTTTCTTTTGTAAGTTGCTTTGGCTATGGTGCTTTGTCACAACATTAGGAATGTAATGAATATAGTAGGCAAGGTGTATGTTTTTAAAGGTGCTCGGGGTCGGTGAGATGGAAGGAGAGAATCAACTCCTGCAAGTTATCCTTGACTTCCACATTCTCGCTCTCCTTCTTTCTCTCCCTCTCTCCCTCCCTCCCTCTCTCCCTTTCTCTCTCTCCCCCTCCCTCCCTCTTTCTCTTTCCTTCCCCTCCTCTCATTCACATACACACATACATATACTCTCTCTCACACACACATACTCACACATACAAAAAACACATGAATAAATAAAACTGTTAAGTGATGTGACATTATTACTCAAGTGAGTGTGGTCTATGATGGAAGAACATTAAATTCACCTAAATGACACTGCTGACATAGTAATCATCAGGACAGCTCTTATAATAAAAAGTTTCCACCCCTAAAACTCTGCTCTCAAGTCCGCCTTTCCTGAGACATCCAGAGTTCTCATCTTGCAACAGCAAACACATACGTGTGCACACATGGACACACAAATAATTACAGCACACCACCTACATCCCTCTAATCCGAGTATCACCCAGGCCTGACCCTGCATAGCTTCCAAGATCAGCTAAGGTCAGGCATGTGCAGGATGGTATGACCATAGAGTCCTTGAACTCTAATGGTGTGGCGTATGCCTTTGTTGTTGTTGTTGTTTGTTGTTAGTAATATTGTGGAGTTCACGCCCTATCAAGACACACTGTCCTCCTTCCTTTTGTGGATGCATGCTATTGAGTTGGGTAGGGTAAAATATACTTAATCAGAGTCTTTGTGGCAGCTGCTTTTATTCTGTCAGTCTTTGCTAGTAAAATCAGTGCTACTGGGAGTTAACATGCAAGGACATCATTTTATACATGTGGCTGTGTTTGTAGCCTATTATTCCTGGGAGAGAAAAAAAATTGAACCAAAAAGCATGCACTTATAATTTTATTAGGTGGTATAGTTTTTCTGTGTATATCTCATTAGGTGGTATAAATACAAATGATCTAAAATTTACAATCTATCTAACAATGAACAGGGAGTGTCTGCCTTCCTCAGGCTCCTACAGCAATGAAATCCCCCTTCCCAGAAGCAGCCACTGTAACCAACTTCTGATATATGTTTCCAAATAATATATGTATATGGATATTTAAATACAAATATATATGTGTGATTTCTACAGGAGAAGTATTCTTATGCTAAAGGTATTGTCAGCTCAATAATTTATTCATATATCAGCTATCATGAGAATTAGACATTTACACTACGGTTCATAACCTTTATGAATATATATATTCATATATATTATATATAATATATATAAATATATTAGGAAAGAATGGTTTCATTATATTTCACTGTGTTACTGTGTTTTTGGCTTCACTCTGGACAGAAGAGAAGCTATGAACCTGGAAACCTTCACTGTACTGGTCATACTCTGTTGAATGTTCCTGTTTATATCTGAGACCTTTTTGCATCCTGTTGAGGGCATCGACATGCCAACTGCTTTCTATGTATTTCTCTTTCACAATTATTTTTCCCAGTATTAGGAGGCAGCTCATTCTTTTTTTTAATTTCAGCCCATCTGCAGAGAAAACACAACACAATCTCGTCTGTTCATTTTTGCCCTTCCACGCAAACAGTGCCCTCCTTGTTTGAGCCTCCTCTTTCACATTATTTTGCTAAAAATAACAAGGAGCATCTGACCTGCTACAAAGTTCTGAGTATTTACAACCATTTCCCTTGGAAGAGTAGATGGCACTTGGGTGCTGTTCTGTGGCAGTTTTGCCACGGAATAACAATGGTCAACGGCTTTGCTGTCTGCCCTCGGGTCTTTCCTGTGTACCACTGGACCCAATGCCTACTGAGAAATGCACTCTTCTGAGATACAGCAATCCCATCAGCTGTTGATTTCAGTAGGGTTCTCTTCCAAGGACATGATGTGTCATGTGACCTGAAGTGCCCAGATAATAGAAGTGCTCAAGGCCTCATACCAACACTAAGCTGATGATCTCATTCAAAGTTCCTTCTAAGCAAGTCAAACAAACAATGGGGAACAGAGGCCCCCACAGCGTTTCTCCCCATTTCCTTGATTTCCTGAGTCCAGCAATGAGGACAAATCTCATCTTGTGCAGTTCTCACCCATGAGTTGTGCTGTTTTGGACTATGGAAGATTTCTTTTATCTTATTGGCTTTGAGAAGATGGTCCATTTTTTTTTTCCTGGATAAGCCGGATGGCTCCACACAGCCAGCAGGCTTGAGGCCCAGAGCTCCCTGGAGGCCAGATGTGGTTTAATCTGGACAAATGCTTTGAAACAAATTCCTGGCTTTCCTTCAGGATTACTGAGCTGACAGGCAGCTGCCACCCACATAGAAGGATGATGTCTGGTGCTGGCTAACATGGGAGCCCTGAGGGTGTAGAAGGTATAAACCATGAGCCTGGGGAGCTGGCCCTCACATTACAACATCCTCAGAATTTGGATGCCCACTTCACTGGACGATTGAACTTCTGTTGTTCCTCTGTAGTTCACTGAGAGTTTTTTCAAGATTCCTTTGACTCACCCTTGAGCGTATTAAAATACAGTAAAAGCCCTAAAAGAGTCTTTTTCCTATAGGCAGATTTTATGACTTAAGAACTGCAGAAGAAAATGTGCCAAGATTCTTAGTCTTCAAATTTTCTACTCTCTTCAGCATAAGCCAAATAAGCTAGTAGTGATTGGCTATTACATTTTTTTTAAATTTAAAAAAATTTTTTTAAAGTTCTGAAAAAATTAAGAATGTGATCCAAGGTTTTTGTTTATTTGTTTGAACTTAATCTTAATTGTAGAAGACGCTTTGTGTGGGCCTATCATGGTCCCAGCATCATCACAAAGGTTTGAGCTGTACCTGCAACTGAGTCTTCATATGGCCTCTTCCTTCCTCTTTCTGTTCTGCCTTCTGTTCTCTTCCTTCTTTTGCTTCTTACCTAAGTGTTTTTATGGCTTAACATGAAAGCATTTTTATGTAAGGAGATTGCACTGTAATGAGTCAGACAACCCCCATAATACACACATCAAGGCTAATTTCCCTAAAAACAAATTTGAACTATTGTTAACGTGCTGCAAGTTTTATTCTAAAGCTCACACAATAATTCAAGCATTCTGGTTCTCTCATTCCTTTCCTAGAAAATAAGTTTTAAAGGTAGTGTATTTACTAATATGTGAAGGTGGTTTTAGAGAGTTTGGGTTCCACAGGCCCCTGTATTCAGCTTGTTTTCCTACCATGGACCCCAAATGCTCCTCTTTTGTCTGTTAGTCTTCTTTGCATGTCTGTACACCATTAAGTCTGAGGTGTTATTGTAGTAAGAAGCACAGCTATTTCACGTACCACAAAGGAAGAATGTTCTAGCAAAACGTCACAGTGTTTTCTTAGCTTTTTGAGTTCCGACTTTGTATTTGTTTGCAAATGCTCTATTCAGCTAAGATGACTTATCTTCCCGTGATAGTGTGTGGGTCTAGAAGGTGAAGGCTAAGTGAGCCTATATGTCTTTATGTCAACAACGGGTATGTCTCTATCATCCTGATGCTCAGATCATCCATCTCAACATCTCAGCACATGTTTTGTGCCACCCAGCATGTTGGTGGCACACTTGCTACCTGAAAGACTCCAGCATCGTTTCTGTGATTCCATCTGAAGCTGCTCCACTCCCTTGGCAGTTAGATGATCCTGGGAGCTCCTCCCTCAACAACCACCGGCTTTAGTTAGCATCAGACTTTTCACTAGGAAGTTTTCATCTCAAGAAAGAATAGTACAGCCTTTTGTATAGCATTTTAAATGTAAATCAAATTCAGTGTACACAGAGCCAGTCGCTGACAAAACAGTCAAATAAACAATGACCCAGTTCACGCATGTGCAGCTAACACCACATACATCATAGCTGCCATCTTTCTGGGACTATGACACATGATCCGATCTAAACTGGCCTTACTTCATGCACACTCAAGCAAGAGATACGTGAACTTTTCTATTTATTTACTTACACACTTCTTAGCTTTTTCATTTATTTATTTAGAAAATAACAAAGATGGAGTCCAAGACATTGGACATTCTATCATTAAGATACAAGTCCAGGGTCCACCCCTTGCATGTTTGATATGTTTCATTTTGAGACAGAACTTACTAGGTTGCCCCAGGTTTTTTGTTTTTTGTTTGTTTGTTTGTTTTTTTAACTTGTGACCTTCCCTTATAACCCTCCCAGTAGCTAGGATTCTAGGCCTGTGCCACTAGGCTCAGCTAAGACTGTACATCTTAAGAGAAATGGAAACTTGGCTCAAAGCTGGGCATGGTGGGGCACTTCTATAATCTCAGGATTCAAGAGGCTGATGCAGGAGGAACACTACAAATTTCAGGCCAGGCTACATCATGAGACCCTGTCTCAAAAACACAAAAGCACCTTGCTCAAAGCCAGCTCCCCCGAGCCTTCCATAGTGAAAGTCCTTTGGACGGGTGCGGTGTTCGCAGACCAGCCCACCCGACCAGCCATGCCATACCCGTGATCTCACTCCAAGAGCAAAGCCTATGAGCGGGGTAGAGGAGCCCTCGGACACTGCCTAGCAGAGGGCTGAGAACGGTGAAAGGCTTTGCAGACGTCCCCAGGCGTCTTCAGTGCTGGCTTAGGGAAACTCTAGTTTGAACTTCGCCTGTGCAAACTTAGTGAAGGGAAGCCCCTCCCCTTCTCTCCACAGAGAAGGCCTGCTTATTTGAGAAAGTGTTCAAATACACAACCAGATGAATTTGACTCCCAACCAGTGTGTGATTCGTATAGCTTAGATATTTGTGTGGAAATTCACTACAATGATTAGTCTTCCATTCAATGGGGGAACGTTTTGTTTCTATGGTGACTATCCTAGACTGGTGTGTATGTACATACTTACTATACTTCTGAAGTATGCAGCCTGTCCCTATGGGAGTAGACATCATCTTGAAAGGACTTTTTGCGTTTCAATAAGCATGGTTTTTTTTTTTAAATCCTTTTTTACCTGATTTCAGAATAAAATAAAACCTTGTAAGAATTGCTAAGGAAGAGCTTCAGGAAATGAGAACCATGAGTCACTCTGCCCTTTGCAGCTGTCATGGGAGAGGAGCTGCTCGGTCCCCAAGCGGTTTTTGGGAACACATGCCCAGGCTCTGCACAGCTTTATTTCTCCCAGTCTCTGGATTTTCCGAGCATCATCACTCTTGCTGTGTTTGGGATGTTGCTATGCAAAATGCTGTAAAAGAGTAGTTTTTTTTTCTTTTTTTTTTTTCTTTTTTTTCCTGAGGCAATCAAGAGTTGAGCAGATGCAAGTTTCAGACGATAAAAACATTTCTTAGAACAGCTTTAGAGTTCCTTGGGGACCGGTATAAGAACGCCCATGATAAGAAAGGACAAAGGCCTAGGTTGTCATTCCACAAGACAGACTCAGATGCCAGCAGCTGTGCAGCTGCGGACAGCGCTTCAGCAGCAGTTTCAAAACCTGCTCTCATTTGGATTTTGCGAAGGCCTTCCCAGTATCTATCTGTTTTCAAACTCTTAGTCTCCACAACTACTCCCTGTACAAATCGCGGCTCAATCTTACTAAGGCAACAAAATAAATAAACTAAGACTGCAACTTGTGGCACTTATTTTAAATAAGTGCCTTCAGTTTTCACTTTATCTTGCTTTTACGTATGAATTTTTCTCTCAACTTGATTTATAGAGATGAGTGGATGTTGGAGTTCTCTGACAGATTCATTCAAGAGGAACTGTGAAATGTGCTCATTATATCCTCAGCAGACGTGGCTCACAGACTCTAAAATCCTGAGTCTCCACAACCACAGAGATGTGAGCCTATTGAGGGCTGGAGTGAGGACTGGAGTGAGGGCTGGAGTAGGTAGAATCCCTGGCTGTACAAGCATAAGGTCCTGAGTTCAATTGTCCAGCACCCACATAAAAAAGAACAGTGTGGCTCTATGTGAGCCTGGGCCCCTGGCATTCTGGGGGAGTGGAGACAGGAGCATTGCTGGGAGTAATCATCACACTGGCTCCTGATTCAATGTGAGACCTTCTGTCAAAGCTATAAGGAAGTGATAAAGCAGGATACCTGATGCCTGTCTGGGCACACACACACACACACACACACACACACACACATACACACACACACAAATACAAACAGAAAGAATGTATAATGATCTGTCCTGTCTCTTTAAGAGACAAGCCATGCCCACTCCCTCTCTGTCCACTAAGGCAGGCAGATCTTCCTTCCTGCTTGCAGCCCAACCCTCTTCTTTTTCTGTCTCCCTCTCAAAAAGGCAGCTTCTGCCTCTTCCTACTTCTCCCCTTCCTCACTTCTGTCTCCTTTCCCCTCTCTGTTCTTCTCCCTCCCCCCTCCATCACCCACTAAATAAATATCCAGCCTCACTCTGTGTGTTTACTCATGTCTCTGTCTCTAGCCCGCCACCCCATGGCTCCCTGCCCCAGACCAGCTGCCTTGGGAGACCTGTAGTGTGGTCTCATGGCATGCCTGCCTGTCTGTCTCTCCTCGTGCCCTGCTTAAGCCACTTGGAGAACTGGGCCATCCCTACCTGGAACTAGCTGCTCTCGGGACTACTGCCCACTGATGCTGCTAGGGGACCTGTAGCTTTTCTGCCACTGCAGCTGCCTGGGATCCGTAGCATTTATTTAATCCATGACAGAATGGCCATTTATGATTTTATTTCTGTACCTGCAAAGGTGGCTACTAGCAACTGTCTACAGAAGTTCCAAGTAAAATATAGGATACCCAGATAGTATTTGCATCTTCATGCACCCTGTAATGGTTTAGATAAAATGCCCAATAAATGGTTTAGATAAAATTCCCCAGTGGGCCACGAGGGACAGCTGATCCCACCACCCTAGGCCTCTGAGGGTCCCAGTGGGTGAGAGACAGATAGGTATGCCTTGCAGAGAAAGAGTTTGGATATAGTTTATTCAGTGGGTTATGAAGCAAAAGGGGAAGGGAGAGAGAGAGAAACAGAGAGAGGGAGAGAAAGGAGAAGGGAGAGGAGAAGAGGCAGCAGCCACCTCTTCCAAAGGACAGAGGCTTGCCCCTGCAGAAGGGAGGGAGTAGGGGGGCCCGTCTCTTAAAGGGACCACTATGCACCCTGCCTGCCTTCAACCCCTAACTACGCTACCCCGAATTCCACCATCGAACCATATAAACTATTACTTGAATTCGTTTGCCCATGTGGGTTGATGGGCCCCAGATAAAGTCAGAGGCAGATAAAAGAGTAGAGACCATGTAGAGGACTGAGAAAAGGGACAGCTGCACAGTAACATTGGACAAGGAAAGGGGGGAGGGATCTTAAGACAACAAAATGTATTCAAGAGGACACTGGCCACTGTGTCGGGGGCCAGCCTCCACAAAAATATCTTCTTCCAGAGTAGAGGTGTGGGAATTTAGAAATACAGTAAAGAATATGAAGATGGGAATGAAAATAATAAAACAGAGAAACATATAGGATAGTATCAGGAGGGAATTTTTCAGTAGATGCTGGAAATTCACCCACGTTTAGTTTCCAACTGCTTAAAATACCCCTGGCCCCAAAAGGTAGGAGTAAGACAAAAGACTGCATTAACACGATACCAGGAAATGAACGTACCAATTGAAGGTCTCAGGCTACATCCATTAACATTCTATAGCTAGAACAAAACAAGTCATACTTAGACTCTTGACCAAAACACTCCTAGGCAAGCCACTCCCTGGGTGGAATGTCAAGTTATCTCCATAAAGGGAACTAGAACTTAGTCACACCCTTAGACTTTTGTTTGAGGTAGGAACAGGTCTACTTCTCTATTCCAGGAGCACAAGGGCTAGCTATTAGCCACACCTGTTGACAATAACCTTGAGAGAGTAGAACTCTCTGACCAATGTCTAGGTGGGGCCTTTGTTTTGAGGTAGAATCAGGACAACCTTGAAGGAACTAGAAACAAGTTCCGAATCTCTGTGACTTTTGGTCACCAGGGAAACAGGCTCACATTTTCGGGTCTCCACACCACTTGCTGAGCCAGGAGCACCTGCCTCTGCAAGAACGGTTGAAAGCATGGAAGATTTTTCCTGCCTCCGCAGTTTGCCATGTTCACTCCACAGCACAACCTGTCTTTCCAGACCTCACCAAAACATCTCAGAACCGAATGACTTCTACACTGCCTTCCCTGGGCCAGCCCTGAAAAAGAATTCACGCAAGAAACAAAGGAAGAGGACCACAGAGGACTTCCTCTGTCTCATCTTGGGAAAATATCCCATTATCTGAGGCAAGAAGAGCTTTTAAATCTACAACAGAAGCCAGAGAGGCAATTCAAAAGCTAAGATCACTTGTCTCTTGTAGAAGATCCGGATTTGGCTCCCAGCACCCACATGGCAGCACACAATCATTTGTAACTTCAGCTCCAGGGTATGACACCCTCTTCCATGGGTACCATGTACACACATGTTGCACCTACATGCAGACAAAACTCACAGATTAAATAAAACAAATCTATTATTTTAGGAGGTAAAACTGCAGCCAAATATTTATTTCAAATTTACTAACATGTATGCGCAATTAAAACAATTCAAAAGTAGAATTAGTTAAAAGAATAATCAAAAAGACCCATAGTGTTTTATCACCAAAATATACAAACACATTTTTGAGAGATGTATAATAGTTATGCCACATCTTACTAAAATGAAAACACTATTGATTTATATTTCACAGATTTATTGGCATATAATTCATATACCATAAATTTCAACTATTTTGAGTGTACAATTCAATGACTTTTATTATATGCACTGAATTGTACAACCGTGACTACTATTCAAGTAAAATTAGGAGGTAGCCTTTAGGATGTGCGTTATTTTATCTTTTTTATTTTTATTTTTTGTATTGAAAAATTTCTGCCTCCTCCCTGCCTCCCATTTCCCTTGCTCTCCTCCTACTCCTCTCCCCCTCCCCCCACTCCATTCCCCCTCCCTCTCCAGTCTGAAGAGCAGTAAAGATTCCCTGCCCTGTGGGAAGTCCAAGGTCCTCCCCACTCCATCCAGGTCCAGGAAGGTGAGCACCCAAACAGGCTAGGCTCCCACAAAGCCAGTTCATGCAGTAGGATCAAAACACAGTGCCATTGTCCTTGGCTTCTCATCAGCCCTCATTGTCCACCACGTTCAGAGAGTCTGGTTTTATCCCATGCTTCTTCAGTCCCAGTCCAGCTGGCCTTGGTGAGCTCCCAATAGATCAGCCCCACTGTCACAGAGGGTGGGTGCACCCCTCGCAGTCCTGACTTCCTTGCTCATGTTCTCCCTCTTTCTGCTCCTCATTTGGACCTTGGGAGCTCAGTCCGGTGCTCCAGTGTGGGTCTCTGTCTCTATCTCCATCCATGGCCAGATGAAGGTTCTATGGTGATATGCAAGATATTCATCAGTATGGCCATAGGAAGCTAAATAAGAAGGTGAACGCAAAGAAAAACATATAGTCATCCTCCTGGATATGGGAAGTAGATAAGATTGCAGGGCAAAAACCGGGAACTTGGGGGTGGGGTGGGATGGGGGTAAGGGAAATGGGGAGAGAAAAGTGAGAAGGGGAGGATGGGGGGAGCTTGGTGGAATGGGATGGTTGGGATAAAGGAAGGGTGGATATGGGAGCAGGGAAGTATATATCCTAATAATTAAGGGTTGGCAAGAGACTTGACTCTAAAGGGGCTCCCAGGTGTCCAGAGAGATGTCCCCAGTTAGTTCCTTGGGCAACTGAGGAGAGGGAACCTGAAACGAATCTAGTTTTTTTTTTAACCTACTGAAATCTCTTTCAGTTTGGGGAGTGTTGAGTTATAATTATTTGGCCAGGTTACATCTGTGCTATATGATATCTGTGTCTACATAAGAGATAGCATGACTACAGAAAAAAAAATCTGTTGTAGAATACAGACTTAAGTCAAGAGTAAGACAATGAGAAAGAGTAGACTTAGTGAAAGAAAACTCCTGATATTTCAACCCCTGCTTCCATAGTGAGTGCTGAGCTTATTTGGAGGGTTCTTTTCCTTAGGCCAGCACCAGGCTTTTCATCATTTCTTGGCATGGCATCCATTAGGTCAGTCCAGGTGATGCCAGCTGCACATGATGAAAGAGATCACACAGTTTCATTATGCAAGTAATGACAAGAGGAAGGAGCAGTCCAGACCAGCTGGACCCATCACTGTCATTCTCACAGCACACAGACACAAACACACACACAGAGTCACGTAGACATACATACACACAAAGACACATGCACAGAGAGGTATACAGAGATACACATACATACACATACACAAATACAGAGACATACAGATATATAAAATATATATATTAGACATAAGCACACACATAAATATATATACACATATATACATACATTCATATTCACAAAGACACAGGTGCACATCCCTGTCTGCTGAGGCCAGCTGATCGTCAGTTTCTAACCTGAGTTCTTCCTTTTTCCATTTCTTTCTCAAAGAGACAGCTTCTGCCTCTCCCCGCTTCTCCCTCTTTCTGTTGTTCTTTTTTAAAAAATGCTGCAAGATCCCCGCAGAGGTAGGCAACAGAAATGTTGTAGGTCCCAAATGGTGGTGGCGGGCCATGTGGCAGCAGACAGCAGGCCCTGGGAGCAGCCAGTCCCAGGCAGAGATGGCTGCTGGTCTCGGAGCTGTGGTTGGTCCCAGGCAGGGAGACACATGGCAGGCGGGCAGAAGACAGAAACATGGATAGACAGGACATGCAGAGTGAGGTTGAATGTTTATTCAGGGGGTTATGGAGGAGGAAGGGTGAAGGGAGAGAGAGAGAGAGAGAGAGAGAGAGAGAGAGAGAGAGAGAGAGAGAGAGAGAGAGAGAGAGAGAGAGAGAGAGAGGGGGGGAG
>NW_026067958.1:4885827-4905783 GCF_014885135.2 Alexandromys fortis | reverse complement strand
GGTCTCGCTGAACATAGCGGACAATGAGGACTACTGAGACCTCAAGAACAATGGCAATGGGCTTTTGATCCTACTGCACGTATTGGCTTTGTGGGAGCCTAGGCAGTTTGGATGCTCACCTTACTAGACCTGGATGGAGGTGGGTGGTCCTTGGACTTCCCACAGGGCAGGGAACCCTGATTGCTCTTTGGGCTGACGAGAGAGGGAGACTTGATTGGGGGAGGGGGAGGGAAAGGGGAGGCGGCGGTGGGGAAGAGACAGAAATCTTTAATAAATAAATAAAAAAAGAAACATTAAAATAAATAAAGACAGCATTGAGCCGGGAAAAAAAAGGTGGGTTCAGAAATTGGCCTTATGCAAGATACTGGTGAGGCAGAAACATGAGATCCTCACCAGGGAGAGCTGCAGACACTGCATGGAGCTGCCTCAAAGGAGAGCCATATGTGTCGAGCAGCTTGGAGGCTGCCCAGGCCATGTGGGCAGATGATGCCTTACAAACCCAGATGCTGGACATGCAGGGTTGGCATTTGCTCTGCTGTATTTTGGTCTTACTTTAGGTCAATGTTTTATTTTGCTCTCATTTTTTAAGATTTATGTATAAGTGTGTGTGTGCATGCATGGGGGGGGGGGACGGGACTGGGGATTTGTACATTTAAATGCAGTGCCTATAAAGACCAGAAGACAGAGATGGATCTCCCTAGAACGGGAGTTACAGGCAGCTGTGAGCTCCAGATGTGGGTGCTGGGAAACAAATTTGGGTGTTCTACAAGAACCTTAAGAGCTCTTAACTGCTGAGCCTCGGTCCAGCCATGGTCTGACGTTTCCTTGCTGTGCTCCCATTCCTCCTCTTTGTAATGGGAACATTTACTCTGTGCCATTATTTGTTGGGAATCTTTTATTTTTCTTTTATGTCACAAGGTGTCTTAGTGAGGGTTCCATTTCTGGGAAGAGACACTTTGACCACGGCAACTCTTACAATGGGAAGATTTCATTGGGGGAGATTTACAATTTCAGAGATTCAGTCCATTGCCCATGATGGTGGCATGCAGACAGACATGGTGCTGGAGAAGGAGCTGAGAGTTCCACATCTTGATCTGCAGGCAGCAGGAGGAGAATGTGTGCCATAGTGGGTGTAGTTGGAGAATATGAGGCCTCAAAGTCAGCCCCCACAGTGACACACAGAGAAATCTTGTCTCATAAATAAATAAATAAATAAATAAATAAATAAATAAATAAATAAATAAATAAATATTCTGTTGTTTATTTTCTTTTACTTCTTGACTCTTTGGGAGCCCATCACCCAACTCCCAAATAAATCACACAGAGTCTTATTCTTTTGAATGCCCAGCCTTAGCATAGGTTGTTCTAGCCAGCTTCCTTAACTTAAATTATCTTGTCTGCCTTTTGCTTCTGGGCTTTTAACGCTTTCTGTCTATCTTTTCTTTCCTTCTTATTCTGTGTCTGCCTGTGTAGCTGTGTGGCTATCCCCCTTTTTTTCTCCCTCCTCGATTTTTCTCTTTCCAGATTTCTCCTCTTATTTATTCTCTCTGCCTGGCAACCCTACCTATCCTTTCTCCTGCCTAGTAATTGACTGTTCAGTTCTTTATTAAACCAATCAGGCATTTTAGACAGGCAAAGTAACACAGCTTTACAGAGTTAAAAAAATGCAACATAAAAGAATGCAACACATCTTTGCATCATTAAACAAATATTCTGCAGCATAAAGAAATGTAGCATATCTTCAACTACTATTCCACAACAAAATTCTGCTTTAAGCCTTGTGTATTTAAGATAACATTGCTCTTGGCAGTATTAAGTATGATGTTAAGCCTCCTGAAACTTACTTACCTTTCTGTGTATGGGGCATGGAAGTCTATGTGTTCATGGGCATGCACTGGGGGAACCTGGAATATACAAGGAAAGGAATAAAATAATTTGTTTTCAGCCCAAAAGGTAGAAGCAGACACGCTTAGTAGCCTGGCGATGGCTGCACTCTCTGTGCAGTAGAGACTTTCCAGCATCAAAACCTCCTCCAGACCCTTCTCATAAACTTGTTTTCCTCAATCTATAGAACCCATCTTTATGGAAGGTGTCACATGTACTTTACAAAGAGCTTTGATGCAGTCACATTTGATCTGTATTTTGCTTACTTTGTTGCATGCAGGACTGAGTTAATCATCACAAGAATAGTCTTCACCAGATTGTGCTGTGTTTAGATAAAACTAAAATAAACCACTCAGGGTCAGACTCTCAAAGTTTGAACCAACATAGCTAACTGAACTTCATTCTTGCCTCCCAAGGCTTGTCTCTATGCTGCCCAGAAAGGTTGCAGAGACTTCTGCATTTGTCTATGAGAAATGAATATTCATGAGCTTTAGAAGTCTATTAATATTATGTTATTACTTACTATCGGATTGCTGTGACAAAAACACCCAACAAAAGCTAATTAAGGATGGAAGGGTTTATTTGACTTGCAGTTCCAGGGTACACAGTCCATGGTGGCAGCATGAGCAGAAGGAGGCTGGTCACATGGAGTTCACAGTAGGGTTGTATGGTAAGTGCCTGTATTCTATTCTCATTCTCCTTTGTATTCAGCCCATGGAGCAATCTGTAGAGATGGAACTTTCTGTCCTGCTTGGTCCAATAGCCATTCAGCCCCAAAGAAACACACAGAGGTTTATGTTAATTATAAATTGCTTGGCCTATTAGCTCAGGCTTATTATTAACTAGCTCTTACAGCTAAAATTAGCCAATAATTCTTGTCTATTTTTAGCCACGTGACTTGGTACCTTTTCTCGGTGAAACATTCTCATTTTGCTTTTTCTGCATCTGCCTTTCCTCTTCCCAGAATTCTCTTAGTCTGGTCACCCCACCTATACTTCCTACCTGGCTATTGGCCAATTAGTGTTGTATTGAACTAATACGAGAGACAAATCTTTACAGTGTACAAGAGCATTATCCCACAGTAGTACTGCCCACATTTAGGCGAGTCTTTGTACCTTAACCCAACCAAGATAATCCCTCACAGACAGGATCAGAGGTTTGTTTACAAGCTGATTTTAAATCCCAGCAGGTTGACAATCAAGAACAAATATTATATATTTATATTAATAATATTATATATTATAGTCTCCCAATTCCTGTTTTGTAAGTCTAGGTTAGTGGTTCTCAACCTTTAGGGAGGATCAAAGGATCCTTTCACAAGGGAGGTCTAATAGCATTGGAAAACAGAGATATTTATATCACAATTCATAATAGTAGCAAAATTAGAGTTATGAAGTAGCAACACAGATAATTTTATGACTGGGGTCACTACAACATGAGGGACAGCACTAGAAAGGTTGAGAACCACTGATCTAGGTGAAAACAGAAAGTCCTCAGGTATCAAGTAGAAAGTACAAATCCTGAGTTTTAGTTTGACTCTTTTACCTGAATTTTGTGTCTTTCTGTATTGGCAACACCATCTACCTTTTGCATTACATGCATGTTCCTGTATTTCAGAAAGAATGAAATAAAGAAAGCCCTGCTCATACCACACACACACGGGGTCAGGGGTACTGCTCTATTATCTGTGGGTCTATAGGTGCTGAACCGATTGTTCTCTTTAATTTCCTGAAAACCGATTAGGCAACAGTTAAGACCGGTTTAAGAATTGTTTGATCTAGGATTGTTGGATTTTAACCAGCGCTGTATTCTCCATGACCCCAAGAGACATCTGCAACTTTCGGGAGATATTGTCGCGTGTAACAACTGGGAGTATCTAGCCAGAGCTGATGCTAACTCGCCTACAAAGTAGCAGACATTTCATAACAAGAATTATAAAGCTCATGTTATCTACATTGCTAATGTAGAGAAGTCCTGACTTGAAATCAGGAAAAATGCATGGGGTTTATAGGCCTGGACAAGTCCAAGGACAAAATCTTGCACAGTGTGTCCCCAGAGCAACCCCAAAGAGGTGGTACTGCCTATGGCAGACCTGTGTGCCCCCTTTAGGCTGTAGCTCATCAGATGAGGTGCTGTGTGGAAGGCAGGCTGTTTCTGCGGTCATCACTACCTCTGTGGTCCGTCTATAACCCTGCAGACTAAGGCAGGCTGTTTCTGTGGTCATCACTACCTCTGTGGTCTGTCTATAACCCTGCAGACTAAAGCAGGCTGTTTCTGTGGTCATCACTACCTCTGTAGTCCGTCTATAACCCTGCAGACTAAGGCAGGCTGTTTCTGTGGTCAGCCTCTGTGGTCCGTCTATAACCCTGCAGACTGATTCTTTGGAGATTTTGGTTCTCTCTCACTTCACATGACTTTTTTTCGTGATTCACTTTTGATGTCAGAGTTTTCCTTTTTCTCACTTTTATAAGAAAAAATTGTTTGGGAAAACCTTTAAATCTTTTCTGTTGTCTCTAAGAGTAGAAAAAAACCTCTCGAAACCTATGTGTGTCCATTTCAAAATGAGCACAGAATGACGTCTGTACAGCCATTTAAATGGTGACTCAGGGTACCATTCAGCATCCACCATGTTCCAGCTTGCTCCTTCATTTTCTCCATGGTTTGGGTGCTAGGAACGTAACTTGAACCTCACACCAGTTAAGCAAGCATGTATTTCTACTGCTGAGCTACACCCCAAACCTACGTATGTCACTTTAAAAATTCCACATAGTTGATTAGACAGCTGGATTATGGCAGGATGTGTGACTCATGTGAGAACGCAGAAACAAGCCAGCTTTAAGATTAGGAAAACAAGTTGGAAAAGAACGCATAAAGGTCATAGACAACCCTGAGACTCCAGACTCAATAAAAAATGTACACAAGGCCAGGAACATAATAAAGACTACAGAGCACTCCCTTCACGAGGGCACGGTCCCAGGTTCAAGTCCCATAGCGAGGAGAGGAAGAGTAACATCACCTGACTATGTAAAGTAAGGGCTTAAAGTCCGGGTATGATTTGCGTAACTGTTGAGGCCATCTATCTACACCATTCAAGCATCAACAAAGCCGTCAGACCCACAGGGAAGCCTGAGTCAACCATGTCTCACGTCTCTGTTCCCTGTAAAAGGTCACCAAGGTGCCTGTTCTGTGGCCGGCGGTGCTGAGAAACCCAAGAACGAAAAGCCAGCAGTGTGAGTTTTGAAGGCAGGAAGCCTTAATATGTAAAAGAGATTTTTCTTGTATCAAATTCCTTTGGATTATTTGAATTTAAAGCCCATTGAAATGCTCTCAATTGTGTGACTTTTATTATTAGATTGTTTGCTACTTATGAGTTTGATAGGAACCAAAAAGAACCTGAAGGAACTTTTTCAAGCAGTCANGCAAAAAAAAAAAAAAACAAAAAAAAAAACAAAAAAAAAAAAAAAAAAAAAAAAAAAAAAAAGCAATGAAAACCAAAAAAAAAAAAAAAAAAAAAAAAAACCGTGGACCACAGCAATCAACCGTCTTCTCAAGTGGCCTCTAGAAGCAGAAAGCTCTTTCAGCCCAAAACCCAACTCTGGGGTATGCCCTGGTTCATTTTTGTCAAGACGACACAAACTAGAGTCATCTGGGAGGCAGAAACTTCATGTGAAAACGTGGCTCTATCAGACTGGCCGACAAGCACGCCTGGGTGGCATTTCTTGATTGTTGATTGGTGCCGGAGGGCCCAGCTCATTGCAGGCAGCTCCTCCCCTGGGCAGTGCCACCCTGAGCAGATAGTCCTTCTGATTGACAACCTCCTACACCTGTGGAAGGTTTACACCGCTGCAGGTTCAGAGCCTAATTCCAGTTTCTCTTGGGCTAGCTTTAGCCCACCGAGTAGCCATGCCCTGCTCACCAGAACAGGAGCTGACATCCTGACTACAAATAAAACCCTCAAGATACAGAACCCAAGACCACCAGCCCAGGGGTGGCACAGAGGACGCCATGGCCATGGCAACTCTTATAAAGAAAACATTTCATTGAGAAAAAAAAAAAACCCTCAAGATAAATCAAGAAAGCCTCAATTCCCAACAACGAAAAGGCCTAAGAGTCACCAGAAAAGTCTCAGGCCCAGAGCTGGTATTTCTCCATTTTGCTGTAATCATGTAATTAATGTTCCCACCCGCATACTTGAAAAGTGCCTTGACTAAGGCCTTTCTCTGTCGTTACTATAGAAACTTCATGAGTCTGCTTTCATGGTGGAACATGGAATTTGAGATAACTGTGTTTCTGGGCCATCATCACTCAAATTTGGATTAAAAAAAAAGCAAAACAAAACAAAAAAACAACCTCTTATCTTTTTTGAGGTGAGTGTAGCTTTTGCATTGGCAATAGAAACAGAAGTCAAAGTAGGCCAGGATCCCTTCAACACCAAGAGACAGTGTATCTAACTCCTTCCCCAGCCCTTCTTCACAGAGACACTTAGGAAAACATTACAATTTAATTTTTTAACTCAGAATTTGTATTTATAATTTTTCTTAAAGATAAACTGTAAATATTGAGATTAGTTGGGTATTTACATATTATATATAGTTGATTTGAAGTATATTCATTAATTTTGCAGTTAAATTTTGTTGTCCTTTGTAACCCAAACATTAGGAACATTAGACCAAGCTATTTGCTTCATAATATAAAATAAATAAGAGGACAATGGTTTGAAAACTAGGCCTCAACTTAAACTATCATTGTACTAATTAGTAGATTGTTTTGTTTTATGTACTTACATGTACATACATGTTCATAAATTTATAGCATTCTACAGAGGGAAGGAAGAAACACAACTTTATGGAGAGTTTCTAGCTCACTTGAGTAAAGAACCTGTTTCAGATTGCTGGTTTAAGTTTTAAAATATAATTCAATTAATTTGTTCATTAATACAGACATTCTTTCATAAGATTTTTTTTATTTGTTTGAGTGCTTTGTCTATACATATATCTATGTATCACATGTGTGCCAGGTGCCCACAGAGGCCAGATTCCCTGGGAATGGAGTTACAGAGGGTTGTAAGCCACCATTTGGTGCTGGGATTAGAACCTGGGTCCTCTGGAAGAACAAGAACTCTAAACTGATGAGTCATCTCTTCAGCCCTTAATGCAGAAATCCTATAATTCCACTTTTTAAAATCCTATTTAAATACTGGATGGATGTATTAAGCAGGATTCTATTAGTTGGCACTCTGCATATATTGTTTAATTTTCCATTTTTACTGTGTTTCCAAAGGTTAAACTCAGGGCCTTGTACATGCTAGGCAAGGGCTCCACCACTGACTTACACACCTAGTCCCTGAGTATATTTTTTAATATATGGCATTTTTTAAGATTAATTTTTATTATTTTATTTTTAAGTGTGTGTGTGTGTGTGTGTGTGTATGTGTGTGTGTGTGTGTGCCCATGCACCTGAGTGCAGAGGCCCCGGATCCCCTGGAATTGGAATTACAGGCAATTGTGAGCTGCAGTATGGGTGCTGGGAATCAAACTTGTATCCTCTGGAAGAACAGCCAGTGCTCCAACCTGCTGCCCTTCCCCAAGCCTTATATATGCCTTTAACAAGCCAAAGCTGGCACTACCTTCATTGAAGAGATGTAGCAAATAAAGCAAAGAAATTAAGAAATTTGCCCAAAGTCAGGTGACAGGAAATGGAGTCTGGCTTTAAACCTGAATCTGAAACAGAAAACCATAATATGGAGCAAAAAACCTGGAACAGAGCACCATGAACTTTCCATTGGTCTAGGTATAGCTTTATGCTGGAGGAGAATTAATCACAAATTCAAACTGACTTTTCTTATTAGTTCCAATTACCAAGCTTTTACATCTGTCAGTTAAGAAACAGGCTTTACCTTCAAATCTTAAAATGTTTTCAAAATAAAATTTTACATGATTTTTAAAACAACTTGTAAGATTTACTATTTTTTCATTTACATTGCTTGCTACATTTACCAGTGCATATCAAAAGCCTTTGGTGTAGGAGGGTCTTCTTTCTATGTGTTGCTTTTATTGGTCAAATAAAGAAACTGACTTGGCTTTTTGATAGGGCAGAATTTAGATAGGTGGAGTAGACTGAACAAAATGCTGGGAGAAAGAAAGCAGAGTTAGGCAGACACCATGGCTCTCCTCTCCAAGATGGATGCTGATTAGACTCATGCTGGTAAGCCACAGTCAAGTGGCAATATAGATTATTAGAAATGGGTTGAATCAATATGTGAGAGTTAGCCAATAAGAGGCTAGAACTAATGGGCCAGGGAGTGTTTAAATGAATACAGTTTCCATGTAATTATTTTGGGTAAAGCTAGCCAGGAGCCGGGCAGCAGGGAGCGGCCGGCTGCTCCAATTACAACAAGCCTTAAAATACTTATGTCTCCTAATTTAGAAACTATTATCCTCTAGAACTTGCTAAAAGGCACATATTTTCTTACGAACATACTAATTTAAATAAATTTATAAACTTGAAATTTGTGAGTAACTTATAAACACATTAAGGAATGGTTAAATAAATGATAACCCTGGTGTTCCAAAAGATGCTGGTAATGCAGTATAACATGGGAAAACACGTGTGCCTTCTTTTTATCTTACTTGGAGTGTAAAGCAGAGAAGCGTATGGAAGGGCTAAAGTCAGCTATAAGCCCCACTGTCCAAGGACAGATAACCCCCCAGATGCTGGATGCTGTTGTTAAGTAAGATAACAAGGCACGTGCTTTCACTTCTGTAAACAAGGTTGGTTGCCCCAACTGCACAGAATATGCTTGATCACATGCAGGCAGGATGTACATAGAAAGAAAGTACATCAGGATGTATGCTTGCCCCTGTTGGATAAAGGCAGAAAGATGTAGCCTTGTGGGTTGGGTGCTTATAGGTACCTGACTGACCTAATTTAGCGTCATTTCTCTGGGCAAACTGGATATGGACCTGGTCAGTGCCCATCTTCCTGGCCAGTGATTAATAAAGTTTGCTTCAGTTGGACAATCGTGGATTCGATCTCTCTCCTCGTAATTTTCAGGTTTAACAACTGTGTAAGATGAACCTGAAGATACCAACCCAGGTTTTAAATGCCTTTGAAGTTCACTTCTATTTTCTCTGTTTTCTTTTTTCTCTTCCTTTTAGGAAGGGGTGTAAGGGGCTTGAATCTGGGGCGTTAATGTATGGTAGGAAGTCAGGCTAATGTGAAACAGAAAAACACCTTTTAAACTTCCTTTTAAAGTTATAAACAGAAGGGCTAAACCTCAGCTACTTTGATCTGTTTTAGGTTCAACCTGCAAAGACTCCCACTGAAGGAAGGAGTGTCCTTAACCTCCTTGGTTAGAAACACCAAT
Organism: Alexandromys fortis; assembly: GCF_014885135.2. Lineage (NCBI taxonomy): Eukaryota > Metazoa > Chordata > Mammalia > Rodentia > Cricetidae > Alexandromys > Alexandromys fortis. The sequence goes on along the minus strand of NW_026067958.1, from coordinate 4,896,533 downwards.
GCTTGGCCTTTCCTTCACAAGCCACAAACTATTAATACATTGCTGCATTTGCTCCCATTGTCCAGGCTGGAAGATCCCTCTTTAGAAACAGCCAGGATCTTAGCACACCCACACCCCGTGTGGCTAGTGATATCACATCCCGGTTTTGCTTCCCGGTTCACAAGTTTGCTCTATATGCTGACAAAGCTGAAAAACAATTTTCCAAAGCCACTGAGAGCCAGAGGAACAACACGATGACTTCCCCTCTGCTGCTACTTAGAAAGCTGATATTATTGACACATGGGAAGTGGGGCAGTAGATTTGGGACTGAAAAGATAACTCAATGGTTAAAAGCACTGACTACTCTTCCAGAGGATCCAGTTCTATTCCCAGCCCTCACAACTGTCTATAACTTCACTTTCAAGGGCATCTGATGTTGCCCTCTGGACACTGTAGGTTGTGTATGTATGTGGTGCATAGACAGACATATATGCAGGCAAAACATCCATATACATAAAATAAAAGATAAAAGGCATAAAATAATAAAGATTTATTTCAACTTAAAATATGACCTGACTGCAAAGTCAAGGTCTTTGAGGAGTTGAGATATAACTAAGCCATGGCTTTCAAATTCCCTACTTCATATTCTTGACAACAAAAACTATCAACATAAAGTTTGAAAAATGTTGATAATATCCATTCACCTTTGTGTTGTTCAATTTCTAACTGATCTTAATAATAAAAAGTCAAAGTCAGATTTAGGGGTTAATGCTGAAAGATCAGAGAGGCAGAGCAGTCATCCTCTAGTTCTTACCTCTACTGAATCCTCAGACCAAAGGGGCAATTCTGTCCCAAAGAATCCTTAGACTAAATGCTGTCTCTATGAAACTTCAGACTGAATGCAGTGAGCTCCTGTCTCCAAACACCTTATATTCCTCTCTATGCTTAGCCTTATCCCTTCTTGTCTCTACCTCCCTCGTGCTAGAATTAAAGGCATGCGACTCCCAAGAAATGGGATTAAAGGTTTGGTTCGAGCCACCACCACCTGAATCTGATTCTTTTTTAGACTGGATCAATCTTGTGTAGCCCAGGGTGACCCTGAAATCACATAGATTCATCTACCTCTTCCTCTGCCTCAGCCTCTGCCTCCTGAGTTCTGGGATTAAAGATGTGTGCCACCATTGCCTGGCCTCTATAGCGACTAATTCTGCACTCTGATCTTCAGGCAAGCTTTATTTGTTAAAGCACAAACAAAATATCAGCACATTTTTGTGTTTCTTTGATATCATATCTAATTTCTGACTTGGCGATAACATTAGAAAACATAGATTTAAGTCCATATTTGAGAACTTTAAAAGTTAAAAAAAAATGACAAACCTCTTCCAACCTTTTTCATCCTGAAGCCACAGCTCTCAACCTCTCTCCTAACCTTAATTCTAAAATGCAACCCAAAACCCAGCATTCCCCCTCCCCTAAGTGGGTATTGTACATCAAGTCAGAGCTGAGGAGGGATCTACACAGCTAAGCAGAATAAACAGCTTGTCACCAGCCGGGTAGACATTCAGTCTTCTTCCCGAACTAGCCAAAGCTGTAGATTTCAGGAAGTTCATTTGGTTTCTATGCGGTTTTGTTTTGTTTCCATTAGAGACTTAGCGCTGGCTGAGGTACCAGTTAATTTTGCATAAGATGCCACAGCATCATCAGCTGCTAATCCATTCATTCCAAACCACACGGTGCTAGGGTCAGGTGGAGAACTTTTGCCTCCCACCCTGAGGGTTATTTAGTGCTTAGCCGAGAGTTCCTGCAGCTGTGTCCTTTCCGCTGTGCTTTATGATGGCCAAGAGAGTTGAGGTCGGCTGCCAGGACTTGGAATCTGCAGTAACACATGAACACATTATTCTTTTTCTCTGAAGCTATCCAATTCCTCTTCTGGTCAGATGCTGGACGGTGTTCCAACAGCCCAGCCACTTACTGCCGATGCCACTGCCCACGTATGACACCTGCCATGAGAGAATAGGCTCCATCTCCCCTCAGCATGATCTTTAAAGAAGGTGCCATACATAAAACCTAACCCGAGCAGCTTCTGGCTTCGCCTGTAAGAGCTGCCCTTTCCTTTCTCAAGGACTACACATTGGGGTCAATTGGCAGTGAGAGGCCAGGAAGATGGATTCCTGTTGAGTAGGAAAGAGGCTCTTGTTTAAGTTGATTTTTGCTACAATCCTTCACAGCTACGCTTCTCTTTGCTGCAGAGAAGGGAAATTACCTCAGCGGTCGCAGGCTTTTTACTTAAACTGGAGTAAAAGTTTTTTTGTTGTTGTTTTGTGTGTGTGTGTGTATGTGTGTGTTGTTTTTGTTATTTTGTAAGGTGTTTTGTTCAGCATAATGGAAAGGCAAACGGCCATCATCATCATCACTGGCCTTCCTCCACAGCGGCTTCTCTCCAGATTCTCGCCAGTAATTCTGACTAACCGTCTGAGTCACCAAGTTTCAGATGTTTATGTATTTCAACACAATTCCCAGGCTTACAGGATTTTATTTATTTATTTTCTGGTTTCAGGACTTGGAAAGACTCCGGCATCCAGAATCTTCCATCTAGTGTCACTGAATGACTGGGCACAAGGTGGGCAGATGGAACTGTTCCTTCACTAACAAAAGTCCAAGTGTCACCAAAATGCCACAAGATTAGTAAGTGCTTCCAGCTTGGAGGAGATTCAGTTAATGATAAATATTTGTGTTTCCACCATGGTAGTGGTGAGAACTTAAAATAAGATAGACATTCAGTGAAAATATGGAAAAGTGGATGTTTGGAAAATGCAGGGCAATAACTAGCTATTAACGTGGTGAAGATGTACATCTTTGTTCTTGTAGCTCCTCCAAAGCATTATGAATGGGCACTCAGAACTAGCATACCACTTTTTAGTGAAAAAAATCCATTACTTTTATTATATTCTCACTTTTGACCGGGCAGTGGTGGCACACACCTTTCATCCCAGCACTCGGGAGGCAGAGACAGGTGGATCTCCGTGAGGTTTTTCTGTATCATATCCGTCCCATGTTGTCTGTAGACTATAGGTATTTCTAAATCCTATGTCAATTCTTTAAAAAAATGCTTATTTACATTTTATGTGTATAAATGTTTTTACTTCCCATATTTAAGTATCCTGTGTGCATGCCTGGTGCCTATGGAGATCAGAAGAGCGCATTGGGTGCCCTGGCAATGCCACTGGATGGTTGCAAGCTGCCATGTGGGTGCCGGGAACCAAGTCCAAGTCCCCTACAAAAGAAGCAAATGCTCTTAACTACTGAGCCATCTTCCCAGTCCCCTTAGGTCAGTTTTAAAGAGTAATTCCTAAGAACTGGAGAGATGGCCCAGTGGGTAAGAACATGAAGACCTGAGTTCAGATCCCTCCCCCACATACTTAAAATAAAATAAAAAATATAAAAACAGCGTGTATGACTATGCACACTTATAACTCATCATTGTGTGTGGTGGAGACAAAAAGATTGCTGGGGTTTGCTGGCTACGAGGCCGGCTCCTGGCGCAGTGAGAGAGCCTGTCTCAAGGGAATGAGGTTGCATAGTAACAGAACAGGGTACCCTGTGCCCTGCCCTCATCTCCAGGTACACACACACACACACACACACCCCGACTTCTTTTCTCTTTACATGAGATAATTTCATAATTCTTCCCTTTTATCTTTTTATTATTTTTATACATGTTTAATTTATGCAGAGTTATATCACCTACACCCTCCCACTTCTCCTTCCAGTCCCTCTCAGGTTCTGTCCCACCAGCCCCCTTCTGGCAACCCCTCCCCCAAATTGACAGCCTCTTTTACTTTGATTGTTATTGTTATATACATTTCCATGTATGTATATGTATGCACAAATATACACATACCGTGTGCTGAGTCCATTTTTGTTGTTTCGTAGATGGTTTCAGAGCTGACCACTTTGTATTGGATAACCAACTAAGGGGCTCATCCCCTGGAGAGGGTACTTCTTCTTCTTCTTTTGGCAGTCATAAACATTTCTTTGCTCATGAATTCTTTTCACAGCATCTCAGATTGATGATGTTACAGTTTTTAATATTTTCAAAGGATTTTCATGCATGTTATCTCATGCTAACCACCTTATCACATGCAGTAGAGAAATGCTTTATACTGTCCTACCTTTTACAGGAGAGAATTGAAACATAACACATTGGTCTTACTGGTTTAGACTTGTGTGGTAAAGACACACGGGTCATACTAGAATTGAAATTCCTATCCCAAACTATTTCACTACCTTTATTACAGAAATTAAAAGTCTGTCTCTAAATATTCCCAATGTAAGATTAATAGTAAGGCCTGGATATGTACACTGTTCCTTTTCTATCCTTGCAAATATAATTTAATATTATATTAATTCATGTGGTCCGGAGTACCAGTTATAGTCTGACAACACAAAACATAATGATAGGACGTAAACTAAGTTTGATATTTCAAAGAGTTTATTCATCATTCTTTACAGAATGTTCTACAGTGGTATATATGGGATGTTCTAGAACATGAATTCTTAAGATTCTTGTTGTCCTTCAAGCAAGCTGTATATTTTTTTTATTGTGAATTCATTGCCATTTATGTCTAAACAGACAGTCTTTTGAAAAGGTTCTAGCTGTCATTTTTCAGCCAGTGAGCATCTTTAACACATGCTTTTCCACTAGACAAGTGCCTTGCCGCCCCCTGTAACAGTGTTTGTCCTATGGCTTCACAATGAGATTCTTGAGGCTGAGTTTGACAGTGGAGCAGTTGGATACTCAAGTGATATCATGTCAAGCATGGTTTGTGAACTACCCACCGTCCCACCCTCCATCTACCCATCCCCAGTGGGAAGAGTGTGTTCAGTGAACTTGCTCTCTGGCCTCTATAGTTACATTGTTGACATAACAACACCACTTTTCAGTTCCTGGACATTTTTTTTCAAGACTTTTTATGTATGAGTGCTTTGGTTGCATATATGCAACCTGTGTGTGTCTCGTGCCCACAGAAATGAGAAGAGAGCATCAGATCCCCTGGAACTGGGGTCATGGGTGATTACAGGCACCATCTGGGTACTGAGAATTGAGCACTCTATAAGAGAAGCAATTGCTCTTGACCACAGAGCCATTTCTCCAGCCCAGTTTCTGGAAATTTCAACAACAGTTCTTATGACGAATGAAAGTGAAAAACGGGTGAGAGGGAGCTACAGAAATGGCTGACTGAAATGGTTGGCCTCTGTGCTGGGGAACACCACCCACTGGTACAGCCAGTTGGCAAGCACAACATCGGGAGCCTGCACCTTGCACCCCTCTTCTTCCTTAGTTCTGGACCTTGGACATTAACAGCCAAAGCGATTGTCCACCTCACATAAATACAATATTATTACTCAGTTATTCCAATCTAAGCAACATGAACTGATGGATAACTATTTTCCCTTCAAACCAGAAACAACCAGCGTTCATCTTGCCAGTGTGTGCCAGAAAATGAGTATTGAACACTTCTTTTGCACTTGATCCTAGCCAAAAGGTGAAGAAGCGCCGTGTGTTTGTTTGTGTGTATACGCGCGCGTGCGCACACGCACACTGTTAATGTTGTTGCTGGACTTAGAACCCCTGCGACCTTGCACATCCTGAGCAAACACTTATATCATTGAGCTACACCCTAGCCCAATAAAAGTCTTTTGGAGAAGACTAATCAAGAGACTATCCATGTGAGGCCTTTAAACCCAAAATGGCCATAGGGAGGCTCAGGCAAGAGGTGGGAGACCAAAGACACACGAAAGCAAGGCCTTGGAGGAAAGAACAAAGAACTAGGGCGCAGGGCTAGGAGAAAGCTGGGATTGGGGGTTGTGTTTGACAACAGATTCATAAAACAAGGTTTTCTAACCAAGTAGAGCAATTGCCTTCAGCTACAACCTGAAACAATTAGAGTCAAGTAGTAAATTAGATACAGTATTTAAAAAAAAAAAAAAAAAAAGCCCCTGCCATAGGCCGATCAGATCACTAGGGTTTGGTCAGAGGAAATGCCGGCCTGTGGCCATTTCCAACTCCTGGCAGGGCGCCAGGAACTGAAACCCTCCGGGATACTCCAGCCCATTCCCAAAGCCGGAGAATGCTCAGCACTGCCGCTCTTTTAAGCTTTGACTTGGGACATAAGTGCTTTTAAAACCTGGCAGGGCGGAGTCTTGGAGATTGCTGGCCTGGGGGCAGCAGCGACGGACTTTGGGAAGGCTAATGACAAGAGGCTGTTTTCGCACCAGAACGGATCTCAGGCCCGCCCCATATCCCCGCGGGGTGCGGAGCCGGCACACGGACAGGCCACGGGTCGCCAGGGACGCTCCCAGGAGCGCGCTCAGGTGCACCGGGCGCTGCTCCACAGCTGCTCCCGCGCCGCCTCGGGAATGGGGCTCGGCTGAGGTCGCCGCTTTCCCGCCCGCAGGCTCGGGGGCGAGGCGGCCCCAGCCACATCCCCCGCCCCCCAGTGCTGCCGGGCCTCCACATCCTCCCGGCGTCTGTCCTTCCCGCGGTCCCCACGAGAGACATGGCCGGGAGCAGTGAGAAGGCGCCAGACTCCGGGCGAGGCGTCGTGGTAAATGCAAACTCGGGACCCCAGGCTCCCTGGCTCGCTCCTTTGCCCTCCCTTCGTGGCATCCTCTTTTAGCTGAAATCCGTTCGGGTGAGAACCGGCCTCGGCTTTGTTCCTCCTCCGGGCGGAGATCGCAGCCTTCCTCGCATTCAGGCCTCTCCCCGCTCCACCTTGTCTGACGAAAACCCTTCTAACATTGCTCCCTCATCCTTAGTTCCCAGTAACTCCTCCTCTCCCACCCTCCCTCGGGTTCCCGGCCTGGAAGCCTGCGTCCTCCCGGGTCTCCACTTCTGCTAACCACAAAGAACCTGGCCTGCGAGCTGGGGTCTGCGAGGATCCCAGGGTACAGCTCTAGCGGCCTTCCCTTCAGCGCTGCCTCCTCACTTCAATGAATTTCAAGTTTTATTTTCAAAAAAGCCACTGGGAATTCTTCAGGGCAGCCAAGCTATAGACTAGCACAAGTGAATGGAATTGGAGCCTTGAATCTGGGGCGCGGCTCCGCAGAAGTCAGCAGCCAGAGTGCCCGGAGCCTTGTCTGTGAAGGAAGGCAAAGTGAATGTGTGAAATACCTAGTAATGTGTCAAAACGGAAGGATGGAGGGTGGGGCCAGATCCGAACCTGCTCAACTCTGGGGATTCAGGTGTCAACCAGCAGGTAGTCACCTCCCGGAACCCTAGAATCAAGCTCCAGCGGATTGCAGTTCTGACTACCTGGACTGGTGTGAAAAGGTGTGCGGGTATTGGGTGGGGCTGATCTGACACTAAGATTCTCTTCCCAGAGCTCAGTGTGTAATTCGCAGTTAATCTGTTCATGGAAATGAATGGACCAAATTAGAATGAGTGCTTTGGGAAGGAAACACCTCTCACTTAAATAGAACTGTTCAGATTGAAATGTGGGGTTCAACAGCAAGACATCCCTTTCTTAAAGGAGGGGTGCCTGTAGTCTGCCCTGCTAGTCTGGTCTTACTGATGGAGTAAGACAAAGGCTCTTTTTTTCCTGAAATGTGCGTTGGGGAGGGACCCAGGCAAGCAGTGTGAAAAAACACAGTCAAGATAACTCAGGTGGACAACAGGAAGGAGAACAGTTAGGGGGAGGGGTGGGTGCAGTGTCTTTGCTCACATGATCAGAGAGTTGTGACATTTCACCCAGATCTGAAGCGTAAACAAAAGCTAAACGAGGGGACCCAAGGCACAGAGATGTGTCAAGGGCAAAGAAGAGATCATTGTGTGTGTTTTTACAATAGAAACACTCCAGTCACCATGGATATGACAGACCAGATGCGAAGGGGTGAAGATATGAAAGAGGAAACCATTAAATCAACTCTCTTATTAAGTCTATAATGCTCACAGATCAGGTTACCCTGTTGGCAATTTGAAATTCATACTTAAACTCCAGAATGTGATAGGGTAGATTTGGAAAACCATCAACAGAAGGTTAGTTAATATTTTGGGGATAAATGAAGAATAAAGTGGGAAATGAAAGAAAAAACAAATGTTTAGAAGAGATGCCTGGGAGAACCCCCAAATGCAAGTGTTACACTGTGGTACAAAGCCAGATGACGGGACCAAGAATGAAGAACTGTATGGGAGAAACCAAGAGAAGAGTAGGTGCCAGGAGAACACGGTTTGGTGGAAGTGGATTTGCCAGGGTCATGAGGTCATCAAGACTGTCAGATGCTGCCAAAGGAGCAAGTAGGACGGGGTGGGCAAGAGGCCTTTAGTATGGGGCATCGTTCAAATAGCTGCCCCTAGAATACTTAGAGTACCACTGTCTCGTAAGTACTAGAAGCTTCTAAAGAACAGTGCATGATCCAGCCGAATGTGTGCCTCAGAGGCAGAGCATTTGCCTGCATAAAATCCACCCCAACACCACTGTTAAAAATCCAAAGGAATTAAATTTAGATGTACTAATAAGATGAGTGCATTATTGAAATCTAAAAAGTCAGTGAAGGAACGGTGTAAATAAAACAGTTTCATCTATTAGTGTCAACAGACAACTTCTTGAGAGAAATGCATGATCATAGTAAGAGGTGCATAAGGAGAAGTTGTGTGTACCAGCTAGTGTGGGGCTTGGGCCCCAAGGGTAGCTGCTAAACTGCACAAAGTGCCCCCAAAATTGGCAATAACCAGTGTGTGATGGAAATGCCCTCCATGTATATTCATTTCTCTGAACTCCGGTTGTAAAGTTCAGAGAACATTCAGGTGCTGAGGAAAAGGAGGGCCTGGGAAACCAGGAGAAAATGAGTGTGCTGGCAAAACAGATGCAAAATCTTATGGATGGTGCAAAAAACATCAAAAGGAAGTTATAACAATAAAAATACTAGCAGGAAAATAATAAATAATAAAAATTAAAATAATAAAACCCAGGGGTTTATTGGGCATTTCTTTTGTATTTTTTGTCAAGTTTTCATTTAATCCAAACAAATCTGTAAGTAGGTACTCCATACCCTCCATTTTACAGAAAAAAAAAAAAAAAGAGGGCTCTTTGAGAATACGTGAAGCCCACGTTATGTAGTCATGCTAGGCACATGGCTAGGAGGTGGCAGAAGCAGAATCTGAGCCAGCTTTCCAACTCTGCTGCATAGGAGACTGCAGCTCCAGAGGTAGGGCTGCTCTGGAGGAGTGGCGTGTTCATGGGAATGTGTTGCTCACATAGAACTAGGGTGAAATAACTGAGTGGGACAGTTGGAGGAGCTACAGGATGCCTAGTTAGAAAGATCAGGACGGCGGCTTTAGGAGAGCATCCAAGGTGTTTAGCAATGACTAGGAAGGAAAACCTGGGTGGGGAGAGCTGCGGGGCAAAGGTGCTAGGGGAGGGGAGTGGAAGGATTTAATCATGACCCAAGCACGATTTGTGTAAGAAGAGCGACTACTAAGAAACTGGAGCCATTCATAGCCCCGCTCTACCAGAAGTGTGCCGAACTGAGAAGTCTCCCCTTCCGGGGGATGGAAAGAAGGGCAAAGACCCATGGCCGATCCAGATGGTAAAAATAAAGAATGGCTGAGATATCAGCCCCACACAAGATGGGGATGTGATCTCCTTAAGGCTCGGGGAACACTGAGGAAGAGAGGACAGAAAGAATGTGGGAGCCTCAAGATGGGGAACGGGACTGGGAAAGAGCAGGATGTAGGCTTGGGAGCCATGTACTCCCCAGCAGCGGGTGTGCTGACAGGAGTCAGGCCCTCCTGACAGTCACATGCTGCGGATCTGTTGGCAACCCACAGATTCTGGGAGGACGAAGGAAGCATGGCTGTGTGTATCCACTGCTGAGCCCACCAGAATCTGATGGGAGGTCCAGACTCAGATGACCCTGGTTAAACAATATGGGACACTAAACAAAACCAAAGCTAATAGGGAGGAGGGGTTGGCCGGAAGGTTCCAGAGAGAAAAGGAGGGAAGGTGGATCAGAACACATAGTGCACATGTATGAAAATATGAAATAACAATTTACTAACAGGAAAGTTAAAATGGGTCTCATCTACAAGTGACTTTCAGCACTTTAAAGACTGAAACAGTAGCACGCAAACATTATTAAATAAAAGTGTGGACTGAGTTCAGAGATCCTGCTGGAAGTTGGTTGTCACTTGGTTTGAAGCTAGTAAAGTCACCAGATGCATAGTTCGCACTTCCTCGTTATTTCTCAGCCCACCTGGCTTTTAGGGGTCCGGTTCTCAGATAGCTCTGTCTCAGCAATTTGTGTTTTGTAATGTGTTGTCAAATGATGCATAGTTAGTACCTACACAGCGAGGTTTGGGAAAAGATGAGAAAAATCAAAGTTACTGCTGAGTTTTTGTTCCGCTTGACTCTCTCTTTCCCTTTTGTCCGTCCTTATTCCCATGTGGGTGGAGTGGCAATTTGTGAGAATAAATACGAGGAAGAGAAAAATGCAGAAGAGGAAGGCGTTGCATTGGGATCCAAAGTGTCCTGTGTCCTGTTGAGCTGTCTGAGCTGTCCTCGCGTTAGCAGAACCCCGGCCCCTCTTTCAGACCTCTTGTGTCCATTGTTCTGACACGGTAGCACTGGGCTCTGGAGCTGGGCCTGTTGCTGTTTGGGATTCTCTGCTGATGGCGAGAGAGAGAGAGAGAGAGAGAGAGAGAGAGAGAGAGAGAGAGAGAGAGAGAG
>NW_026067958.1:4791206-4885738 GCF_014885135.2 Alexandromys fortis | reverse complement strand
GGGAGGGAGGGAGGGAGAGAGAGAGAGAGAGAGAGAGAGAGAGAGAGAGAGAGAGAGAGAGAGAGATGAAAACCAATGACAATAGTCTGCAGGGAGGAGCAGGGCCAAGTGCATGAGCTTGGAGCAGGACAGAAGCAGACTTAGGCTGTGCCATGTGTCTCTGAGCCATTTTTTTTTTTTCCTGGGAAGAAACAGTCTAAGAAGAAAAACAAAACAGGTTGTCATTGTGCTTTAATGGGAACAAGAGAGTCAGATGGGCTCTGGACTTGGACGTGGTATAAATGTGACTCAGTTTCTGTGTTTGTCACTTCTCCAGCTTGGAGATGTTTTGCCTCTTTGAACAGAGAAAGCATTGTGTGGAATAAACTTGGAGCATGTTATCTGTGATCCTGAAACTATTTAAAGATTCGTTGTTTTTTATTTTTTGTTTTAAAGCAAGTGAATCCATTACCTAAGGTTCAGAGCCACCCTGCATCCCTCCAGGGATAGACTTACTCATAACACGATTTGCGTGCAAAGACAGCAAAACAGACCTGGAGCCTCTTGTCTCTGAGTGTTTTATCTCCACAGTGAAAACACCATTTCAGATTAGCCAGAAACAATGGTCACTTGTGATTGTTAGAACAGTATGCAAGAAATGCATTTCTACCAGATTCCATTCACTGCTTGAGCTGGGGTAGTAAGAGTCTGACAAAGTACACTAAGGTTTTTCCTTAAATGAATCAAGGCCTGCTTATGTAAATGACTGTGAGTTATACGGACTACTGAGGCTTCAGTATAGTTACATGGCTAACATCATTAAGCACTATAGACCACGTGCTAGTGAGTCTTATATTATCTGTCCTGTTTAACCTTCACAATAGCCATGTGGGCAGCCATTGACTTTATTCTAGAGACATTCATATGCCCCAGGTCCTATAGCTAACAGACTTCCCGGAGGAGGTAGACTGACGTCTGTGATAGCCACCATTACTCAGGTTGCTCTGAGCTGTTATGGCTTTGACCATTTTCATGTAGAGATTTGCCTCATATTTTTTATCATCACTTCCTTCTTTTTGGCACCCGCATGTGTGTTGGGGAAGTGTTGCATTTCCTCAGTACTAGTTCTGCACTAACCATTGCACGCAGTGTTGATGCTGTCTGCTCCACAGGTTCTCTTCTATCTTAAAGAAAAGAGAGTCAGGCCCAGGCCCAGTGGCACACACCTTTAACCCCAGCACCCAGGAGACAGAGGCAGAAGCAGGTGGGTCTCTATGAATTTTACCTCCCAGTCTGGTCTGCCTCACTAGTTCCAGGATAGTCAGGCCTACAGAGTGAGAGCCTGTCTCAAAAACTAAAGAAAGAAAAGGGAAACAGGAACTCTTAATCTAAAAATGGCAGGAGTGGAGCCTGACCTTGCCATAGAGAGTAATCTCTGTGATTCAGAGCAAAGATCTGCAAGGATTCGTGTGAAGGGGAGGCGTTAGCTTGAGAGACCACTGGTTACAGTGTCAGCAGACAAGCACCAGGAAGTGGAGGGGTAGCATCATGTGTCCAGAAGGAAAGTGATTGGATGACCTCCCTGGATCGTTGTTACTGTGCCAGGGGCTCTTGCAGAGACTAAATGCCATTCCAGCGCAGCTCATAGAACACTGAGCAGCCACTCTGGTGTTAGAGGTCACAGCCGGCTCCTGGAACTTCCGGGTGGGAGCCAGTGTTGCTCTCTGCACACATTCACCAGTCACACCAACCAGTGTGCTGGTAAGGTGCGGCAAATGCGACCCTTTCTGAGTGTGGATGTTGTACACACTCTGAATCTCCAGAGCTGTGAAGAGGAGCTCTTTCTATCACAAAGAGACAAGCTGAGGGCTGAGACTGGAGTTCTGAGGTAAAGATTGTCTCATTCATTTGATTGTTCAATACTTTTAGTACTGAACACCAGATCTCAGGTCAGTGGTCTCGGTACTAGGGATTGAACAAAAAGTAAGATGAAGTCTTCAAGAAGGAATACATGTTCTAGAGGGGTGAGACGAGTAAGGATACACACACACACGCACACACATGTACCCACACACACTCGTGTACATGCATTCACACAACACACTCATGCACACACACACACGCATACACTCACACACACAGAGCACACACACGCATAAACTCACACACTCATGTGCACACATCCTCATACACATTCACATAGTGGTAATATACGCTATGAAGGAAAGTAAAATTAGATATAAAGGATACAGAAACAGGATGGGAAGGGAGGGGAGTGCAGTTTATATTTGTGCTCGGAAAAAACTTCTCTGTAAAGGAAACAGTGAACGAAGACGAGAAAAACAACATGCAAGCCACGAGGTCATCTGCAGGAAGAATATTGTAGGCTAAAGAAATAGCAAAATACTAAATATTTTCAGCAGATTCAGTCAGTGAGGAGTTGTGGTTGGAGCAGAGAGAAGGAGAAAGTGATAGAGAATCAAGAGAGGGACATCGTTGTGGCCACAGTGGGGACTCTAGGTTTTACTCAGTGTAAAGTGAGAAGCCCTTGAAAAAGTTTGAGCAGGATTATGTCATGACGGGAAATTCATTCCACAACACTCGCTACGGCTATAGTGGTGGGAGAAGGAAGGCGGGCTTGGCGTTTCCACAGTTGTCCAGGTTGAAATGATGGCCGCATAGACCCAGGTCAGGGTAGAGAGGCGGGGAGCACGGGCTTGCTCAGGCATGGTTCTGACTAGAGACCAAAATTGAATGAGAGTGGCTTGGGGTCTATTATAAAACATCCTTTCTAAAACCTGAGTCAAAGGGAGCTGGTTTTGAGTCCTCCATACAGAGGAGGGTGGAGTAGGGTGGGGAATGTCTCAGTACGTGATGGAGTGACCTGGAGTGGCAGGGAATGGGCTCTAAACCAGCCACAAACAGATAAGAGAGAGCAGGAGAATGGGAGGTGTGAAAATGTTCCCAAAGAACCTTTTCTGAAGTGGAGCCTTTGCTGAAGCAGAGCTGCAGAGAAGCCCAAGGGAATAGGGCAGAGGACAACAACGTGAGAGCAGTCAGCGGAGCTTCCAGGAAGATGTGGGCTTAACCTGAGCTTCCAAGAAGGAGGTGAACTTTGGCACAGAGACAGAGGAAGCAGAAACAAGGGCAGTGTGTCAGAGAGATGAATGAAATCAGGAGTGGGAAGAATTAGGTGTCCTGGAGACCCCCAGAACTGAAAATATCACACACCTCGATCACAGGGCATGGAAGAGTCAAGTTGGTTCTAACTAAGAAGCTTCCTCCTTGCCAGCTAGTGTTCACAGTGCTGGAAAGTGCTGTGTACTATGTGGTAGAATGATTGGCAAGGCAGGATACACCTGTAGGAACCCTAGTGACCTGAGTTTTATGGGTGCAACCATCACCTTCTGCTGTGCCACAGAAACACATGTCTGGTACTGCAAATATGCCCAAGAGCCCATGATTGGGAAGCTCTTTGGTTACAGCAGTGAACCTTTTACAATTATTTTTCAAAATGATATAGCATCAAACTAACCTGTAAATGCCTGTCCCTTGGGCCAGGCCTGGTGGTGCACACCTTTAATTCCAGCACTCAGGAGGCAGAAACAGATGACTTTCTGTGAGTTCAAGGCCAGCCTAGTCTACAAGGTGAATTCCAGGACAGTTGGGGTTGTTACAGAGAAACCTTGCCTTGAAAAACAAACAACAACAACAATAAAAGAAAAACCAAGACAACAACAACAACAAAAAAAATAACAACAAAACAAAAGGCAAACAAAAAAAATCCTGTCTCTCAACCCATAGATTAGTGCAGCTCTCAAACTCATCAGAGAATTCTTTTGTTCAGTGGACGCCCACTAATGCAGAGACTCCCAAAGCACAGAGAATAATGACTGTGGAGAAGCCATTCACAAACAGGACATCTGTACCACGCCCCTTCCCTCAAAGCTCAGGAACCAGCTCAGAAGAGGGAGCAGAAATATTTTACAAGCCAGAGTTCAGGGAGGATTGGAGGGCAGTCATGAGTTCACAGCACACGTGGTTTCCTGCAGAAGATCAATGCAGTCCACATTGTAGCGTGGAGAGGAATTTAACTAAGGAGCTAGTGACCACTGATTGCTTCTGGGGCAAGTGAAGTCCGTTTTCTCTAAGGGCATAGCATCTAGTAGATCAGTCATGCTCCAGTGAATAGCAGCCCCATGTTCATCAGTTCAAAGGCAACACAAACGGAACTCAATGGGTTCAAAAAATGAATATGAAATTGGAGAACTGGTTGGTAGTGGATCAATCTGAAAGAAGCTAGGAGGAAGAGTTGGGGATGAGTATGATCAAAATACATTGTATGCATGTACAAAATGCTCAGACTTAACAAAATATTACATATATATGATATACATACACAGAATCATGACTAGACAGGAAACCAATCTGAGGGCGGGGATTAGATGTAGAAATGAGGAAGACAAACAGGACGGGCCTGTGTTGTAAAAGCCCTCCGTGCCTCAAAGCTGGGCAGGGTGGTCCAGACTGTGTGGAAAAATGGTTAAAGAAGGAGAGCTATGAATCCTGATGCAGAAAGGTTTCCAAGCATGACATTTTCACTATTGCATCCTTCTTACTTATGTGAAAGGAAAAGCCACTTTCTCCTTCGTTTTCTTCCACATCTCATAATTCTAACCAGAAAACTTGTGCATTAAGGTCTCAAGCAAGAGAAAGAGTCTCTGGCTTGCTATCAGGCTGTGTTCTGTGAACAGGCCAGTTTTCTTGGAGTTTCACATCCTAAAACAGGCTGAAATTCCTTAAAAAAAATCTCCTGTTTTAGTCTTTACTGCACTGATGGGGGCACCTAGAAGTCTGAGCTGGCTGTGACCCCGGGATATACTTTTTATAAATACTATAACCTTCCCCAGCAGATGAGGTCATTCACAGTGAAGAGAAATGCAGAACGTATCATAATACTGTATATTATACAATTATAAATGTGTATAATGTAGCCATAATCTTTTTATAATATAGACACAAAGTATATGCTTACACATATATCCTTACAGTGCCAGAGACTGAGCTTAGGGCTGCAGATACACTGGACGCTCACTCTGTTATTGAGCTGCACTGACATAGTGCTTACATACATATGATCTCCATACCGTACCATCAGGTTGGCTATAAGACATTGAGTTTAGGGACCAGAGAGATGGCTGGGTAGTTAAGAGCACTTACTGCTCTTGTGAGGGCCCAGGTTCAGTTCCCAGCACCCACATCAATTAGTTAGCAACCACTTATAACTCCGTTTCCAGGGCGACAGATGCTCTCTGGCTTCTGAGCTGACCTTTGAGGATACCTGCATGCACGTAGCACACCTAAACTCATGCAGGCCACACACATACAAATAAATACAATAAATCATTTTTAAAAGGATTAGGTTTGCATTTTATATTGTATGATTGCCAATAGTAGAGTGGAGCTCACCGTTGATCTTACTACTCTCTTGTTTCATCAGGTTGCATAAATAATAACCTAGTTAGGAGTGGAGCACACTGTTATCTTAGTGCTGCCTTGTTCTATCACATTGCAAAAACTATAACCTCTTACTAAGCTATTCATAGTTCAAGGGAATATATTGATATATTGAGATCTGCAGGCCTTTTCTCTGTGTTCAACATTTTTCTCTTTTCAAATGATGGGATTTTTCTTGTTATTTACATTAAAATGTAAATTAATAATGAAAAATACCATAACCGAACTACTTTGGTTTACAGTTTTGGACAACTGGCCAGGGTATGACTTGGATTTATTCACGTACCCACAGCACTATTATGGCGACCTGGAGTGTGTGCTCATCCCTCATGGCATCATAGTGGACAGGTGAGTGCTGGGTCCTGTATCAGCGTTGCATTGGGGCGGCCCCCTCTTGTGTGAAGGGACTTTACTTGGTGGTTGGGAGAACTTCTCTAGGGTAGCAAATTTGAACATAAGGAGTGTGGTCCTTCACTGAATGGTGTACGTAGGCATTTACTCAGGAAGGTTGGTAAGAAGAATATACACGTATAAGCTATGATAAATAATACCCCCCCACACACATCCAAATAAGCAATGCCCTGTACAAACCATGGAGATGAGCACCGGAAAATGGCTTTGCACCCAGAAACATCCTTGTCTCATGCTTTTCACAGACTTTTGGTTAACAGGGAGCATTAGGAGGTGAACTTTACCTCTGTAGGACACACTTTTAAAACCCTGACTGTCCCAGAAACTTTCCTTCCCTTTGGAAGGGACACACCATGTCACAGGTCAGACAGTCAGCTTGTGTGTGATTGTGTCCATCAGGTGTAATTGTAAAATTAAAATGCTGTGGATCCCTGGTGGCTGCAGCGGCAGAAACGTTGCAGGTCCCCAAGCGACGGCGGTGGGCCATGTGATGGCAGGCAGCAAACAGTGGGTCCCAAGAGCAGCCAGTCTCAGGCATGGATGGTGCAGTTCCCCAAGTGGCTACAGCAGGCCACAAGGAGAGACAGACAGGTGGGCATGCCACGAGACCACACTGCAGGTCTCCGAAGGTGGCAGGTTCCAGTCAGGGAGCCACGTAGCTGTTGAGAGACAGAGACATGGATAAACACACCATGCAGAGTGAGGTTGGATATTTATTTAGTGGGTTATGGAGGGGAAAGGGAAAAGGGGAAAAGAGCAGAGAGACAGAGAGAGAAACAGAGAGAGAGAGAGAGAGAGAGAGAGAGAGAGAGAGAGAGAGAAACAGAGAAACAGAGAAACAGAGAAACAGAGAAACAGAGAAACAGAGAAACAGAGAAACAGAGAAACAGAGAAACAGAGAAACAGAGAGAGAGACACACAGAGAGAGGGAGGGAAGGGAAAAGTAGGGAGAGTGGAGCTTCTGGGGGAGAGTCGGAAAAGGAAGAGACTCAGGCAACAAGCAGGAAGGAAGATCTGCCTGCTTCAGCAGAGGGAGGGAAGAGGGTGGGGCTTGTCTCTTAAAGGAACAGAACAGATTACTACATCAGGGGTAATGTTTTAAGAATAACAGAACATGCAACTTCAAACTCTGTGAAGAGCACAGCTGTTTTCTCTCCCGTTCTTGGTCCTTCACTTCCAGTCAGTCCTAGGCACTTCACCCTACTCTTGGTTTCCTCTGAGTCACTATCATGGATCTGGATTTGTAGGTGTAGCCCTTTAACAGAACCACCTCAGTACCTGAACCATCTAGCCTGTTCCTGTACCAAGACTGAATAAATTCACATTCACAGGGAAGCCAAGCCTCCTGGTGTTCACAGCCTAAGTCTGGGAATCAGCAACTCCTGAGAGGCCCAGACCCAGAGAAAGGAAGACAGTGGGGTGAAACACTGGCGTCCCGTGGCTCACTTTTTCTTTCATCTGTAGTATTTCTACCTCTATTGCTTTTTAATCTGTTATACTCTCGTGAGGTTAAATTTAACTCTGAACCAAGTCCTTAAAGCAAAAGAAAAGTTAAAAAATATGCATAGGACACTTTCCCAGACATTGTCACTGTCAGTGAGAAAAAGGACTCATACAAACTCCTAGATTATATAAGATTTCTATGTGTTGTTGTTTTGGTTTGTTTTGTTTTAGTTTTTTGAAACAGGGTTTTTCTGTGTATCAGTCCTGGCTGTCCTGGAACTCATTTCATAGACCAGACTGGCCTTGAGCTCACTGAGATTCTCCTGTCTCTGCCTCCTGAGTGCTGGATTAAAGGCATGTACCCCCACCACCTGGATAGATTGCGTAAAATTTCTATTGCCTAAGACTTGTATGTTTTTTATTATCTCAACTCACAGTGTATCATAGAAAATAAATCCTAGTTTGAAGTTTATCCTGGCCTAAGATGGATTTCCCATGGCAACCACATTTGATTCTTAGAAAGGGAAGATTTTCCATCAAATAAATTTAGGGAATTTTGCAGTTTTTCAAGGTGCAAAATCTCATTAACATATTAAAGATTGGGAAATATTGCCTCCCAAAATTGTAATGAAGGCTCTTACCTTAAGCAATTACATCAGCTTAATGTGTGCAAAAAAAAATCATTTATTCACTTTTCAAGCACATCACAAGCAATTTCCCCTAGTACCTATCAGGTTGGGAGGCCTTGTGTATAAACCAATTCTTACTTTTCTCACTTGAATCTTGTGGCTTTAGTTAACTGTGCCCTGACGAAAGCATAGTCAAATCTGGGTAAAGGGACCCTAGCCTTTTCCCTACACAGTGGAACTGACCAGAGAACTTGGTGGAGTATGTATTGTTACCCTTTATGTCTAAAAATCCTGCGTCATGGTCCAGGGTGGGGCCCAGGATATCAGTCCTCATCTTTAAAGCAAACATTTGACAGATTGTACAGACTGCAGAATAGAGTTCACCCAATATGGGGAAATGATCCCACGATATCAGTACAATTTTATTCTTGGACCCCATCTCGATTATCCAGTCTTGCAATTATGTTAACCTACAGTCAGGTTTCTTTCCCTGGAAATTTCTCTGACTGTGTCATGGAAATAAAGTCATATAATATCTAATCATCAATCCAGCAGTCAGAGAACCTTTGAACTCTAATTTGGACTTGTGAACATTATATGTACATTTTGACATTTCGTGGTGTAGATGTATCTTTTTGTTTCTTCCGAATGGGGTTCTTGGGGTAGAATTTTGAGCTTCCTAGTGAGTTTCAACAGCTGAAGGTTGTTTCCCAAAGAGGCTGTAACCTCAATAGTAGTTCAGCAGGTCCCAGTTTTCTCCACATATTTGCTGACATTTTGTATTGTCTGTCCTTTGAGTCACAGATAACCTAGTATAAATATAATGATATCTCCCTGTGATTTGAACTTAGACTTTCTGAACCATTTGTGTGCTTATTGGCTACCCATAATCTTTTTCTGTGGGGGTTAAAGGTTCTTATCCAAGCCCTTTGCCAGTTTTCTTATTTGGTTGTCTTCCTATTGAGTTATAAAAGGTATATATAATCATATAAAATTATATAATTATGTAAGTAGATATATTAGATACAAATCCTTTATCAGGTTATGGTTTAAAAATATTTTTCCAGTGTCTGGTTTTGTCATTTTTTTATTAGACTCTTTTGAGAATAATGTATATTCTGTTGTTTGGTAGAATGATGTTAAAGGAGAGAGGGCCTGCTTTTGGTCCCAGCTGCCCTGATAGCTTACACCCGAAATAATCACACAGAACCTGTATTTATTTAAACACTGTCTGGCCTCTTACTGGCGAACTCTCCAGCCTCTTATTGGCTAACTCTCACATCTTGATTTAACCCATTTCTGTTAATTTGTATGTCACCACAATGTTGTGACTTACCGGGAAAGATTCAGCACGTCTGACCGGGCAGCTCCATGGCAACTCTCTGTCTGCCCTTCTTCACAGCATTCAGTTCTGTCTACTCCACCTACCTAAGTGCTGCCCTATCAAAAGACCAAGGCAGTTTCTTTTTTTTTATTTTTTTATTTTTTTTAATTAATTTATTTATTTATTAAAGATTTCTGTCTCTTCCCCACCGCCGCCTCCCCTTTCCTTCCCCCTCCCCCAATTAAGTCCCCCTCCCTCGTCAGCCCAAAAAGCAATCAGGGTTCTCTGCCCTGTGGGAAGTCCAAGGACCACCCACCTCCATCCAGGTCTAGTAAGGTGAGCATCCACGAAACTGCCAAGGCAGTTTCTTTATTCAACCAATGAAAGAAACAATAGACAGAAGAACCTCCTACACCAGAATGCTTCACACATATCAGCTGGAACCAGTTTATTGATGGGTTATTCAACTTTACCCTTATTGATTTTGATTTTCCAACTGCTGGATCTTTCAAGCCTGGTAGAGGGAGTGAGAGGGCTCTAAGTACTGGAGTGGATACGCCTGTTTCTCCTTGCACTATCAGTCATCGGGCACCCAAGGCATACAGTAAGGACTTTGGTGTTTTCCTCAAGAGCCAACAGGACTGATGAGGATGCAATGAGCATCTTTAGTCCTGATCGTTTTCCTTCCATTCTGACTGAAAGTAAGATGGTCTCTCCAGCTTCCTTTTGTTCGGCATCTGCATGCCTGTCCTTCTCTAGCCTCTCACTTTAATTTGAGTCTTTACATTTAAAGTGGGATTTGGGGGACTAGGGAGATGCTCAGTTGGTAAAGTGCTTGTTGTTCTTTGGATCTGAGTTTCAGCCCCAGAAGGGAGGGGAAAGGTTGGTATGGTAATCTGTGCCTGTAGTTCCAGTTCTGGGGTGAGAGAGACAGGCAGAGCCTGGGGCTTGCAGGGCAGCCAGCTTATCCTAAGTGATAAGCTTCAGAACCCACTGAGAGACCTGTCTCAAAAAATATGATGGACAGATTCCATGAAATGATGCCCTAGGTTGACCCTTGGCCTCCAAATGTACAAGCATTTGCACATATATGCATGCAGACACCCCCTACATACACATACACATGTGCACACACACACATCACAGTGGTACACACATGTGTACATACACTAAATAAATAAATGTCATAAAAATTTATGAATTCAAATGCCTTTTTGTAAGATCTGATGAACAACCTTTCAGTGATCAAATTTAGAAAAACATGCCGTGTGGTAGTGGCCCACACCTTTAACCCCAGCACTTGGGAGGCAAAGGCAGGCAGATATCTGTGAGTTTGAGGCCAGCCTGGCCTAGAAAGCAAGTTCCAAAGCAGTGAAGACCATTATATAGAGAAATTCTGTTTCAAAAAAACAAACAAAAATTTAGGTAAACACTGCCTGAAAACATAGCCAACATTCTATATGTGCATATATGTGAACACTTACTAAGTACAATATAGAATCCATATAATATGCAGAATATAGAGATTATAAAATTGTATATGCATACATACATAATTTTGTCTCTTTTAATCTAATCCAAATTTAAATGCTAGTGGGGATTTTCTTTTTGAAGTACATGCCTGAGATCCTGCCTCTATTTAAGTTTAGTTTTGTGTGGGGAGTAGCTATGGCCCTGTAGACATGGAATGAGGAGAAACCTGTGAAGATATCTCCAGTGAGCTGCCAGAGCAGGCAAGGATCACACCATATCATTCCTCTTGCCATTGCATGGGAGCATCTTTCCCATATATGCTGTGTTTCTTAGGTGAACATAGGACGTTTGTGTTACGTTGAACTTGATTTTTCTTCTAATGTAAGGTAAGTGAGTCACTCCCTGACTTATGGTTTCTTTCGCTGTGATAAAACACCAGGACCAAAAGCAACTTGGGGAGGAGAGGATTTATTTTGTGCTATATTCCCAGGTAAAGGTCCATGACTGGGGGAAGTCAGGACAGGAACTCAAGCAGGGTGGGAATTTGGAGGCAGGAGCTGGAACAGAGGCAACTAAGGAAGGCTGCTTACTGCCTTGCTCCTCGTGGCTTGCTCAGCTTGCTTTTCTCCACACCCAGGACGACCTGCTCACATGATCCAAGCCCTCCTCACATCAGACATAAACTACACAGCACCCACAGACTCGCCTACAGTCCAGTCTTATGGAGGCATTGTCTCAATTAGATTCCCTCTTCCCACATAGGTCTAGGTCTGTAACAAGTTAGGAGAAAGCCAACTCTCTCGTTCCCCTTACTTCCCTGTGAAATGAAGCTATCACCAAATGCCATCAGAACATTCTAAAGTTTAGCAAGCAGGTTCTGTCATGATAGAAGGACAGAGCATGCGCTCTAGCACCTCAGTGTTTATGACATGCAGCAGCTGTGATATCCCCGTGATGTGCTTTGGACACTCTGTTTTCACCTTACTAGAACTGATCTGCCTGAAGCTCTCTGTTTTCCAAGCTTTTCTCCATATTCATCTGAGTGATCCCATCTGTATGAAACGTCATACTGTTTATTAGTTGTCCCATAATGCATCTTTCATTTCTTCCCTTTTTTCAGAATTGAGCGGCTGGCTAAGGATATAATGAAAGACATAGGCTACCATGATATTCTGGTCCTGTGTGTGCTGAAAGGAGGTTACAAATTCTGTGCTGATCTGGTAGAACACCTTAAGAACATCAGCCGAAATTCAGATCGATTTGTCTCTATGAAGGTTGACTTCATCAGACTAAAAAGTTACAGGGTAAGTCATTACAAGTTCTGTTTTTTTATTGCATGACTATTAGAAGTCACAATTCCTTAGAACGAAAGAACCAGTAAAGTTATGAAAATGAAGAGTTGTGTCTAAATATTGTAATGAAAATGATAGTATAGTTTTTGTTGTTACTGTTTATTTTCAAAATATGGATTCTCTGTGTAGCCTTGGCTGCCCTGAAACTCTTGAGAGCCCAGGCTCTCCTTGAACTCAGAAATCTGTCTGACTCAGCCTCCTGACTACTGGGATTAAAGGCATGCACCACCACGCCAGTTTGAGTATAATTTTTTAAATGACAATGATAAGAATTTAAATAATATTCTTCTATTTTCACATATGTGGAAAATAATTCTTTGGGGATAATTCTTGCACTTGTTCATGTGAGTAAAGCCAATGCATGTGACCAGAGTGAAGAAAACCCAGTGGAGACCTATCTGCTTTTATGCTCTTATTCTTAGCCCTGAAGCCCTGTGGGAGGGAGTCCAACCCTGTGGGGAGATGTGGTTCTCTGCCACTATCACCTGAGGTAGAGAAGGGAAGTCTGGAGGGGATGCCAGTGTGGGGAGACCGGGCCAGGGATCTTCCACAGAAGCTCTCCACCAGCTTCTGATAACTTCCTAGCCACCTCTGGATAAAACTGATAACCAGTGGTCTTCTAAACAAACCCTTCGCTTAATCGCTTTTCATCATAACGTTAACTGTGTGACATTTGTTGTTTAATGATCAAAATAAGACACTAAAGCTAGTGTGTTATTCATTTAGAACATCCTTCGGTCAAAACCACAACAGTATCTTCATAGACTAAACTACCTTGGCACATTTGAATTCTATGGTCAGCCTTAATTGGCTTCCTATCAGTCCATGCCCACACCATCACCAACTGAATGGCAGAAATCAACACAGGTTTATTCACGGACAGTTTCTTGGTTAGAAATCCGAATGCGTTTCTGGCTAGTGTCTCTGTCTGTCTTTCCTAGCTGAATTCTGATCAGCTGGGATTCAGGGTCATTTTCCAGGAACTCTGACTGTGGCCAGGTGTCATTTCCGAACTCCTCCCTGATGCTGTGCTGGATTTGACTTCCACCCCTCAGGTCTTGCCCCGGAGCTCCCCCAAGGTCATTTCACAAGGGTGTTGTAAGTCCCTTCTCCACCTCCACACCAGCTGGAAGCTCACCCTTCAGGAAAGATCCCCAACCTTCTAAGCACAAGTGAACAAGTTAGGTCTTATTCACCCAGTCAGCTGACTGTTGAAATAAGAAGCGGCGGGGCTGCGTCCCCAACACCCCGGCCGCTTGGCTAGCTCATGCCCGAAATAACAACACACAAACTGTATTCATTTAAGAACTGCTTGGCCCATGAACCCTAGCCCTTACAGGCTAATTCTCGCACCTGGACTAGCCCATTTCTAATAATGTGTGTAAGTACCCCAAGGTGCGCTTACCGGGAAGATTCTAGCCTACATCCATCCGGGATTGGAGGAGCTTCATTGCGTGCATCTGCCTGGGAGAGCTGAGCACGTTGTCTGTGATCCGGAGAGCCGAGTCTCTCCGGGAGCAGAGCAGAGTCTGACCTCACTTCCTCTTCCGCCCAGAATTCTATTCTGTTTACTCCTCCCATCTATGTTCCAGCCATGAGGCCAAGCAGCTGGTTTATTATAACTTAACCAATGAAATCAACAGATTGATATATGACACTCCCACATCAGCTGACTAGACCTCCAACCCTGGGAGGGAATTCTGGCCACATTTTCAAGTTCCATTCACACTCAAATAAGGAGGATTGTTCAGGGCATGTGCTCCAGGAAGAGCCTTGATCTCAGTTGAGATTTTTATTGCTGTGATCAAACACCAGAACCAGAAACATCTAGGAGAGGAAAGCATGTATCTCACCTTACAACTCGCAGGTCATTCTCCACTGATGAAAGAAGTCAGGGCAGGACTCAGGCAGGAACCTGGAGGCAGGAATTTAAGCAGAGTCATGGAGGAAAGCTGCTTACTGGCTTGCTCAATGTGGGATGTGGCCGTGTGGGAGTGGTATTGTCCCCAGTGAGCTGGGCTCTCCCATATCAGTCATCAATCAAAGAAATGCATTACAGACTTGCCCACAGGCCTATCTTACAAAGGCATCTTCTCAGTTGACAGTCTCTCTTCCCTGCTGGCTCTAGCTTATGCCAAGTTGACATAAAAATAGCCAGCACAGCCATCTTGAGGTGTGCCTGGAATTCTGCCTAGGTTTTTAGGTGGCACTTTTCCAGCTGCCTCGGGTCTAGGGTAGCTGTAGACAGGCTAACACTTCTTAAGATGCATCCTCTGAATTCCTGAATCTCCCAGATACAGTGACGATGCTTTTGTTTTTATGTGGGCATCTTCACCTGCTTGATGGATTCTGTGCTCTCATGAAAGCTTTCCTTTCTTCTTTCCTTTCTTCTTGAACTAAATATCTGTCCTTCCTTCCATCTTAACCAGACTTTTCTCACTCACTTGGCCCTGGTCTTCACTGTGTTGGCCTAGCACACACAAAAAAAATCTTTTTAAGGTCCTAGTAGAGCAAAAGTTGAAGAGTGAAAGTGAGGTAGGTTTCTTGAGGGTTAATTTCTATGCACAGGCATTTATCCCCTTAATTTACAGTTCTGCTCAGGTTCTACAACACAGCTCACCATGCAGAAGTCTTCAATCCCTGTAGTTCCCTGTCACTTCGCCGGCCCTGCTGTTCTCACAGGAAGTCCCTCTTCAGAACCCCAGGGCCCTGGAAACGACTGTTAGGTTTTCTCTTCTGAGAGTTCTCTTTTTTAGTGTCTTCCATATGTGCCTGTTTGCCTTTTTTAAAATTATTTTTTCAATGGTAGTTAGTAATCCCTTGATTTTTCTCTATTATCTTACTCTTTTGATTTACATCAACATATGCTCTTATGGTTTTTGTTTCCTTCTTAATGTTTGCTTTTTCTCTTTTGGTTTCATAAGATGGAGATTTAGTTCAAAGGTTTGGGATATTTCTCGTTGTTCACTATAAACATGTGATGATGTCAGCTTTCCTTTAAAAACATTTTGAGCTGCATCTCATGGATTTTAATTTTAATTGTAGAATCATCTCCCAAGCCATTACCTCATGTAACAGTCTGTCTGTTCACTCAGGCAAGACATCCCTCCAATTATATAGCATCTGAAATGGAGGGGAAACCCACAGTCATAGCCTGGTCCTTGATATGAGGAATTCTCCACCCCTGGCTCATACACTGTCCCCATTCAGAAATGCCTCAGTGCTAGGTCAGGCTGGAACTGGTCATCTCCTTGCAAAACTGAATTCTTTCCGCCTGCCTGAGGGTAAAGGTCAATA
This sequence comes from Alexandromys fortis, assembly GCF_014885135.2. Taxonomy (NCBI): domain Eukaryota; kingdom Metazoa; phylum Chordata; class Mammalia; order Rodentia; family Cricetidae; genus Alexandromys; species Alexandromys fortis. Next base: position 4,870,313 of record NW_026067958.1, on the reverse strand, counting down.
AAAACAAAACACTAATAAATGAGGAGGAGGGACTAGCTCACTGTTCTCTGAGGCTTCTGGTGCTCCTTCCCTCCTCCACATCTATGCGCGCATCTTGAAAACATCTCAGTGATAATTTGATTCTGACTGTACCTTCACGACTGATGTTTGGATGCCCTCCCCCTCCAGCTGGTGGTACTCTAGGAGGCTGTGGGTTCTTGCTGGAGAAAGCAGACACTGGGGCTGGGGTCACACTATGAAGTTTATAGTCTGGACCTAATGCCTCTCTTGCTCGCTCTGCCTCCTGGCTTGCTGTGATGAGAGCTGCCTGTGCCACATGCTCCAGCTGATCTCCTCCTCTGTGCCTTGGGGACTGGAATCCCTGGGCCATACGTCCTTCTTCCTATGTTTCTGTCAAGTACTGTGGTCATGATGACAACACCCTTCACACACACACACACACACACACACACACACACACACACACACACACAGATGTCTCTCCTGGATGATGTGAAATGCTCTTAAGTGGACAATGAAGACCACTTCTTCTATCCTGTTGTCTGAGGAAAATTGGGGTAACTTTTGTGTGAGACCGAAAGACAAGGATGATTTAGTACTCTTGCCTTTCTCCCCCTTTCAGTGCCCCGGGTAGGAGGCATTTCCACCGTGTCCTAGGGAAACAGTACGATTCTGAGACGAGCAAGCAGAAAGTTCTTTTCTCCCTTGCCAGCCCTCAGCCTCAGTAAGTTACATCAGGGGTACTCTTCCCAAGGATGTTCCAGTGGACGGACCTTCTTGTGGACAGAGGGCTCTAAACACCTCAGCGCTCTTGTCTGACTTGTCTTTGTTCTTATGCTAAACTTTACAGAAGACACAGAATAAATTTACATGAGTGATAGCAATCTGGAGACCAATTGCTTAGAAATTAGTATGAGACTAATGTATTATTTTTAAAATCTTTTGAGATTTATTATTTTTGTATTTTATGTATATGAGTGCTCTATTTGTATATGTGCCTGCATGACGGAAGAGGGCGCCAGACCCCATTACAGATGGCTGTGAGTCACCATGTGGGTGCTGGGAATTGAACTCAGGTCCTCTTGAAGAGCAACCAGTGTCCTTAACCACTGAGTCATCTCTCCAGTCCAAGACTGATGGATTACGGGCACCATAACTACTCCTATTCTTTAAAGGAAGGAGGGGTCCTGGCAACCTGAATTCCTAACACTGAATCCTCCTCCCTCCCTTTCACCCTTCCTCCCTCCATCCCTTCCATTTTCCCACCACTCCTTCCTCTGTCTTTCTTTCCACAGATGCTCAGCTAGTGCTTCACAGCAATCATTACCTCTTCTCACCCTGTCAGGAGTCCTGCTAGGGCTCTCTCCCACCTGTCACAGTGACACAAGCCAGGAAACGGTAGAACTGATGTCATAATCCACACCCAGTTGTCTCTCAGGCCTGCGTCCATTGTAGCAAGCAAACATTTCCCACAGAATTCCCCAGGGCTTTCCGAGAAAACTTCACTGTTTTATAAACTATTGGTATATTGGCTAACATTTTAGGAAATCAGTTATGCATTCTTCTTAAAATATACACAAGAGAAATATTAAGTATGTATTAATAATGGTCATCATTATGTAAAAATTTGCTTTTAAGAAACAATCAAATCTGAAAACTTAGCATGAACAAAAGAAATTACATGCATGACATTCCATATGCACACATGCAAATGTGCTCAGTAGTGTGTCCTGTAATATTTGTTTGGGTGGAAACATCACCTCAGACCCTGGCATCCATATACCCAAAGAGTCTGGAATGTTCGGGTGGAAGTTCCATCCCAAGCCCCCTCCCCTGGGAGTTGCCTAAATCCAGACTTCACCCCTGAGAAAGCCTGCCAAACCATGACCCCCTACTCAGAGATGCTCAAGACCTTTCCCACAAAGCATTTAAACAGCCCCCTAGAGAACAAACACGAGGTTTTTTGGTCTTCCTTCCCCTTCTCCTCTCTAGGGGCTAGAAGGCCACCCGGGAACATTAATGTTCATTAAACCTGGGCTGGTCTGATTTGGATTATTGCATCAGTGAAGAGGTTTACTGGGGTGCAAAAACTTTTCAATATTGACAAAATTTATGATACTATTCACCGTTTATTTAATAATAAATCAAATTGGTTGGCTCTCGTAGGAGTTCACTTTCCTATGAGCATGGGCTGCTCAGCCGCGAGAACCCAGAGGTATACTGTGTCTTGTGACCATTTATTTCCTGCTACTGCTTTACATATTTAAATTTTTATAGTGTTTTATTTTCCTTAAACTACTTAAAATATTTTATTTTTTTAAACTCTAACATATGTGCGTTCACAGGTAGAAAATGACTGTGGCACTTTCGTGGAATGATGTGGATAACTGTAAGTCCATCTCTTAGAAACGTCTAAAAGTGCTGGGGGAAGTGGACTCTGAAAGCATCTGAAGTACTTAGTGGTGCTCACAAAAAGGCTAGGAGGAATGGTCAGGGCCAACATGAAGAGCGTGAGATCAGCAAACAGCGGCAGAAGCCAAGTGTGTCAGCACTGGCAGGTTGGTTTTAACACTCGGTAGAGACAGGAGAAAAAGACTTGGATTAAAATAAAACTGGAAGCTGAATGAGACCCCATCCAGTAAGTCAGAGTATCCTTGATTTAAAAAAAAAGCCACCATCAGTAATGGGAAACCCCAAAACCTAGTTTATCCCTTTTGACTGGGATTAGAAGAGAGTGAGATCCTTTCCAGTGTAACATGAGGGGCTGCTCGTGGGGTTTCTGTCCTGCCCTGTTCCCACAGCTGGCAAGTCCCAAAGAAAATCACACGGAAAGTCTACATTAGGTTATAAACGGATTGGCCCATTAGCTCAGGATTTGTATTAGCTCTTATAATGTATATTACCTTATTATCCTTAACTATGTTAGCCACATGGCTCGGTACCTTTCTCAGCCAGGCAGGTTACACGTTGCTTCTCAGTGGTCTGGGCAGGCATGGGGGGAGTGGGCTTCCTCCTTCCTAGCATTCTCCTGTTCTCATCGCCCTGCCTCTACTTCCTGTCTGGTTGACCCACCTATACTTCCTGCCTGGCCAATCAGCGTTTATTTAAAACATGATTGACAGAATACAGACAATTCTCCCGCATCATTCCGGCATAGTATTTTGGTGTGTGTGTGGCTCTGGGGATCAAACCTAGGTTGTTACAATGTTAGACAAGCACACTACCACACAGCCTCTTGTATGGTTTTTAAACACAGATCTGCAAAATAAGTAGTCTGAAATTTTAGCTTATCTCGCCTCTGCAGTTTCAGAAACACCTTTCTAAGACCTGAAGTTTAAAGCTGATCTCAGTCCAGGATGTCTTCATGTTGCCTGATAAAAATCAGTCCAAAATATCTCTGCAGGGAGTAGCCCAATCCAGGGACGATTCCTATAAATGAACTCTCCCTTCACCCACCTGCCGGCTGAGTGTGGAGGCCTTTGCTTGCAGTACCCGACGGCGGACAAATGGGAGACTGGGAAGAGCTTGCAGACAAACGCTGTTGGTACCAGAAAGTGCATTTCCAGCCAAACTTTTCTCTTTTTCCTCTTAAATGTCTTAATTTAAAGGCTTATCGACTTACACATAAGCCAGGGAGAGGGTGTAGCACTCAGAGTTGGTTGCTTTTCCACCAGTTTGGTTAGCTTACCTGTGAGCACAGATATTCAGGCTTCAAGGCTTTACAGCTCCAGGAGGGATGTTATTTTAAACAGGCTTGCATTCCCCCAACATACTCAGCCCCCTACCCTGTCAGTTCTTTGAATATACTGTGCTTTGTATTAGTTCATAATTCTTGTGTGAAGGCAACATCAAGAGGAAGAAACAACAAAGATAAAACACAACCCAAAATGTAACCACAGTAGGCCTGTGAGATTAGCCACACAGTGATGTGAGCCCCTGGGAAGCAGGCATCGGTAGTAAAGAGGTGCATTGAAGCTAAAGGCTGGCCACAGACCTGTTCCCAGGAAGGTAGAGGAAAGCAAGCATCTGGTACTTTCCCCCTTCTTGTTGCCACAGCTGAGAATAAAGGTTTGTAAGTCAGTCCTTGGTAATCCATGATGGTGAATATGATCAGGTTGGATAAAGCAGAAACAGCATCCCAGTACATGTGTTAGCAGGCCACACTTTGTCCTAGGCCATGCTGTTTGCTGAACTGGTTTTGTTCCTTTCTTTCTATGAGAGTCTATTAGTCATACAAAATAAAGAGTTTCATTATCACATTTTCCTACCTATATAATGTACTTTGTTAATTCTATATCTCTCTGTCTCTGTCTTTCTCTCTCTCTCTCTATCTGTCCTCACAGCCCTCATGTTAGAGCAGTGGGAAAATTTGTCCTTCCTGGAGTCTCATCTTGGACTTTCAGTGAGGACACAAGAGTCCAGTACTTTAGAGTCCCCAACTGTTAGGGATGTTGGATCTGCTCAAAGTAGGTGTGTAAGTACACACACATATGCATGCATGCACACACACAAAGAGCTAAATTGAAGGATGAGGAAGGTAACCTAAATCAAAAAGGTTAATGAAAGACATAAAAAAAAAGTCTAAAAGGCTTCATTAAATCTAAGGCATCACTGGCTATCAATTACACCTCTCTTACATAGATGGACAGTAGCTGTGCATGCCTTCAATCCCAGCACTCAGGAGGCAGAGGCAGGCAGATCTCTGGAGTTCAAGGCCAGCCTGGTCTACAGAGTGAGTTCCAGGACAGCCAGAGCTGTTACACAGATAAATCCTGTCTCAAAAAAACAAAACAAACAAACAAAAAAAGAAACAAACAACAAAAAGGGGGGAAATAAAGGTACTATAACACACAAAACTAAGCCACAACATAGGCATGACATGGATTATTGAAATGCATCCTGATTTTGGAGATAGTAAAATGTGAAAAAGAAATATAAAATGCAGGTTTGATTTTTTTAAAAAAAATGTACTAGTTCTCTCCCATAACCTTTTAACAGTATCACTGGCAAGTATTTGACTAAATGTATTATGAAAAGCATTGTCTCTACTCTTTGATTCTTCTCAAATCTAAGGTCCTATAATATTGATCTAAGGTCTAGTCAATAAATAATGAACCATGGATAGGCCTAGCTTGTATGGAGTCACATAAAAACCTTATAATTAAAAGGAAGTACATGTGAAACCCAGTACATCATGTCTACAAGGCCTTTGGTCAGAGATGCTGAGGTGTGGCCATGCTCAGGTGCATCCTGAAGCACTGAGTTTGGACCACCTGCCTTTTTATTTAACTTCTGATTCTTGTTTGATGTGGGAGTGTCATATCAATCTGTTGATTTCATTGGCTGAGCAATAAAGAAACTGCTTGGCTGGCCCTGATAGGTTAGAACATAGGTGGGAGGAATAAACAGAATAGGATGCTGGGCGGAAGAGGAAGTGAGGTCAGACTCTGATCTGCTTCCTGAGAGACGCCATGCTCCGATCTCCCGGGCAGATGCATGCAATGAAGCTCCTCGCAGCTCCAAACCCAGAATGGACATAGGCTAGAATCTTCCCGGTAAGCGCACCTTGGGGTGATTAGAAATGGGCTAGTCCAGGTGCGAGAATTAGCCTGTAAGAGCTAGAGTTCATGGGCCAAGCAGTTCTTAAATGAATACAGTTTGTGTGTTGTTATTTCGGGCATGAGCTAGCCAAGCAGCCGGGGTGTTGGGGACGCAGCCCCGCCGCCGCTTCCTATTTCGACACTTGTTGTTGTTCCAAGATTTTTTAAAATGTGCATGTGTGTTTTGTCTCCATATGTGTCTAGTGTCTGTAGAGACTAGAAAAAGGTGTTGGTTCCCCTGAAACTAGAGTTACAGGTAGTTTTGAACTGCTATATGGGTTCTGGGAATAAAACCTGTGTCCTCTGGCTGAGCCATCTCTCTAGGCCCTGGCTTCTGGATCATGAGATATATTTACAACTGGACTTCAGCATAAGTGGTTGAAAAGCCTTCACTCCAGCATATATCTGGCAAGGCTATTTGAGATTTCTATCAAGTCAAAGGCTTTTGTTACTGTTTTTCTTTGAAGTGAAACTCCAGTCTGTCCAATACAATGTAGTTTTATTATTTCTTATTGATGCCATAAAACAATTCCACACCAGTTCAGAATTATTGATTATAAAAAAGGATTATTTATTTAAGGAGAAAAACTTACAGACCACTGTCCTGAACAACAGTCCTCTGAGCGCAAACAGGAAACAGAGTCTAGCAGCCAGAACAGGAGCCCGAAGCAAGAGAACTGGCACTTATTAAAGTAAAAGAGACCACGCCCAAGTGGGCTGGTATCTTAAAGCCTATTGGCTGAAGGAGCAGAATGTGCTCCCACAGCACCTTATGCTCTTTTAATAAATAAATGTGGATTTTATTAATGTACACTCTTTAGAAGATTTACTTTTTATTACATTTTTATTTAGAGTGTGTTTGTGTGTGTGTGTGCACGCGTATGTGTGTGTGTTTGTGTAGGTGAGAAGACAACTTGCAGGAGTCACTTTCCTCCTTCTACCATGTGGGTTCTGGGAATTGAACCCAGAACTTCAGGTTTGGTGACAGGTGCCTTTACCCCCTGAGCCATCTCGCTGGCACTGTTAATATGCGTTCTTTACATTTCAAACTTAGTTTTCTATAGATGAAAATCAAAAAGTGGGACAGCAAGTAAAAAAATAATGCAGGAAGGGTTACTAAATTATCCAGGAAACCAGCTGAGTGAAAGTCTTCTTAGGATAGTTGTTGCCTACGTCAGCAAGTGGAACCTGGTCACTGCTGAACCCAGGGAGGCAGAAGACATGACTTTGGAGTACGGCATTGTGGCTGTAGACACTAGCTGGAATCCCGGACACTGTCCTGGGAAGTAAGCAGGCATATCCATAAACTTGTGCGAGTGAGTATCATTACACATACAGCTTAATTCACTGATCATTTCCAGGTAACCACAGCTCTGACTTCCACAGGTCCTGCACTTCCCCCAACTCCTACACACACACCCCCATCAAGTCAGGGACACTCATGGTTCCTTCACAGGCTATGCCATTGAGGTCAGTGGTAGCTGCACTCCCAAGGACTCCCTCTGGAAGGGGACGGTCTGCTTCATTCCAGATCCACAGTTGTAGTCACACCTCAGCTTCTGGCTTAGTTAGAGTTTCTGTGGCTGTGAAGAGACGCCATGACCATAGCAACTATTATAAAGGAAAACATTTCATTGCGGCTGGCGTAGTCCATTGTCATCTTGGTGGAAAGGTACCGAAGAGGTAGCTGAGAGTTCTACATCCAGGTCTGCAGGCACCAGGAAGAGACTGTGACACACTTCCCCCAACAAGGCCACACCTCCTAATAGTGCAACTCCCTATGGGCCTACAGGGGCAATTTTTATTCAAACCACCATAGCTTCATCTTGGAGCATCTCTCCGTCCTCTGTTAGGTTTGCTGAGTGAATTTAAAGCAAGAGCTTTAGATGTAGGAAACAGGACATAGCACAAAGCAAAACATACAGTGAGAACTGAACCCTGAGGGCCAGGCAGAAAGGCCAAAGCCAGCCAGAGAGGCACAATACTGACACTTAGTACTGCTTCTGCTGTGACCGCACCCACCTAAGGTCCAGCTTTTTCTTGGTGAGTCTGTCGCATTGTGCCAGAAGGTGAGGCAGAAACAAGGTGCCTTAATTATTAGAAAAGGGCTGCAGAACCTTGAAACCAGGTAGTGCCTGACCCAACAGGGAGTGTGTGTCCTCAAGTATTGTTCCCATGATGCCTCTGGGATTCAGTGCATTTCCTGCACCTGCACTTTTCAGTTGTAGTTCGAAATCATGCTGGTCCCATGGACCTTAAGCATGCCATAAATACACTGAGCATATTAATTCATTCTTATTTGTATCTGACTTGTCTCAAAAGGGTTGTAACAATGTGGTAATTTGTTACAACACATAACATCTAATTTCCTGCACAAAAAATAATTACAGGCAATAAACCAATTTTCCTTTATAAGTTCAACTGTTCTTACCAATGTTTGGTAACTGATGTTGAAGACCATAACAGTCATTATAAATTTATATGTTCCATATGTATTTTAGGAGAATATGGGGACTTTGTCATCAGCTTTTACAGAAATAATGTGGTTTTGGAAGGGAAAATATAACACAATCAGACATACAATAAAGTGACTTAGAAAATTTTCACAGAAATGGCATCTCTTTAAATCTTTAATGGTAGTTATTCTTTGAATTTAATGCCCTGTTTCTTTTGATGTTTTACATGTATGGGTATTTTGTCTACATGTATATCTGTGCACTGTGTGTATGCCTGGTGACCATGGAGGTAAGAAAAAGGCACTGGACCGCCTGGAACTGGAGAGGGTGTAAGGCTCATGTGGATGCTAATAATAAAACCCAGGTCCTCCAGAAGAGCAATCCATACTCTTCACCACTGCGCCATCTCTTTGGTTTCCTTCTTCTTCTTTAAATTGTAGGCTGTATTTCTCTAATGGCCCAAACTTAGCATTGCTAAGGACAATTCTATCACTAACAACATAATTTTAACACACTGAAATGTTAAGATTCATAACTTTCATGAACAAGAATTATTTAGTTTTGTTAATTAATAATGACAGGGATTGATAATCCCCGTCAGTATAGTTTACAAACGGGCACGTACCTTTAATTCCAGTGCTTTGGAGCCAGAGGCAAGTGGATCTCTGAGTTCAAGGTCAGCCTGGTCCATGGAGTGAGTTCCAGGATAGCCAGGACCACACAGAGAAATTCTGTCTCTATTTAAAAAAATGAAACAGAAGAACTAGAGTGGGCTTCCCTGACCTCTAAACCTACCTCTGGTTGAGTGCGAGAGCATATTGTATTATTTAGGACAGCTGAAAGGCTATGGTACACTCCTAAAAGTTGATCCCCAACACACCCCTCACTCCCCAAAGTCAAAACAGCCAACTTGGAATCTAAGAAATTATGCTCTCTTCATTTTAAAATTTGCCTTTAGATTAATTAACTAATTGAGAAATCCATGGTAGTGCTGGGGATGCAAATCAGGGCCAACAAGACAAGGGCTCTCATTGAGCTCCAGCCCCAGCTCTGAAAATGGCTTTTGCACACCCACACATTTCCACCCATCTCAGTCCAGATCTCTTAGGAAGTGGTGTAGTACGAATAATAAAAACCCAGAGACAGATCCTGGGGCTCAACCTGAAGATCAGAAAAGCAAAGCAATCAGCCATGGCTCTTACCTCTGTCTCAGACCAAAATGGCTATCCTGCCTTCTGAATCTTCAGAATTAGACTGAGAGTGAGAGCTGTCTCCTCCCGTTTTATAATCCTTTCCAGTGCTGGTATTAAAGGTGTGCACCAATACTGCCTGGTTTCTACGGCAAACTATTGTGGCTCCTGGGATAAAATGCATGTGCCACCACTGCCTGGTCTATAAGGCTGACTAGTGTGGCTGTTTTACTCTCTGATCTTCAACAAGCTTTATTTATTAAAGTACAAATGAAATATCACTACAATGTGACATTGCTGCCATGGTTTCTTGCTCACCTGTAACATTACTGCAGGCAGCAGATGCTTGGCTGCAGAGGAAGCATCATAGTTTCTGCCTCTACTTAAGACAAAAATCAACTGGCAAAGCAATTTCACAAAAGGTTATTTTGTTTCAGTCTCGGAGGGATCTGGGGATTGTACCCAGGGCCTAGCACCTGCTAGGTAAACACCTTTTTAGTCAGCTTCTTATTCCTATGATAGACACCATGACTGAAAGCAACTTGGAGAGGAGGAGATTTATTTCTTTTCATCTTAGAGCTGATATGGTCAGTTTTTAACATCACCAGGGAAGCCAGGTCAGGAACCCAGAGTCCAGAGCTGAAACAGAAGCCATGGGGAAGAGTTCCTACTGGCTTGCTCCCCTGGCTTGTCACTGCCCACAGTGAGCGAGGTCCCACATCAACCACGAATCAAGAAAATGCCCCACAGACCTCACTGGCAATCTAATAGAGGCTCTTTCCCTCTTCTGGGAGGGCTCTAGCCGGTGTCAAATTGATACAACAACAGCAATATCGACAGCCACATCCGGAGCCCTTTAGGGCAGATCAGCTTAGGCTGAAAAAAAGGATATATTGTAACATTCTTAAAAGTTAGAACCGTTAATAATTGAGAAGATCAGTCAACGAGAGTTTTGAGAACTTGGATAAGACAACATTTGTTTCTTTTACTGGATACAAGTTAAGCTCATGTTGGAGTAAAATGAGCAGAGGCTTCTGTCTCCAGAGTTATTCATTCCCTTTATCAGCCACTCTGTTAGTTCACTTGCTCCGTGCAGAACAAATCTACAAAGAAAACTATCTCTTGTTTTTCTTAAATTAAGATATCCCTCTAGCACTGGAGATGGCTCTGCAGTTAAGATCAGTTGCTTTTCTTTCAGAGAACCTGGCTGCAATTCCCAGCACCACATTGCAATGTAGAAGCATATGAAACGACAATCTCAGGGGACTAACACATAGTCTGGCTTCTGTGGGCACCAGGCATGCCCATGGTACACAGATGTAGAAGTGGACAAAACACATGTACACATAAATAATAAAATGAAAGACACTCCTCATTTGGTTAAATGTATCCAAAATAATAATTAAAATAGTTAATTTATTTCTAACTCAAAAGTACTCTCTTAGGTGATTCTAGGAATATTACTTCCTAAGTACAGCCAGTCTGATGAATTAGGCAACTACTATCACCTCCCTCTTACAAAAGAGGAAAATGAGTTTATGTAATCTTGCAAAAAGGACTGGTTTCCCGCTCACATTTGCTTTGCATTCTCCATTAGAATGACATGACTATGTCCATAAAGTCTCAGATGACAAGCTGAGCAGGGAAGGGCCAGCAAGGCCAGAGCTAATGAGTCTAATGGTGTTGGAGGTTACGTCAGCCGTGAGGGCCTGGGGGAACAGTACCAGCAGAGAGCAGTTGTGGAGTCTAAAGACAGCAGGCACAGCAGACACAGGCGCTGTCAGTGTATGGCCCATTTGCACAGCTCGGTCAATGACCCAATTTCTACTGGTGCATACTTGTCTCCCCTCACACCCGGTCACCCACTATTACAGGAGACTAACGATGAACTTTTCTGAAAGAAAAAAAAATTAAAAAATTGTCCAAAGTGTGGCTATAAAGCAAAGCAGACATCTCTACAGCTTTGGTTACACTCTCTGCATGAGGTTCTCAGACAACCACTGTATATCCAATCAGCCAGACATGTTACCGCTCTCTGCCCACACTGGTACTGGAACTGGGCAGTGGATGCTCTGTGCAGAGACTGAATGGATCTGAAGAAAAGACCTCTACACACAGCACTGGAATTCCACAGCTGAAGAGACATCTCTCCCTAGTACATCACCACCCTTCGCTCCCTAGTGCACGTATACCCTTCGCTAGCAGGCTAGGCTGGTATCGCATGTTAAAATATGGAAAGACAGACAAGGAGAAACACCCTACAGCAAAACAAAATAAAAACAACAGTCAGAAAGGGATGCTCAAGAAAAGAAATCCCCTTCTTTTCCTTGCCTCCTTGGGATCCCAAGAACATGCCCACAGTTCTGGGGAGTCACTTAAAGATGAAATAATGTCTTTCTTAAAAATAGAGGTTTTCCTTGACAATCTAGTGTTTCTTAAAATAAGAAACCTTTAAGCTACACATACTGGTACCTGTAATCCCAACAGTTATGAGGCTGAGGCAGGAGAAATGTGAATTCAAGGCAGCTTGGGCTACATGATGAGCCCTTGACTTGTAAAACCAAGGGCTAGGATGTTAGTCACAGAAAGTTTGCCAAGCATATACAACTTCCTGAGTTTGAGCCCTAGAACTGTGGTAGATAGACAGGCAGACAGACAGACAGATAGATGATAGATAGATAGATAGATAGATAGATAGATAGATAGATAGATAGATGACAGATAGATAGATAGATGATAGATAAGTTCTGATTTAATTTATTAAAAGTTCAGCTAGATTTATAGTAAGTATTGCTTTAGAAGCTATTATATCAAAGCATTGCCTTAAGTGTTTCACAAATATGAACGCATTAGTACTGAGCACATTTTGAAGGCACTAATGGATTCATATTTGTAGAGCACAATAGGAACAGCAGGAAATGTCCAAATATTATTCCCATGGAGACAGAATAAGTAACTGGAATCCATTAAGCACAATCGAGTCTGTAACATGGCAAAAGAACACAAATAGAAAGACTTGTTTCTGCAATCAAAAGTACACGCACTTCAGTAGCTGCTCTTGATCTCCTGTTACCTTTCTCTCCTCCACACTTCCCCGCTCAATCACAGAGGCAGCTGGCACCAGCACCTTGCTTGCCCACACTCTTTTGCGCTAAGATATGGGCCTTTGTCATGAGGAGACTTACTGAGACTCTTCCTGAAGGAAAGACGTTTCTTCCCCAGTTAAATGCATGCATGTAAGAAATCTCTCTGTGTGGAGTAATGCATTGCTTTAGGTGAACTCTGGAACTGTGGGGGGGTTCCTCGGGGTCATGAGAAGACCAAGTATAAAGGTTTAGCTATTGACTGAAGACGGCAGGGAAAAGAGGAAGAGAGCTAGGTTCTCACAGGCACCAGTGAGGTGTGGGGGCCATCATGGCAGATCTGAAGTTTAGGTGGCAAGACAGAGTCTTGCAGGAACAAGAGACGCTGTTGCCAAGGAGCCAGTAGACACAATGTTGTGTAACCCACTCTCTCCACAAATAGTTACACCGAGTGTCTGGCCCTGTTCTGCGTGACGAGATTTTAGGTAGTGAACAAAATCAACTCCTCGACATCTCCAACCTTACCTTTAGAAAGGAAATATGAGAATTAGAAATAAAATGGAAGATATGAAATACATCCATGGAAAATGCAATGAAGGAAGCTAAAGTGGGCCTCTCTGATAAGGGCTCGAAGGAAGTGGGACCAGAGGTCAGGGTAGCTCCCTGCTAATGGCAGGCATTGGAAGCAGAGACTTGGAAAAAACAAGGGTACAAATCACATGGACAGGAAAGTCAGTTCTGGAAAGTGGAGACAGCAAAGTTAGAGGCCCTTAGTGGAGTACATTGGTAGGAAAGCATAGGCAGCCGAGACAAGTCGGCTGGAGACACTGGATGACTGAGAGAGGCAAACCGAGGTAAAATGCTGTTGAGTCTGGAAGGCCATGGCATGGGCTGAGCCTTTTACTCGGAAAAGGTGGGAAGTTTTTCTTGGGATCTGAGTATAGTGGTGTGATCCGGCTGGTGTTTTAAGGATTAAGCCAAAGTTCAAAGTAGGGAGATGTTTGGGAATCCAGTGCAGCGGGAGCCAGAACGCTGACAGAAGACCTGGTGAGAAGGACGTGGTTTATAGCAGGGACTTGGAGAGACAAAGCCGTTCTTGAGAAATTCAGTCCTGGTAGACTGTAGGCTTCGGCTGGAGCAAAGGTGTGAACTGGGTTGTCATTCATTGACAAGGAGAAGAGGGAACCAGAAGTTTGATTTGCTCTGAGGTATCCAGTTTGGGTGGGCATTGGATGTGTCCATCAAAAGACTGAGTGAGGTTACCATCTAAAATGATGTCATCTTGATGAAGAATGGATCCAGGGAATGAGAGTACACAGAGAAGAGTTCTACTTAGAAGAACATACTTAGGGGCTGAGTCAGGGACATCTGCATATTTAGAAACTAGGAAACAGGATAAACCAGGGAAGACTATGGCGAGTAGCCTGTCTCAGGGACCCACCCGCTGGGAGCCAAGTGAACAGAGGTTGTCCTGCCACCAGAAATATGCAATTGATGCACCAGTCAGGGAGACTGAAACCCCACCTGTCATTTTAGTCCTTGGGAAGCAGGGACAGGAGGATTACGAGTTTGAGGTCAGCCTGGCTTACACAGCAAGACTATCTCAAAAAGCAAAAATGCCAAAGCATCAAATCAAACAGCAAAGCAAGGAAAGAAGATTGCAATCAGACCACCATACTTACCAAGATGAACATGTAGCCGGCGACAGCAAATGGTGATGCAACATCCATAGCAACCATCCCAAGAGTCAAAGCAAGCAGAGTCAAGCTTGAAAGTAACACCGTGACTGGGCGGTTCATGCAAGTCCCACCTTATCCGTGGAATCATGGGAACCTACTCTGGGAAGGGGGTCAGTGAAAGGAAAGTGAGATGCTCTGGTGTGCTGGTTTCCATCCGAGCAGACATGGTCTGTGGAGGTTTTGTCTGTGTCAAAACCATCCTAACAGAGAAGGTAGACTGATTCCCTGTCCAAAAGTCAGAGCCCTTGAAGAAAAGCAAGCAGGACACAAAGCAATATGGAAACCATAAACACAACCCAGAAGGCAGGTGTGTGTGTGTGTGTGTGTGTGTGTGTGTGTGTGTGTGTGTGTGATACAAGTACTTGTCACTAAGCCTGACAACCTGAGTCTGGTGGTATCTGGAACCCACAGGGTGGAAGAGGAGAACTGACTTCCACAAGTTGTCCTCTGACCTCCACATGTACTGGGCAGCATGAACACAAATAATCAAAAGGGTGTCATTTTTTTAAATGATTTTATTTATTTATTTATTTATCTATCTATGTATTATGTATACAATATTCTTTCTGCATGTATGCCTGAAGGCCAGAAGAGGGCACCAGACCTCATTACAGATGGCTGTGAACCACCATGTGGTTGCTGGGAATCGAACTCAAGACCTTTGGAAGAGCAGTCAGTGCTCTTAACCGCTTGAGCCATCTCTCCAGCCCAAATGTTGTAATTTTTTAAAGAAAAAGAAAGATGTAATCGGCATAGATCTCAGAGTCACAAGCTGTGTTTTGGCACCAAGTCACTGACCGTTTCTGATCACAGCGTTCTCCCCCGTAAAAGAAAACCAAGGGGCAAATGACACAAGAAGATATCTTATGAGTAAGAAGTTGGGCACCAGGAGGAAGAGCTGTGGTGCTAGATCATCCTAAAGTGGGATCAACAAACAATGTTATTATTATTGCTACTGTCTCTGAGTTACCCCCAATGTAGCATTATTTGCGTTGACCTGAGCGTAGCCGGAGAAAGAAGCTGTAGCGTTTATAAAATGCCCTAGAAGACATTTCCACAGGCTGTACCTTATATGAAGCAAAGAAGAACTCGAGATCACATTTTCTCTATCTATTCCAAAATAAATGTCACTGACTTCTCTGAACTCTGCCCTTTAAACCAGCTCTCGCATGTGTAAGGTTAGGGTACTCACGCACTCTCGGGGGACTTGGGCCAGTGAACACCTTGTAGCCTGAAGGTGTGGGCAGGCCATGAAGAAGGTGCTTGCCAGGCACTAAGTGGCCTCAGGCTCACCTTGGCTCTGTTTTCCTCTCGATCTCATTTATTTTCACACTGACGTCCCAGGTCCATAAGGGCGTTGGTTTTGTTCTCACGGAATAGAAAGCAGAGAGAGAACGCCTCAGGAATAAGCTCTTGAGAGCACATCATGGCTTTCTTTTTGTTTTCACAGAAACTAGAACCAAATTGGAATCTAGTAGAAACAGTCACATTCCTCACTCCTGAAGAAAATATTTGAAGCTTTAGCAAGTGGGTTCAATGTCTAAAACAATGTTTACTTGGGGCTATTATTAATGTCGTTTTCTTATTTAAATATATGATTTTGAGTTCTGAACCTATGATTTATTTTTGTCTATCTGGCTTGAAACTGTATAGCTTTAGAGCCCTTGAGCTGAGACACTCAAGGAAGAGAGTGGGTTTTGAATTTCAGTTTTTGTATTTCATTTCATGGTCATTCAATTTATCAACATTAAAAAAAATTCAAGGCACATGGATATTTCCCAGAAGTCTAATGGTTTCCCCAGGGGAAACATAAAATTTCATTAGTCCCTGAATTTAAAAATCTTCTATCCCTTTTCAAAAATAACCATGGAAATCCTGTTTCTAAGGTGGGATTCAAGGAGGATTTGGTCCTGCTTCTCGAAGCCAGTTCCTTCAGGAGGTGAATGCCAGCCTCTGTGTTAGAGAAAAGCAGAGTCTGAAGCTTACTTTGGGATCATTGTCCCAAGGGGCTTTATCCTATTGTCTTTTGAAAAATGAAAATATACTCTAATAGAGGCATGCTAAATCATCTGGGCACACTGGGAAGGGTCATTTTGGTCATTTCTAAGCATTCAGCTAAGTGGTTTTATGCCTGCCTTGGTTCTAACCTCTTAGTTATCATGATCATAGAGGATTTTTACTTAACCTGTTATCTGCACATATAGAATTATGAGCTTAGATTTAATATGGGTTGAAGGGTTTGGAACTATAGTAACAATAATAACGTCCAACTGAGTGATGGAAGAGGGTCATTTGTCTATGTGTTACTTTCATTGGTTAATAAAGAAACTGCCTTGGCTTTTGATAGGACAGCAGCTTAGATAGGCGGAGTAGACAGAACAGAATGCTGGGAGAAAGAAGGCAGTGAGGCAGCCGCCATGGAGCCAGCAGCCAGGTCAGACATGCTGAATCTTTCCCGGTAAGCCACCACCTTGTGGTGCTACACAGATTATTAGAAATGGGTTAGTCAAGATGTGAGAGTTAGCCAGTGAGAGGTTAGAGATAATGGGCCAGGCAGTGTTTAAATGAATACAGTTTGTGTGTTGTTATTTTGGGTAAAGCTAGCCGGGAGCCAGGCCGCAGCCTGCCGCTCTTATCACTACAACTGAGGACTTTATAATAACTGGAAATCGCACACTTGATCATCTCAGAAACCTAATCAATACGCGTGCAGTTATCCAAAGGATCAAGCAATGAGCAGCGGTTGGCACAGTGTTCCCTTACTGTGTCACACTCTCACGTCTAAGCTAAGCTGCCTCTGAGCCAACCAGGAAAGCTAACTACGGCTTATCCGTTTCTGCAGTTGCTCTGTTGGTGACTCTGCCTTGAAAGGGGGCAATCATTTAAACTGTGCTGTTTTCTCTACAGAATGCTTTACATTCTGATGATAAGTGAGAGGGAACATTTAGGTGCCTTGCTTATATTTTACTTCGTGTAAAGATTGTGTTATACCATACTGCTGAATCTGCTTTCAAAACAGAGTAAACGGAATCATCTCCATTTTCGTCAACACCTGTAGTGTTGCAGTCTGTAAAGAGGAGCCTCCAGGGCAGACGGAAGAGCAGCACAGTCTGGTTTGTGGTTTCAGAGGATGGCAGGGATTTTGTGCTTAGGGTGGAATGGACAGAGGACAGAATCAGAGAAACCAGATGAAAGGTTGCCGTAGAGAGCTGGGTGAGAGCTGGCGACCCGGGATGGAAGGACTGTGGGGGCTGAGGAGTGTGAGCTACTGTATCCAGTGTCCGTTAGAACCAGGACTGCATGGGAGGTGAAATCGAGTGTGTGTCAAGGGCGACCTCATAGCTGGGTAACAGGCACCACCGGGGCAAAATCATTTCTAAAAGAATCTGATAAAGGTCAGGTGTCCAAACACGTAATGCACTCATAACTCATTCAAAGAGGTCAAGCAACTGAATCCCTGTTAACTGTCATAGAGTTAACTGGGCCCTCTACCAGGCAAAGACAGGGAAGTAGTGAAGGAGAACGTAGGAAGATTGTCAGCATCATGAGACATGGTGTGGGTTGCGGGGAAAGATGAATCCAAAGCAAAATCAAGAGGCCATATCCTCCGCACCTACGAGGGTATCCACACCCAGAGGCGAAGTAGTAAGAGTTGTTGGTGGCTGGGGAAACTGGAACCTGCTGGTGAGAATGTAAAAGGGTCCAGCCAGTTTGAAATTGCTTTGGCAGTTTCTTATAAAGTAAACACACACTTAACATGACCCACAGGCCTTCACCGAGGCATTTATCCAAATGAAATGAAGACATTTTTTTCTACCAAGGCTGGTCTGCAAATCTTCATGACGACTGTATTTGTAATAACTCAAACTAGACCGTTCCAAATATCCACGGCATTTTAAGAGTGGACAATGGTGGTGCACCGTGCAAATGGTGGTGCACCGTGCATTTAACACCACTCAGCATCTGAAAAGGAGACACTGCATGCAGCATCAGAGTCACAGACGAATTAGGCTCAGTACAAGAGCTGGATTCAAAGGCTACATGACTACATTTAAATGAAACTCTAGGGGAAAAAAACAAAACAATTATCGCAGAAGCCAGAGCAGACTTGGTGAGAGGCCACACTCAGAGCAAAGACACAGTTTAAAAAGGGACCAAGCCTGATGATGGTGACGCATTTCTTTAATCCCACACTGGGAGGCAGAGGCAGGTGGTTCTCTGTAATTTCGAGGCCAGCCTGGTCTACGGAGTGAGTTCCAGGATAGCCAGAGCTATTAAACAGAGAAAACCTGTCTCAAAAAATAATAAATAAATAAATAAATATAAATAAATAATGACATTTAAAAAATAAAACAAAGTAAAAATAAAAAGGGATACCAGGCCTGGGCAACATCGTCTGCGGTGTCAGGATTGTGACAATGGCCTCAAGACTGAGTGCATCTGTCATAGTTCATTGAATGAAATACTAGTATTGATGGATACATTTTTTTTTTGCCCCAAAGGAACTGATATTTTGGAAAAATAATTCTAAATATTACTGCATTTTATGTTTGAGGTCAGCAGATTTTAATTGAGACTTAATAATGAATATGCAGATGGACCATGCTTAAACGATCTTATAAAAAAAACACAGAAAAATATTACCTAACTCCGTATCTGCCTCCTCAGCTGTGAAGTGCAAATCATAGCCACTGACTTGGGTTGGTTTTTTTTTTTTTTTTTAATACAAAAGGCCATGTGTAATAATGGTTTTTTTTAAAATTGTACTGAATGTCAGCTGCATCCAGTTCAGTTTGAAGTTAGCTCAATCCAGCGGTGGTTTGTTTTAGATTCTCCTGTAGCATCATTTAAGTGGGCTTGACTACTTTGCAGGCTCACACTTCTGCATACTGTGGTTAGTCTGAGTGAAGCTGGGGGATCTGTGTTAGAGGATAGCGCTCTACCCCATCCTGACAGCCAGGAATGTGAGGTTTTAGCTGCTTCGCACGCAGCTCACACTGGTGACCGTACTTACTTGCTTGTGTTTCCGTGTGCGTTACCTTAATTGCCTCCAGCCTCTTGACACGGGACTCATTATATCCACTGTACACAGAATAGATTTTTAAAATACATGAATTGTTCACTGACTTGCTTGTCGTCAGCCAACTTGTAAAAATGAAAATTATATCTTAGGTTACCAGGCTTTCAAAGTGCCCGGCTTTCCTCAAGCCCCTCCTCCTCCACCCCTCCTAGTCATTCAAATACAAGTGCAAGGTGCTGGGGTGTAGCCCAGGGAATAGAGCTTCCATCTGTGATCCAAAAGACTCCAAGTCGGATCCCCAGCAAGCTTGTGATCTTCCGGACTCCTCAGCTGTTGTCCAGCTCACTGGACAAGGTTATGCACTTTATAAAGTCTAGATAGGAAAGCGACCTTGCCAGTGTTGTCTGGCTACAGGCACAAAGGTAGGGTTTGGTGCTGCTGATTCGACTCTGTCACTTTAGAGAGGAGCTAAGAGCTCCATGCACTTGGACAGGGAAGCAAGATGAAACAAAGTATCACTTTTCTGTGTTAGAGGATAAACTAGGGAACCAGAACACATGAAATCCAAATTTAGCACCAAGTGTAGCTACATCAGTCTTCCGCTATTGCACAAAAGGGTCTTGTTTTAGTCAGGGGTTACTCAAACACCATGAACGAAAAGCGAGTTGGGTAGGAAAGGGTTTATTTGGCTTACACTTCACATCACTGTTCATTACTGAAGGACATCAAGAGAGGAACTCAAACACGGCAAGGTCCTGGAGGCAGGAGCTGGTGCAGAGGCCATGGACAGATGCTGCTTACTGACTTGTTCAGTCTGCCTTCTTATAGAACCCAAGACCACCAGCCCAGGGATGGCATTACCCACAATGGTTTGCCCCCACCCCCCATCAATCACTAATTAAGAAAATGTCCTACAGCTGAATCTTCTGGAGATACTTTCTCAGTCGGGGCTCCCTCTTTTCAGATGACCCTAGCCTGTGTCCAGTTGAGATAAAACAAACCAGCACGGGACTCTTGCTTGTGCAGAGGTGAAAGAATTTAAGAAACATGTGCAGTAGTTTAAAATGTATCCATTTAGGTAGCATTTGGGGGAAGTCATTCTTGACCCTGAGAATGCAGGAGGGAAAATGGCTTCAGAAGGACTCCCAGCCAGGTGAGGCAAACTTCAGTACAAACTAAAGCATCCTGCACCCCAGGTAACAGTGATGGGCACTCTTCGATGAAAGAGTCAGGTCTAATATACATACAGCCTGGGGAGGCTGAGGGAAGATGGTCCCAAGGTCAAGGCTATCTGCCAATGCAAGATAGATAGTCCACTTTCCACTTACTGAGGCCAGAGAACTGGGTGCTTTAGCATCCCAGGACAGAAATGGCTCAGTGGAAAAAGGTCCCTGCTGTATGACGACCTGAGTTTTCTCTCTGAAACACAAAAATGGAAAAAGACAGAGAACAGATTTCTACAATTGTCATCTGATCTCCACAGGCACACACATACACACATGCACACAAAAATATAAAAATAAATAGAATGTAATTTTAAATAAAATTTAAGGAATTTCATCCTTTTTCTTTGTATTGACCCCAGCAGCAAGACCTCTTCTTCTTCTTCTTCTTCTTCTTCTTCTTCTTCTTCTTCTTCTTCTTCTTCTTATTCTTATTCTTATTCTTATTCTTATTCTTATTCTTATTCTCTTTCTCACATTAGCTGGAATCGAAGTGGTCATTTGGAAAAAGGCCTGCTATTTCCCTCCTTCCTATAATCTCAGTTTCCAGGGTCAGAGGAGAATTAGCTCTCAGATCCAGTGAAATGGACCGTAGTTGTCTTAGTTGGGGTTTCCATTGTCGTGAAGAGACGGCATGACCACAGCAACTCTTATAAAGGAAAACAGTTAATTGGCATGGCTCACTTACATTTCAGATGTTTAGTCCATTATCATCACGGTAAGACATGACAGCATGCAGGCAGACATGGTGCTGGAGAAGTAGCCAAGTCCTACATCCTGCATGCAACCAGAAGTGGTCTGAGACAATGGGCAGTATCTTGAGCATATTTGAGACCTCCAAGCCTGCCTCCACAGTGACACACCTCCACCAACAAGGCCACACCTTCTAACAGTGTCACCCCATTTGGGGGGTCATTTAAATTCAAACCACCACAGTAGTACATGGAAGGTTCCAGTGCTCAGTCCTTCAAATCCTGGTCACGCCAGCAGTGCTGAGAAAAAAAAAAATGTTAGCCCAGGCTGCTCACTGATTTATTTCTGCTTGAATGAGATTGGGAAATCATTAAAGTACATAAGCATGCTTTGCATAAAAGTGGTGCCTTGACATGCAGTGTGATAGTCCCCCGTTCTTTACAATAGACAGAAGGCATATTTGACTAAATGTAATTCTACAAAGATGTATTGAGGAGGGTCTTCTGCATCAGTGATGGGGTTCAAGGGTGTGATGCCGCTCTGGATGCTAGGGCCTTTCCCTGTGGATCTAGCAATATTGGATGCGCTTTCTTATAAAAGGCCCCATTCAGCATTCATTTCAAAGGTCTTGGATCATATCCTAGAAAGCTGTGCTGTCCTCAAGTAAAATTTTCCCACATTTACTGTTCCAAACACTTGATTGCTAGAAAAGTCTATGAAGAAATGTTACTGAAACTCAAACTCCTAGGACAAAGGTCATGACATTTCGTTGCCTGGCTCTAGAATGAAATGATCTTTTATTCCGTGTTTTCTATTTATACTGTGTTAGAAAACTTTGCTTTGAAATGATTTGAGTTGTAGTTTTAAAATAAAAAAGGGCAGAAAGAAATGAAAGAAAGCAGCTACTCTAAATATTTTTTATTGTTAGATATTGCATTTGAAAGGATGTGATGGCTTCACCAATCCTGATAAAGCTACCCAGGATAGTCAGAAATCATCAAAAGCAGTGATGCTGCATTTTGATAGGAATTATTTCTTTTGTGGAACTGGTGATTCAAGATTTTATGCCTTTATTCTGCAGAGACAAGAATTTATGCGACTCAGTGTCTTCATCAATTTATCTCCGTCACCATTCAGGGTAACTTTCCATTTTCATACTTAGCTATTCTATTCCATTTTTTCTGCAGTGTATTCATTTTAGAAAACAGTAAGTAGGCCTCCTCGTACGTTAAGTGGGCACATATATCTGGCTTTGTTCCAAACATAAAGAAAGAGCTGGAGGCAAAGCCAAGAAGAATGTTAGGACCTCTGACATCTCTGTGTCTTCACTCAGCAGCCTCAGGTCTATTAGAGCCAAGGCCTGCTATGCTCAGATGGGAGCAAGCAATGCCTAGGCCTCGAGCTAGCCCTTGGTATACCTGAGGAGACTCTTCTACATGTAAGCTTTGTGGCTTATCTGTGAAATGAGTCTTGTAGCAACCTCTTTTTTATTTCCCTCATAAATTAAGATGTGCATTAACTGGTCAGAAATCCCAAGGCTGTGTACAACAGACAATTAAAGACAGTCTTTCATGCACTGTCTGTGGGATCTATATTCTGTCCATGTGTCTAAGTGGGCTATCACTTAACTCATACAAGTACAAAAACTAACTTATTCTAACTTTGTGAAGTAATGTACCAGCATGGGCATGCTTGTGAAGATTCCTATGACTCTGTCCTCCAGTAACTCTCAAGTTGTTCTTCATTGTGTATCAAAAACCTCGTGAGAAGACCTGGCCTCTGCTGACTTGAGAGGCTACCTGTCAATCACAGCGTAGTTGATACCAGGATGAGGCATCTGCTGAAGAATGGATGCAGATGATGAGAGGAACACGAGGGAAGAGTCCTTGGCTGAGCCACGGAGTGCAGAGAGAATATGGTGCATCTTCTAAAACGGGGGGGGGGGGGATCTGCAGCTGGGATGGGTGGAGCACTATGTGCATAGGACCGGACAGGTTGCACCTTCTGCGCCTCTGAGGGATTGCTTGGGACCCTGTGAGTTCAGAGGGCCAGAAACAGAGGAAGGGCTTGAAGTATTGATTAAGGTCCTGACCTAGACCTCTGGCAGAAGAACCTAAGGATGCTAAGGATAGGCAGAGGCTGTTCTAAGACCAAGGTGAGGAAAGCAGACAGTACTTGCTCAGCGTGAAACTTTGTGTTGCACGAATTGTTAAATCTTGCAAACCTCAATTTTGTTGTCTGTAAAATCTTTCTAATGGTACTTATTTAAAGATTCTAATCAAGGTGAAATGAAGTGTATGTACTCTTACTTCCTTCAAATGTCTTCCAAACGTCACCTGTTAGAGCTGATCAGAAGTAGTAGTCTCCATCCTTGGTCCCTATTATCCTGTACTATTTTCTTAAGAATGTATCAATGGTACATTGTTCACCTGTCTGTATTTGTGGCCTCTACTGACAGGGAGTCCATGAGATGAGCACTTGGTTTTGCGCACGGCAGTGCCCTCAGATCCTGAGTGTTTGCTACATTATAGGATGCTGTAAATATCTTTTGTGTTTTTATAACGTGGTTTATTTTAAAATATGGCATTATTTATATCTTAGGACACAAAGCCATGGTTTCATTCTGGGTTTTCCAGAGTATATCTTGTGACTGACAGACACTATGAAGTAGTAAAAATATAATCAAAACTGCTTCCTTTTGAAACAAAGTTTCATAGGACTAAAGTGCAATATGTGTAACTTTTAGGTATGATTTGAGTCTTATTTCTTGTACTTTTTGGAAACCTTCAAAACATATTTCAAAAGATTTTCCTTTTGCTTGATATCCCTGCTCTCTGATAAAATCACAATAGTGATTCTTTTTGCTTGTTTCAGTGTGTTCACACAATCTCCCTAAACTGAAGCAAACAGGTCAGATGTCAGGAGATAGTGGCATTCCATGTGCAGTCCACTGACCCAAGGGACTTGGAAGCATTGCTATGTGGTTAAACAAGGAATCCATTGCTAATGCTTTTCTTGTGGAAAGTCATCTATTCTGAAAGACTGTATTATGATGCCTAGAATACTTTATAAAAGATATATGTGATATGTGTGTTATCATATATATGTGTGTAGTATATATGATAATACAACATACATATTACATATGCGTCATATGTATATGTTTCATATATGTGAATGTCAAATATAGCATGAGAAATAACAGTTTTAATACATAATAAACACAACCTACAATGACAACACACAAGAGAAAGGGACATGTTTATGTAATGAGGCAATTTTGAAATAAGTCTTTCTTCTGGCCCCTCCTGTTGCTGCTTGGTTTTCACTCTTACTCTTTTGAGGGCCAGCCACTAAGCTCCCAAATAAATCACACAGTCTTATTCTTACCTATGAATGTTCAGCCTTAGCTTAGCTTATTTCTAGCCAATTTTTCTTAACTTAAACTATCCCGACTATCTTTTGCTTCTGGGTTTTTACCTTACTCTATTTCTGTATTCCTTTCTTTATTTCTTCCTCCTTGTAGCTGGGTAGCTAGGTAGCTGGGCCCTGAAGTCCCTTTTTTCAATCCTTGACCTCTCTTCCCAGATTTCTCCTCCTTTTTACTCTCTGCCTGCCAGCTCTTTCTATCCTTTCTCCTGTCTTGCTGTTGGTCATTCAGCTCTTTATTAAACCAATCAGTGTTTTAGGCAGGCAAAGTAGCAGTTTCACAGAGTTAAACAAATGCAACATAAAAGAATGCATCATCGATTTGCATCATTAAAACAAATGTTCCATAGCATAAACAAATATAACATACCTTAAAATACTATTCCCCAACACCCACACTTTTAATTCTTCTGTGTTTAAAGCACACAAAATGACAATACCAATCTGTGAGATCATCTTAAAGCTTTGGCTACATTTTCCATTTTCCTTGCTGTAATGTTTGTTCATATTTTAATTATTATTCACCCTGATTGTTTATTTTGAGAACGCCAATGAGTATATTATTTCAACATTAAGCCTATTTCTTTTGAAGCCAAAATAATTGTGCTATTTTATTAATGTGATGGAGACCTGTTTTCAATCTGCTAAAGGCGAGATGCCTAACGTTCACACTGGTTTTGCCTGGGCTTCTGCAACCTTTGAATTAGGTGGAATCTCAAGCCTCAAAAGGCATGAACTACATTATTTCCTCAGGCTTCAAAGAAAGCATCATAGTCCCAAGGGTGCTAGCTCTCATCAGAAGTCTAAAGCACCAGGGCACCCATGGCCGGGCTACTGTTTCAGGTACATTTTATCTCCTCCACTTGCAGTTCTCTTTTCTTGCTGCAATGTACTTCCTTCACATCTTATTTTGTTTGCTTCTAAGAAACCAAGTTCACCTGTACTTTCTCTTCATCATTTAGAGCCAGAAGACGATGCAGTGCACGGGCAGATCACTATCCCGGGAACCATGGCTCGTGTTGTTGGGGTACTGAGAAAGCCTCAGAGGCTGCAGCAATGGCTGCCATAAACAGCCTAGGGCTGAACAGAACTTCCTATAAGGACCTCTGAATGTATATATAACTAGTGTAAACTGACCGTCATTCATTCATTCTGTGTGTCTATCATGTGTGTAGCTAGCAACAGATCAAAGCAATAAGTAGGATGGCAGCATTGCTAAGACTCATAGCAGTTCACTGACTCCTTACGATTATTCAGGTGTCATAGAAATGATTTACAAGGCCTTTCCCACATTCTCAGATTATTATGAAATAATCAATAACTATTAATTCCTTTAAGTGGTTGACTTAATAGATGGCTGGCTGAATCTGTTTGATAGGAGGGAGAGAGAGAATTCTATAACTCATTTCTTCTGACTGAGGCATCTGATACCTAATGAGCCCTACTGAGATCAGAACAGAAGAAGCTCTAACAGGAGAAGCGCATGATTTTGTCCAGCTTCTAAGCACCCTGTAGATGCTTGTCTATAGATTCCTAGGAGACCTTTAGAAGGACGAGCCTCGGTACTATCAGGATGCCTTAATAAGGGGTGAAAATAGACAATCACCGGCATACAGGGAGAAAGTGATGCCATGGGCCAGATTGCCTATTGACAAGATTTTAGATAATAGCCACATTCAGACTGAAGAAAAGGCCTCCACCCCAGAAAGAGTGCAGTAAGGGACTTCTCTGTAAGCCTTCATTCAGGCTTCTATAGATTTCTGGAAGGTTAGGTTTTTCCAGGGAAGAAGGTTGGGGGAGGGGAGCTGAGATGCCTTAGCAGGTAAAGGCACTTGCCACTCTAGCCTGGCGACTTGAGGTCCCCATCCCCAGAACCACATATAGATGGAAGGGAAGATCTGACTCCACAAAGTTGTCCTCTGACCTCAACACGTGCACTGGTGACACACATGCACAAACACACAAACCATAAAAAAATAAAACATGTTTAGAAGTGTGCAGACTGTTAAAGTCAGAGCATGAACTAAGAGGTGCACAGAGAGTTCCAGAGCTGTGAGCCTGATGTGGCCCAGCCTTTGGCGCTGCTGGCGGAGTGTCTTCCTAATGTGCTTTGGCCTCCAGGGAGCTCTTAATGGAAGGGCACAGTTGGTTGTACAGACATCTGAAGAGAGGCATCACAGTGGAGCTACATGATAACGTGACTTGTCTCAGAAGTGGGCACTCCCCAGGGCTGGAGTAAGCTAGGGGCTAGAGCATTTGCCTAGGGTGAAGGTAGCCCTGGTTCTATCTGGTGCTGAAGAAAAGTCTTTCCTTTCTACAACACTAACTTTTGTCAACTTTAGAAATCCTGAGAAAATCTCAGTTTTCCAAATATATATATATGAGAGAGACAGACACAGACTGAGAGAAAAACAGAGAGAATATATCATTGTGAGTGTGTATCTCATTCACAATGCTGAAGCCGTTCCTTTTATTATCAAGATGAGGTGCCCATTTAGAATTTAATAGTTTTGTTTTAATTTTAAAAAGACTAAATGTTTCAGTTAACAGAACAGAACAAGGCTACCAAGAATAAAATGGTTCATTTTTTCCAGTAGCCTCAGGTGATGGGGCAGGGGGACTTCACTGCTGTGATGAACAAGCCTGGACCAGAAGGAAAGCCCCAGGAGGAGCAGTGCCTGGGTTTACTCAGTCCAGCCCAGCGCCTGAATTTCCTGGACACTGGTTTTCGTCCAGCACTGTAGTGTGGCTGGACCAGCGCAGTCACTCCCTGAGTACGGAACTGTGCCTGTTGCTTGTATGGTTAATAGACTTTGTGTTGACCTGTGACATGCAAAAACGTACACTGATCAGAAATTTGCAGTTCAATGAGTTTTCCACTAAGTGAACAGGTTTGTGTGTCATCGCACCAATAGAGACTGGGGGTGGTAATGCGTGCCTGTAACCCCGGAATTCAGGAAGCTGAAGCCAGATGGTAGCAAGTTCAAACCCAGCCTGGGCTGCACGGCAAGTTTGAAGCCAGCTGAAGCTACGCAGTGATATTGTGTCAAAGGAAGGGAAGGAGAAAGAAAGAAAGAAAGAAAGAAAGAAAGAAAGAAAGAAAGAAAGAAAGAAAGAAAGGAAGGAAGGAAGGAAGGAAGGAAGGAAGGAAGAAAGAAAGAAAGAAAGAAAGAAAGAAAGAAAGAAAGAAAGAAAGGAAGGAAGGAGAGTGGGGGAGAGAACAAGGTAAGGAAGGAGGGAATGATGGAAGGAAGGAAAGGTGGATTGAAGGGTTTTACCAATTGCCTGCTATGTTGGTCTTGGTTAAAAGGGTTAGTCAATAATTTAGCGAGGAAGATGCAATCCTCTTTGTCCTCAAAAATCTTTAGACTTTGATATTCCTTTTATATAAAAGAATCTGTGCTGAATAACTGATCTCACCTGTTAGAGTCATTTAAAATAATTGGATGTTTGTTGAAAGAATCAATGAATGAATAGCTAAACCAACATTCATGTCCAAGTACCAAGACAGTGAAAAAGAAAGAGTTCATGCTGCTCACGTGAGCATGATCGTTGCTTCCTTTAACTCACAAGACCTGATTCTTAGACCCTTGCCACTTCTTGGTGAGGGAAGGATGCTTCCTAATCCAGGTGTCATTATTATCTGCTTCAAATGTGAAGGAAAATGTAGACAATCAACATGCCATGGAAAACCCAGGAAAGGCTTCCTTTCCCGAGAGACAGTTTGTGCGGGAGAGGAGTTTATGATTCTAGATGCTGGCTATGATTCTGATGTCACTGCTGATTAAGCCGCTCACTTGTTAAAGGTGAGGACTCACAACTGCTGGGGTCCACTCCTACTCTGAAGTTCTGACGACACACACTAAAAAAAAAACTGTCCAGCTGCAGTTCAGGATACAGTCTGTGACCATGGAGCAGATCAAAATAACCCGGGGCCCCACAACAGTGAGCTGTTGGCATCAGTCCACAGCCTGATGAGTTGGCCAATCAACCAGGGCAGGGATTAATGCCTAACTTGAATGTGGATTGTTGCTTTCCAAAAGAGCAATTTAAAGATTAAGAAGGGAAAATCCTGGGCAGTCTGGCCCCACTGCCATGCAGTCGCACTAGTGGCTTTGATGAGTTATTGTCTATTTCTCTGGGCTGTCAGCTTTCTTCTCTCACTCCTATGCTGTGGTTTTCATTACCAATGGCAGCGCCAGCTTTGTCAGGGGGGACTGAACCGGCTGGTACAGAGGTCTCTGCTCTCAGCCTCCTCCTAACAATCCCCAACAAAGATAACTGTGCAGGAATGGCAGGGAGATTCCTAATGAAATTCCCATCTTCTGGCCCTTGAGGGTGAGACCTGCAGCAAGACTCTCTGCCTTGAAGCCATCTGCTAGGGAAGTGGGTATCCATCCACCATCTGTTGGGAGCTGGGTATCCATCCAGGCTCAGGAAGTGCAGAGGAATTGGACTGGAGATTCTGTCAGCAAATGGTACGAATGAAATCTTAGAAATGAACTTGTTCTGCTTCTACTTAAAACAACAGTGCACATATTTGTGAATCCGTGCACCAAGGCCCTTGGTGGTTATTTCTTTGAGAAGCAACCTTCTGTCTGTAACTTCTCCTTTTATCCCCAATAACAACACATCCAGCCAGCTGCTTCCCTTTCCTCCGCTGAACTGCTGGCATGATGCCAGCAAAGAAACACCTCCTTCGTTTCTTTCTTGAGATGTGCTGACTTCTCTTAGCCCTTTGGTGACACAAGAGAAAGGAAGCAGGAATCTGGAATTTGTCACTTGAGCAATAGAGGGAATTTTATTGCGGCCATCTGATTGTGCATTCATAAAGGAACTAAGATGCTGTGGGACAATGGTCTTTTATCCTGCCACTTCTATTTTAATAAAATGTTGACTGGCCAGTAGCCAGGCAGGAAGTATAAGCAGGGTGACCAAGCAGGAAGTAGAAGCAGAGTGGTGTGAGAACAGGAGAATTCTGGGAAGAGGAAAGATTCAGTCTGCAGTCATCACCCAGACGCAGAGGAAGCAAGATGAGAATGCCTCGCTGATAAAGGTATCAAGCTACTGGCTAACACAGAAAAGAAGTATGGGTTGCTGTAATATATAAGAATCAGTTAAGAAGAAGCCAGAGCTAATAGGCCAACCAATTTATAATTAATGTAGACATCTGTGTGTTTATTTGGGACTGCAAAACTGTGGGACTGGGCAGGACAGAAATCTCTGTCAACACTAAGACACAACTAATTCTCTGTAAAATTATATAATGCTGTCTATTGGAATTTTTACATTGACCATTGCAAATCTAGATCCTTCTGGAATCTTGAACAGAAATAAAGAAGAAATGTGGTCTCTAATTTTGGGATGGAATATTCTGGTAGAAAAGAATACATTCTTTGAGATCCATAGCTTTTTTTATTTTTTTTCGTTTCCTCATCAGAATTGTTCGCTAGATAAAAGAAGCCTACAAGACAGATAAACACGTTTATACAATATCGCTTCAAAGCTTGTTTGCCGCATTTCTCGCTGCTCCCCAGGGTTGACTTAGGTCTCTCTCATTCAAATTATTTTTTGGGAGTTTTTAAAAATTAATATACACTTGCATCATTTCACCAGTTTGTGTTTGCAAAAGCGTTTCTGCGGAGATAAACAACGATTAATCCATTCCCTTTATCTGACATAGAACGGAGAAGGGCCACACTCACCCACCAGGAGACTGCCATTCTGCCTGTTAGTGCAGAGGCTAAAGGTTTTTATTCAACTGATTTTTTTTTTCTCAGAGAAGGTCACACCATGTTGCTCAGACACAGAATTCATGATTTCCCCTTCCTCAGCCTCACATGTTCTGGGATTCTTTTTTAAAGAGTTATTATTTTATGGGTGTTTTACTCTCATGTAGGTGTATGTACCATGTCTGTGTGCATGCGTACAGTGCCCACGAAGGCCAGAGAGGGCACCAGCTCCAGTGGAACTAGAAGCACAAACAGCCGCGAGCCACCATGTTGGTGTTTGAAATCGAACCCAGGTCCCCTGGAAGAACACCCAGTGCTCCCAACCACTGAGCTATCATGTTCTGGGATTACAAGTGTGCACCCACACGTGGGACTCTTTTTTTTATTTTTTTTAAATTAATTTATTTATTTATTAAAGATTTCTGTCTCTTCCCCACCGCCGCCTCCCCTTTCCCTCCCCCTCCCCAAATCAAGTCCCCCTCCCTCGTCAGCCCAAAAAGCAATCAGGGTTCTCTGCCCTGTGGGAAGTCCAAGGACCACCCACCTCCATCCAGGTCTAGTAAGGTGAGCATCCACGAAACTGCCTAGAGACAATGGGGATGTTCTATCAGGAACTCACCAAGGCCAGCTGGCCTGGGTCTGAAAAAGCCTGGGTCAAAACTGGTCTCGCTGAACATAGCGGACAAGGAGGACTACTGAGACCTCAAGAACAATGGCAACGGGTTTTTGATTCTACTGAACCTATTGGTTTCGTGGGAGCCTAGGGACTCTTCATTGACTTTTAAGATGTGTCTTCATAGAATATCCACTAATCTTCCCAAATAGACTTGAAGTTCCTTCCAGATCCATCTCCTATCCTGCTCCCTACAGCATTATTGTCAGAGAGGATAGTCAGCGGACTCTTAACTATATGTACTCACAAAAAGCAGCACTATTGTTCAATTCGGAATACTTCCTGCAACACGGTTGGGATTCCCCAACTGAGAGAGAGCATTTGCCTGTTCTGGCAGCATGTTTAAAGTGATTGTCATTTGTCATAACCATCTAGGTCTGTGGTCGTGAAGACCTGAATTTCAAAGATCCTTGTTGTGTTTTGTTTCTTTCTATATGGTACATGGTACAGAACAGGCACCTCAAGGGATAGCATTGTGGAGCCTGTGTTCTGCTTAGTTAGAAGTAAATATATTCTAGGAGCGAGCTGCTGGGTTGCAAGGTACTGGGTAAGTTGCTCTAGACAAACGATTGCACTGGGTTCTGTGAGGGACATGAACTCGTTTGTTAGTGCTGGCAACACATGTCATCTCTTCTTCAACAGCACCATAGCTAGAGAGTGGGATTCCTACCCTGAGCACTTCAAGGAGAGATCCCATTCCTTGCAATAAAGTAAGACATGGTTAAGCTGACACCTCTCAAAAAGACCAGCTCCACGTGTAGGACAAGAAGGGCTGACTGAGAAGCCAAGGACAATGACACTGGGTTTTGTTTTTTTGTTTTTGCTTTTTTGTTTTGTTTTTATTTTCGAGACAGGGTTTCTCTGTGGTTTTGGAGCCTGTCCTGGCACTAGCTCTTGTAGACCAGGCTGGCCTCAAACTCGCAGAGATCCACCTGCCTCTGCCTCCCAAGTGCTGGGATTAAAGGTGTGCGCCACCACCGCCAGGCAATGACACTGGGTTTTGATCCTACTGCATGTACTGGCTTTGTGGGAGCCTAGTCTGTTTGGAGGTTCACCTTCCTAGACCTGGATGGAGGGGAAAGGACCTTGGACTTCCCACAGGGCAGGGAACCCTGACTGCTCTTTGGACTGGAGAGGGAGGGGAAGAGGGATACAGGGAGGTAGGGAAATGGGAGGAGGTGGAAATTTTTAAGTAAAAAAAAAAAAGATCATCTCCACTTATTGTGGAAAGAGAGCACTGGTGAATACTTTTATCAACGAGAATTTTTACAGGCATAAATCAGAGCTGCTTTCTGAGGCCAGCAGTTTCCCAGGGGAGCTTGTCAAGCTAGGCCAACCACCCTAGGTCCTCTCAAGGGTCTAAACCTGGAGCTCAGCAGTTGGCATAAAGACATAGACTGTGTTATCACTTTTTCTAGAGTCTGCTAGTGCCTCGGTCATATGCTCAGGCTGCTCTAACAAAATCCCAGAGGCTGGGCAGCATGTAAACGATATAAGAGTATTTCTCACGGTTCTAGGGACTGAAAGTCCAGGACAAGGGTGCACGGTTGGGCTCTAGTGAGAGTCCTCTTGAAGCCAGACAGGTGACTTCTCTTTGGATCCCTTACAAGGGCACTAATGTCATGGCAAAATTATTTTTCCAGCTAAATGTTAATGTTAAATTAGCGAAATATATCCTTACAGTATTAGGAGGTCCTAACATGAAGGTTTAAGATTTTAGCATTTGAATGTGGGGAGCAAAAATATTCAGTTTGTAACAATATGTGTGTTGTGGAACACTATCATCGAGCATAGTACTACCATCTTATTGAGAACAGCTGTGATCACACACACAATCCTCCCCAGATCCATATAGATGGAGAACTCATTAGGTCCTCATCTGAGATCCCACACCACACCACCCCGTCTCATCATTAGATCCTCGTCTGAGATCCCACACCACACCACCCCATCTCCACCATTAGATCCTCGTCTGAGATCCCCCTCCACACTACCCCGACCCCAGGCTGTATTCAATTCTGCCACAGCAGCACACGATCATAGGAGGTGTAGAGTACGTAAGAGGTAGGAGGTTGAAGGGTGGGGGCACCTGACATGACTACATCTGTACACATACCAGAGTGGGACTCCTCAGTGACACACGTTTGGGAATCGCCCACGCTACTGTATCTCCTCACCCACGCTCCTGTGTGTAACCCCAATAAACTCCTTCGTTCAAAAAGCTGGACTTGAGTAGAAGCATTTCCTTGGTCTGTTGCTAGAGTCTTCTCTGGGTGAATAACTGATCATGTCTTCCCAAGAAAAGAAATGTAACAATCTGATATGAAATTGGATAATCACGATAGCTCATGTACACCTGATGAATGGTTTGGCTAATCCAAAATACATTGGGTCTTTCTGGAAATTCTCACACTCAAGAGGGAGAAACTTTTTTCTTGAAGGAAATGTGAGCTAAGATGGTAAACAGAAGCAGAGACAAGAGGAAAAGCATTGCCATCCCTGTCCTTCAGTTGCCTCGTGCCCTGCCTTTCTATGATCAGGTGTCTCTCTCTTTTCTTCCCACGCATCAGGTGTGTCTTTCCACTGTATGTAGACACACGCAGGCGAGTGTCATATGTGTATGAACAGAGGGGGACAACCCAGATTGTTGCTCCATGGGTGCCACCACTTTTTATTTTTTGAGACAGGGTCTTTTCCTCTTTTTGAGCTGCCCAAGCCGGCAAGGGTAGCTGGCCAGGAAGTCCCAGGATCTTCCTGTCTCAGCCACCCCAGCACTAGGAATACAGGCGTGTGCTCCCATGCCAGACTTTTAAAACGTGTGGTGCTGGAGCTCTTCCTCAGTTTCTCCACTCAACTGAACTATTCACCCTGCCCCAACTCTCCCTTTTAACCAATCGCTTTCCCATTTAAATGGATTCAAAAATAGGGATCCTGTTTTGTCAGCTGGAGAAAATCCCAAGCCAGTCATAGAGAATATGAGGTTTCTTTTAACAACTGGCAAGGGCCCCATTGTATGTACAGTTACAGATGTTGGGAGTATTTCTCTATAACATACACTCAGATTCTTAGTTCTGTGATAAACATGCCTGTTCAGACAAGTGCTGTATACACATCTTATGTTGGGTTTGCTCTCAGAATCAAGTGCCCTGGAAAGCTGATATCCAGCTCTCCCTGCAAAAGAGCTGGATTTCAGATACTCCACGGGCAGCGGTGAGAGTGTCTTCTTTTCATGGGACTGCGACCTCCAGAGAGCACTGCTCCAACTCTCTAATACAGCTTCCGCTTTGATAGGCAGAAAGGGCCAGCTCAGTGTTTTCTGGTTTGCAGGTTTGCATTTCTTGGGAAAACAGGTCATGGTTATGAAGAAGTCCTGCAGCCCCCTCCAGTTCTAGAGTGCCAAGCTCATGTCGCCCTTATCAGCCCATGGATGCCACCCTATCAAAATGCCAACAGTTTCCCGCCATCCAAGTGTTTTCCTAAAACATCCTGTGTCTAATTTTGACCCCCAATCACCAATATCTTTCTTCATTCTGTTGCAGGGGAGCAAGACCACCACCAACAACAACAACAATAAAATGAAATTTTAGAAATATTTTGTTTTCCCATCTAGAAAATGAGGTTATATAAGTAAAACTTACCCCAGTACCTATCATCAGTTTAGCTATTATTATTAATTACTATTCTAAATTAATGAAGTTAATATTCTAATTGTAAGAGAATGTTGAGTCAGTGTTTTTATAAACTGTGTTAGCATATATTGTTACTTGTTGATTTAGAAATGGGCCCATGGACTGACCTTTTTTGTTTTCTTTAAGTTTAGATGCTTTCCTTTTGAGCTGTGTTTAATTTTCAAGTTATCTTTGTTTCTTAAATATGTTAGATTATAGAACATAATCAATTCATTTAAACTCTGATAATATAATAAATGTCTTTGCAGAGTACATCTAATTAAAGACTAATGAAAGCAATAATGTATCAGTGTTTGCGTTGAAAGCATACCAGAGTTGTGTAAGATGTTTAAACAATGAGAAACTGGGTGACGATTATACAGGAATCCTTTGTAATGGCATTGTGAAACTTTTATAAATCTAAAACTATTCTTTGGAAGTTGCTCTTTAACAGCTTTCATTGAGATGGGAATCGTTTCTGATATTCTTCTCTTTGCACATAGCGGTTTCCTTCTGATACCATGTTCCTTCTGCCCGAGGTATCTCTGTAATGGGTTTGTGGCAAAGCCCGCTTGTTGATGACCATGCAGCGCCTTCATCTGGGAGGCCCTTCCTCTCGCCGCAGTTTGAGCTATATTTTTGCTTGCTGGGTATGCACTTCTGTGCTGCTGATGGTCATGTGAGCATATAGTTCAGTGTGTCAAACTTTTCACTGGTGTTGCTGTTGGGCAGAAGCCTCCTATCGTGGGTTTGTTTTGGTTTTTTATTTGTTTGTTTGTTTTAAGACAGAGTCTCACTTTGTAGCCCAGACCAGCCTTGGCATTCTCCTGACTTCCGAGTGATGGGATTGCAGGCATGTGTGCCCACGCCCAGCTTCGCATGTCCTATTTCTGTCACCTAGCATCCACGTATGTCTTCTGCAGTGTCTTGTCTATAATCAACCAACCCTGTCCAGCTGTGTAGATTTCTTTTTCCTGCATAAGCAGTTACCACAGATTTTAGATCTTACAACAGAAATCTTTTATTAGCTCACAGTTTCCATGGTCGGGAGTCTTGACTGACGTTGCTGGGGCCTCTCGAGGCGGAAATCAAGGTTGTCATCTGGCTGCCTCCAAATACGCTCAGTTAGGAAAAGCGTCTGCTTCCAAGTCCCTTGGGCTGTTGGCAGAATTCCTTTCCAGAGGTAACTTGTCTGAAGCCCTTCTTTCTTGCCTGCTGCTAGCTCTGGGCTGCTCCTCCACCCCCATTCCTGCCACATGGCTCTCTCTGTGACATGGTAGCACAACATGTCTTCTGGGACACACAGAGTCCTGTTCTGATAACCGCTGCAATGGCTTCGACTTCTAGTTCTACCGACTGGGTCGGTTCTTGGGTGATCTTAATGAGTTGATTGTTCTCAACATTTTCCCGCCTCTGTTCTAGTAATCGCTCACCAGATGTCAAAAGTTACAAAGTATTCTAATGTGTAATGGTATTTTAAAATCATATCTAATTGTGGTTTTAAAAGATCGTGTAACATAAAATTGGGTGTTTTAAGCATTTGTCAGAATATAGGGCAGTGGCAGTGTGAACATTCACTTTGTCGTGCAGCACACCCTAGAACTTTCTAATCTTGCAAAATGGAAGCTCTGGGTCCATGGAGAGAGTCAGGTTCCCAGAAACCACCATTCTCCTTTCTATGAGTCCATCTGCTGTAAGGAGTTAATGTACGTGGAATCATGCCATATTTTTCCTTCCTTCCCACTCCATGGTGCTGGGGATTGATCACTGAGCTGTTATCACAGCCTTTTTCGTTTTGAGACAAGATTTTGTAAAGTTCTCAAGGATCACAAATTCAAGGCACATCTTCCAGGTTCCAGCAGGTGATGGGAGTCAGGATGCAAAGCCCCTGCTGCTCAAGAAGCTTCTGGCTGATGACCTAGCCACACGCCACATTGCTATGCCAGGAGTAAGTCAGTTATGTAAGGTCTCTTCATGCAGCCCCTCTAGCGTCAGTGCTGTGGTGGCTCGTCCTAAGCCTGGGCTGCCTCCCTCTGCAGGTAGCTGTGTGCCTGGGGTCTGTATTAGTCACCTGTGTCTAATTTTAAAAAATACCAGACAGAAACAACCTAAGGGAGAAGAGATTGACTTGGGCTGATGGTCACAGAAGGATTTCAGTGGGTTGAGCCTGGCAGGCAATTTAGTTCACAGTGGCAGGAATGTGTAACAGGATTGCACACATCACAGTGGAGTAGAGATCAGAGACTATGAAAGGAACTGGGGTCAGATATCACCTTAAAAGCCCAACCCTGGTGTATACTACTGCTAGCAAGGCCCCAAAGTTTCCTGTCTCCTACCTGCTAAAGAAGAAGCATCCAAACATCTGCCCATGGGTGGACAGGTCAGATTAAACTGTAGCAGGACCTGAGCAAGGTGCCCTGATCTAAGAAGCTGCTATCGAGGGAGCCAGCAGGTCTACAGGAGCATCAGGAACGCTAAGTGACACCTTTGTTCTGCTCCCAAGACTGTAGAATTCTGGGATCCTAGGGCCTGATCCCCAGAGTTCCTCCTACCTTGTCTACTGTTGACGTCAGAAACCTTATGCCAGCATTAGTATTCTTGTGACAAATGATAAAAGCTTCATTGCTTGAAGTATCTCCCCTCCACTCTTCTCTTCTCTCTTCCCCCTCCCCCATTCAACAAGGGGCCGTGTGGTCCTCAGTCAATTACATTAAGTATATAACAAGGGCAAAGGGGAAGAGCCTGTGCTCTATTGCTGGTGATGCCTGTCGGAAAATAGTCAAGCCCCAAGCTTACTGTTCACAGCTGCTGACTCTTGTCCTGCTGCGTCATGTGACTTTCGGAGCACAGAGCCTGTCTAGCCTGGACATTACACTGACGAATGTCCATCAGGATGATCACGCCACAGGTGTCCCCAGACACCTTGCCTTCCTCCTTGGCAGGCTAGCCTAGACCTCTTCCAGGAGCTTCTTACATTAGACCCTTCTTTTCACTTTAAGGAGAAAGCTCAGCCCTTCTCATCCAGACTCCACTGTGGTCCTTCCTCCCCCTGGGCCACTCATCTTCCAGGCTTCCACCAGCCTCATTTCCTGCTGTTTCCCAAAGACTCTCTTCTCACTGTGGTCACAAACACGCTTGTTAGAGAATAACGGATTCCTGGGGCACTTGGTTGGGGTACAGCTTCTGCCTGGTATTATGGAGAGATGCACGCAGAGTCTGGTGCTACTTCTAGATGAGCAATGGTGTTTACAGAGTTTTCCCAAGACCACCCAACTCATTTCACATGTAGTCTTCAGCTTTCCAAGCCCTGGCCTCCAGAGGGAAAGAGAAAATGTAACAACTCAACGCCCCACCCAGTTCTGAAGACATGACTTAATACTTAAAGTATTTGCAAGCCTGCACTGATCAACATGCCTACATCACATGGGCCATCTTTTCTCATACTTTGTTTTTTTATTTTAATGAAAGGTATCTCTCAAAGCATTCTGCCCTCCCACCCTCTTGTATATTGCTGATATCTCATTAGATATTTGGAGAAGTTTGAGCACAAACCATAATCTAAGGAGTAAAAGCAGACGCTGAAGCACTTGGCGTTTGGCCTCCCCAGTCTCCTGTTTTATGTATATTTCACATAAATTGCCTTTCCTTTTTAGCTCTGGATTACGAATAAAGTTTCTGTTAAAAGTTTTTACCAAAGAAAATTGCTTAGGTTTTTTTTTTCAGTTCATAAACATATTGTTCATTTGCTTCTTAAGTTAATTTTGAGAAGCAAGTAAGGCATTGTCTCAATCTGTTCAGGCTCCTGATACAAAATACCATAAGCCAAGTAGTTTACGAACAAGGCTGGGAAGTACTGGGTGGAAACCCCTGCAGACTGCATCCCAGTTCACAGACACCTTCCGTCTGTGCACTCACACCGTGGAAGGGACGTGGTGGCTCTCAGTATCACTTTTATAAGGACAATAAACGTATTCACTTTATAAGGACCCACTTGAGGCTGGGCATGGTGGTAAACGCCCTCAATCCCAGCACTTGAGAGGCAGAGGAAGGAGGATCTCTGTGAGTTTGAGGCCAGCCTGGTCTGCACAGTATGTTCCAGGCCAGCCAGGGGTACATAAAGAGACCCTGTTTCAAAAGACCAAAATATAAAAATATTTAAAACCTTTTTAAATATTTATTTTATGTGTATGAGTGTTTTTGCCTGTGTGTGTATCTGTGTGCCATGTACACACATGGGCCTGTGCCTGTAAAGGTCGGAAGGAGGCACTGGACCTCAGGGACTGGAGTTAAGAATGGTTGTGCGCCACAGTATGGATACGGAGAATCAGAGCCTAGTCCTCTGCAAGGGCAGCATGTGCTCTTAACCACTGAGCCTTCTCTCCATCTGCTAGGCCCCACTTCTTGGTACCAGTGCATTGGTGATTCTCTTACAACCAATACACGGGGATGCGGCATGAACACTCACACCACAGCGGGCAGACCACAGCACAGGAGCAGCCACCGATTTGTTGAAGGCTGTCCGTCATTATCATTGGTTGTCATGAACTGTTTCTCCTTATATGATCATATTTAATCTGGAAATCACTGCCTTGTCTTAAATTTGGTTGTTTTGAGTTTCAGAGACATAGCTACACTTCATGGGAAGTGTGTATCAACATGTTTATCCCAACTTAGTGTCCCAGGATGCAGGAATACACTGGTTTCTTGATGCAGAAAACAACACGGTGTAGAAGCAGAAGATGGGCTGATGTTTCTTTGGTCCTACAGCCACACGGCTCTCCTCTTGTGTCCTCATGCTGCCTCCTTTAATGTCATATGAAAAGTCCTTACCCTGCATATGTTGATAAATACCTGCTGAACCAAACGTTCTTTTACCACCCATAAAAAAGCAAAGAGTGGGCAAGATGGTGAATGACAGGAGGAGCCAGACCATCTTGGTGGTAGGAGCCTCTACGGGATGCAGCTATACAACTACCTCCAGGTTCTGTTCAACGAAGCAGAGGTGAACAGATACAACTACATTGAATGAGGAGAGGTTGTCACAAGAAGGATGCTACCGTGCTTTGTGAACTGGTGCTGACTGAAAGGAAGCAGGCTGATAGGAGAGATGAAGTCAGGCAATGGTTCATAATGAAGCCGACTTCAACCTGGCGTCTACGAGTGATTACGGTTTTCACAGGCAGAGCTATTGCAGGGAGACATTCTATGTAGAGGGTGCACTAGCAGACATCAAATAAAGTACAGAGCGTGTACTCAACTTGGCCAGTAGACTGACATACGTGGAACAGATGGACAGAGGGTGGCCTATGGTCCTGCAGTATCCCTACTTCCTGGGAGTCTGTTAGCCAGGCATGGTGGAGCATCTGGAAGGGTGAGGCAGGAGGATCTTGTCTGAGGTCAGTTTGGGCTATATAGACTCTGTCGTGGAAAAAGAGGAGTAAAAGGTGGTGGGAAGGACAGAAAGATGGGAGGTGGGGAGCGAAAAAAAAAGAGAGGAGATGAGAGATGAGGAAAAGGAAGGAGAAGAGAAATATACAACCAAAATTTCAGCACGTGACAAATACGTGCTGGGAGAGCAGGAATGCAGGGAATCAAGTCCCACAGATGGGAAGATTGTGATCAGACCTGAGAGGCTGGAAAGTATGCCCCCAAGCAGGAGCTTCACAGCGACTGGAAAGAGGAAACCGAAATCCTTTGACAAATCTGTTACTCTTTATTCATGACTCTGTCCCTGTCCATTTGGCTGTATCTACACAATGTGTATGAGGTGCCTTCAGAGGCCAGAAGAGGAAAGTGAAACCTCTGGAACTATTGTTAGAGGCAGTTGAAGCCGCCCAGTATGGGTGCTCTAGCTCCTTAAATTTTGTGTATCTTTCTTTGCAGTTGGGAGACCTTGGGCAAGGTTACTTAGCAAGGTGTTATGATTTGAACGTGAAATGACCCCCCACACACACTTGGGCTCACATTTTGTACGTTTGTTCCTCAGTTGATGGTAAGGGTGACATTGTCATGGGCTCCCACTGCTGGAAGGGAAGTTTGCATGCAGCGGGGCCCTCCTCCCTGGCTATTTCAATCCTCTCCACCTTCCTGCCTGCCTTTGCCATGCACTTCTGCCACTATAAGCTGATCTGCTCCACCATGCTTCCCTGTCATGATGGGCAGAAAACCTCTCTGAAACTCTAAAGCTAAGGAGAATCCTGACTTCCTCGTTTCTACCCAGTATTGGGGTTATAGTAACAAAACGGTAACCGAGGCACAGTTAGGCTAGTTACAGTGCCCGTTATTTAGCAATAATCTTTTCCTTTTATTGATTCTCTGTGGATTTCACACCCTACACTCTGATCCCACTCATCTCCCCATCCCCTCACATCTGCCCTCTGCCCTGCAACCTTCCGGACCTAGCAGGAATTTTTAATAGTTTGCTTTTAGGGCAGTTTTAGGTACCTGCAAAGTTGCTCAGAAGCTACAAAGAACCCCTCCCCACCTCCACCCACACAAGAAAGTTCTCCTCTTATGAGCACCCTGCACCAATGCAGTGTGTTCATGACAATCAGGGGCTCATGTTGATGTATTACCATCATCCCGCACCCACAGTTCACTCTGGGCTCACTCTTTTGTTTGTTTGTTTTGGAGGTGGAGTGTCAATGAGACAGTCTCACTGTATATCACTGACTGGCCTGGAACTAGACTAGGCTGGCCTAGAACTCACAGAAACCATCTTGCCTCTGTCTCTCAAGAGCTAGAATTAAAAATGTGTGACATAATACCTGGCTTGGGACTCACTCTTGGCATTTAACATTCTATGGGCTTGACCAATAATACAATGGCCTCTACCTATCAATACTATGGAAGTGCCATATGAAAGGTTTCTGCACTAAAAATCCTGAGCTCTGCCTACTTGCTTTTTTTCTCTCTCCAACCTCGGCTAATCTACTTGCTAATCTTTTTAAAAACTATGTCCACAGCTTTGTCTTGTCGTGAATATCTATCCTGTCACTTAGATTATCTGCCATGTACTTAGAGTGTGACACAGGGTGACTTCTTTCACTGAGAAATATGCACTTAGATTTTCTTTATCTATTTTCATGGCTTGAAAACTCACTTCTTCGCACCAAATAACAAAGCCTACTGTCTAGATGTGCCATGAGTGTTCTGCTACCTCTCTGTTGTTTAACAGTTGTGAGTGAAGCTGTCGTGGGCAGGTTTCTGTACAGACATATACCGTAACTTCTAGACCATATTGCATGGGTCTTGGGATCCTGGACAGCTGCGTACTCAGCATAGCTAACACTTAGGAAATTCCTAGCTGATGATTCTGACTGTTAGGCTAGCCCGAGGCAGGGGTAAATGACGGTCCAAATACCGAAAACAGATAAGGTAGCTAGCTTTGTCAGGGCCGAGCTAAGGCATCTAGCTCCACACCACAGGTGATGCCCCACAGGGGCAGCATGCAGAGCATCTGGAGGTTTGGCCTGCTGACCAGGACCCAGGTGCTACTTCTGTTATCAAGGCAGCCTGGCCTGGTGACTTAGGATGTCCAGTTGGAAAATACAGGACCGTTTGTTTCTCCAGGTCCACAGTTCTTTCCTCAATCCCCACCCTCAACACAAACAGTCCTGCAGGGAGGGGAGGAGGCTCATTTCCAGACAAGTCCACCTTGCACAATTCTGACAAGCTTGTTCAGCTACAGAACTTTCAGAGGAGCTGGCTGATGTGGTGCACACCTTTAATCCCAGCGCTCAGGAGACAGAGGGAGGCAGATCTCTGAGTTTGACGCCAACCTGTTCTACAGAGTAAGTTCCAGGACAGCCAGGACTACACAGAAAAACCTTGTCTCAAAAAACAAAACCAAACTAAAAACCTTAGGAGACTTAAAAGAATAAAACAGATGTCTGTGTTCTGGTGTTTGCAGCCTAAACATTTCCATGACTAAACGGGACTTCATTCTGCAGGCATGGCGTCCTTAGAAATAGCTGGAGGTGAGCAGAGATACTACAGGTGACTCTAGAGAAGCTGGCAGGAGTGGAGAAAGATCTAGTCTAAATGCCTAAAGGAGAAGAATGTTCTAGACTCTACCCAGCACGGCGTCTTCCTCTGGTGCTCTCCCTTAGCCCTTTCCTATCCCTGCCGTATCTAGCAATCCTAACACAAGTATATGAGCTGCTTTAAGGTTTGAATGGTGTTAATCTGGCTATTTTTTAACTTTTTAAATGTTTTCATTGATCTTTTTGAGCATTTCACCATTGTATACATAGTCACCCCAACTCTTCCCCCTTAATGTACCCCACCTCCCTACCCTTCAACCTAGTGTCCTCTTCTAAAAATTATTATTTAATGGTCATGGACTCTAACTTGTGCTGTCCATATGCTTCTGGAAGCTCACCAGTCTTAACCACATGCCTCC
Organism: Alexandromys fortis; assembly: GCF_014885135.2. Taxonomy (NCBI): domain Eukaryota; kingdom Metazoa; phylum Chordata; class Mammalia; order Rodentia; family Cricetidae; genus Alexandromys; species Alexandromys fortis. The sequence goes on along the minus strand of NW_026067958.1, from coordinate 4,827,403 downwards.
CAGGCTGCAGGAAGCCAGCTGTGGGCTGCAGTCAACTTAACCACATGCCTCCTGGGCTGCAGGCAGCCAGCTGTGGGCTGCAGTCATCGGCAGTGGACCACAACCACAGAGCACGCAGTTAACACATATTCAGTGTATTGAGCAACTCAAACAAAGACTAAATCACAGCCCCAGTCTTAGAAACAGCAGGTGCACCTGTTCTGCACACCACGGGCAGACGTCCAGCAAGCCCTGTTGACTGCTGCACGTCAGGCACTTTCCTCAATGCATAGGGCATGGGAATTGGCCCGCCCCTCTGAATAATCCTTTGAGGTAAGAACTCTTTTTATGCACAGAAAAACTAAAGTACAGAGAGGTGAAATGGTTTCAAGTTCATATACTTGTTAAAAGGAACCCGTGATGACGCACGCCTTTAATCCCAGCACTCAGAAGACAGAGGAAGGTGGATCTCTGTGAGTTTGAGGTCAGCCTGGTCTACAGAGTGAGTTTCAGGACAGCCAGAACTACATAAAACCCTGTCTTAAAAAAAAAAAAAACTAAATAAATAAACAGAAAACCAAAACCAGACAAAATGATAAAACAATTTCAAGGGGTAATAAATTCCCAAACATTAGCATGGTGGTTTTCAGCCCTTTGGGTTTAGCAATAGAACTTTGTCGTCCCCCCCCCCCCCCCCATTTTCCTTTGAATTCAGTAAGTAAGGCAAGCGAGACTACACAGCTGGAATCAGATACAGGCACAGATAACACACGAGGCTCTGTGTTGTATCCTCACTGTGCTGTGCTATCGCGTGCAGCTTAAAGAACTAAGGGACCCAATTAAGAGTCATGTCCAACCTCACTCGGCCCTTGCTTAAAAAACTGGGGTACCAGAGCCAGCTCAGTCATCCTCATTATCTGTCTTAGTATCAAATGTACTGAGAAGAAAGGACTCCATTTGAGCCTCATGCAACATCTTAACTAGAAGGTTCCCACTGTGAGCATTAAAATTTCATGGAATGAAATATTTCTGTTCTGCATGGCTGTCCATTTCCTGGAGCACAGCAGTAATGAGCTTGGGGAAGCAACAAGTAGCAACATCTGTGGAGGAGAGAACTGGGGACGCACGGGAGATGCAAAGCAAATTGCGCATGGCTTAGAGAATGGCTCTTCTGTTTATTTATATGCTTGGTTTTCCTCTTCTGGTTCTTCAATGGGACAGGATATTTTCAGTAGTCATTCTTCCTCAGTTTGTTTTTCACTAAGTGATATCTAAGACATCCAATGCGATGTGCAGATTCCTGTCACGGGCAGGACTGTCTAGAACTGCTGGGTGCAGCAGTACCTGGAAGGCAAGTCACCTAAAGTAATCTTCCAAATATTTCTTCTAAGAATGACGAAAGTGAATGTCAGAGGTTTGCTTCAGTGTTTTAGTCTGTCCGCACGTCCTTTATCGTCAGCATTTAAACGGGGATGTTTACTTCCTTGCGCGTGCTGCTCTCAAGAGCGACTGTGTGTTTCCTGCAAGTAGCCACACTAGGGATGGGTGGGGCCATGCCTGCTAGGTGCAGCTGGGAGGGACCTGGGCTCCATCACCTCATCTGAGTTCTACTACACCTTAGCGGAACTGATCAACCCATTCATAAAAAAAATTGTGTGGGGTGGAGAAGGGGACACCCAGCTTATTTTATGAGGCCAGAACAACTCTGCTCTGAAGGTCCAGCAACAGAACACAGCAGCCCCGTCAGAGGAAGTGCTGATGAGTAACCTCAGTTTAAAGCAAACACCAACCCTACTTCCTTATGATAGTTTGCATATGATAGTTGAGAACCATTAGCTTATAGGTCATGGCTACAGACATGGACTGATTTATACAATTAAGTTTATCCCCTCCTAAAGCCTTGCTAGAATTTTTGCATGGGAAATCATGGCCCCCCTCTTTGGGTTCTTGGTCTCCTTAATAAAAGAATTGAAGAACAGACCCAAGCAGAATTCCAAGACCAATTTTGTTAGAGTTTCTAAGAAAACCAAGGCAGAGAACTTTCAACTTCAGCTGCTGCCTGCAGGAAGAGGATGGAGAAGAGAAGGAGGGGAAAGGCCTTGCTGCTTGTGCTGGTGTGGAGATAGACAGGCAGCCATGAAGCAGAGGGGAAGGCTTAAGAGGAAGATAAGGATGTTCAAAATGCTGGGGAAACTCAAAGCACTAAGAAAAGTATGCTTGGGGAAGAGAAGAGGTGTGTGTGTGTGTGTGTGTATGTGTGTGTGTGTGTGTGTGTGATCTTGCAAACTATAGCACTAGGGGTGGGGATAACAGGAAGGAAAAGTCAACATCTTATTAAAGTACTCGTTATTCTGACCATTGAGGTCTCCTTTCTAGGTGCGGTCCCTTAACCAAGTGAATGACCTGGCGGATTGGAATGTTAGGTATCCACTCAGGCCAGAAAGTCTATTTTTTCAAATGGAGATTTTTTTCCTACACTAAAAGATAAAAGAAATAAAATGTTTGTCCACGAGGACTAAAAGGAGAAAGAGAAGTCCTCCATGGTCAGGGGAGGTCAGCATTTAAGCTTTAGAAAGTAGACAAGTTGATGAGGCTCACTGGCGCTGCAGACCAGAGAAAGAGACCAGTGGAATGCCCACGGAGGGAAACGTCAGCGAGGAGCTGAGAGAAGCGCCGTCACATTCCCTGAAAGGTTCAGGAGCTTGCCACTGTGACCTGAAAAAACCGGACTAAGGGCAGACAGGAATGAAAGCAGCAACGTTGCTTGAAAGCCTACAGATGGAGAACTTGGATCTCTCGGTTCCCTTTTCTGTCCCAGAAAGAAACAAAAAAGAAAAGAAATGAAATGAAAAGGCCACTTATTTTTATAGTCACTAAAGCAGGGGAGCTGCAGACCCTGGTGTGCCTGGGAAGAGACCGATTCCTAATGGATTTAAAAGGAAAAGGTGATCTTGATGTTCAATGGTCATCAGCTTCCACGACTGTAACAAACACCTGAGACGAGCAGCTTACAAACAGGAAAGGTTTGTTTTCACCCAGGGTTCTGAGGGTGCAGTCCGGGACTGGCTGGTTGGTTCCATTGCTTTTAGACCTGTGGTGAGGCAGCCAGTTATGGGGGGAGCACACAGCAAAGCTGGTCTAAACAGGAGTGGGAGAGTCCTTGGTGCGTCCCGTGGCCGGCGAGGACCGCGGGGAGTGACAGAATACGCCACGCAGACAGAGTTTCAGTGTGGAGTTTGTTTGAGATAAAGCGAATGAGAAAGGAAGAAAAAAATGGGAACGAGATGAGAGGGAGAGAGAAAGCTGCCTCCTCAGATTTAATGGCAAAAAGGAAGAGAGACGAGAGTGGGCTGAGTTTGTCTCTTAAAGGGACCTTTGCACCTGCCTATAGACTAAGACCCTGGGCTGGCCAGCATAATGCCTGAATCCTAACAAATGCCAGATGATAGGGCAGGCCAGCATAATGCCTGAATCCTAACAAATGCCACTGACCTGGTGACCAGGAAATGAGAGAGAGTGGGGGGAAGGGTCATTGTGCCAGTACCACTTTCAAGGACAAGCCCCCAGTGACACATTCTCTGTCTGCTCAACTTCACCTCTTTAGGTTCTACCACCTCCCAGGACCACCAAGCTGGAGACCAAGCTGGCAATATGTGGTGGTGTTGGGGTGCTTGCCATTCAAACAGTAACTATGTGTCTGATGGACCAGAGGCTGACCATGTGCCACTCTCTGTACCCAGTGTTCCACACCTATCAATTCAAAACAACCCAAAGAGAAAGAGCAAGAACAAAAACAGCCAAAACAGGAAACAGGAAAAGGGGAAAAACAAAAACAAAAACAAGACGCTATTTTATATTAAGACATACTTTAAAACTGTGACTGTAAGAATAAAATTTTAATATTAGGAAAAGCTAATTTATTATTTACTACTTATAACTAATTGGGAAATCAAATTAATTACTTGAGCATATCAGACTAATTAATACCAGAATCAACATGTTAGGTTGGAGAAATACAGAAACTGACCCTTTTACATGAGGATAAAAAAGTTATGCTTTTAAAAACAGGCATTTCTAGACCATAGGGGAAAATAATGATTTTGTAAAGGGTGTTGGGATAATTGACTATATACACACTTGGAAGATATAACTTCCAGATGGGTTAAGGACAAATCTAATATTAAAAACATGTTTAGAAACTTGGACTAAGAAAGGTCTTTGTAAGTGAGACTCGCTTGGCAGCACTCTGTGTGACTTTGAGTACAGTGTTTAGTTTTCTGATGGCCCATGGGTTTTGTTGTTGTTGTCATTGTGTTTTTAACAAACAAATATAAAGCCAATAAGATAGAGATAAACATTCGACAGTTGGGTGGAATAACAGAATTATTTGAAAATGTACTCTGATCTATTAATCCAAATCTCACTAACCATGTGGTGCCTTGTGGTTTGTGGTTGCATGCAGCTATGATTATCCTCAGCCTGACATTGTGTTTCTCTTGTTTATAACATAGCTGATTATAATATACAGATCATCCCATGTTGAACCCTGTATCTCTGGAGTGATAAGAAAGCATTCTCCCTTGATACTTTCTAAAATTTTCTTAGGATTTTGGTTTAACCACACAGAGACATTGCCAAGAAAGAGAATTAGAGACCAATCTCCTTCATGAACACTGATGCAAAAATACTCAATACTATACTGGAAAAATGATCATCCACCATGATCAAGTTGGTTTCATCCCAGAGACGCAAGGATGGTTCAACATACAAAAATCTGTCAATGTAATCCACCATATAAACAAACTGAAGGAAAAAAACAACACATGATCATCTCATTAGATGCTGAAAAAGCCTTCGACAAAATCCAACATCCCTTCATGATAAAAATCTTGGAGAAGCAGGGATACAAGGAACATACTTAAACATAAGAAAGGCAATATACAGCAAGCCAAGAGCCAACACCAAACTAAATAGAGAGAAACTCAAAGCAATCTCACTGAAATCAGGAACAAGGCAAGGTTTCACTCTCTCCATATCTATTCAATATAGTTCTTGAAGTTCTAGCTATATCAATAAGCCAACAAAAGGAGATCAAGGAGATACAAATCGGAAAAGAAAAAGTCAAACTTTCACTATTTGCTGATGATATGATAGCTTACATAAGCAACCCCAAAAATTCTACCAAGGAACTCCTACAACTCATAAACACCTTTAGTAATGTAGTAGGATACAAGATAAACTCGAAAGAATCAGTAGCCTTCCTGTATGCAGATGATAAATGGACTGAGAAAGAAATCAGAGAAACATCACCCTTCACAATAGCCACAAATAAGATAAAATATCTTGGAGTAACTCTAACCAAACAAGTGGAAGACCTGTTTGACAAGAACGTTAAATCTTTGAAGAAAGAAATTGAAGAAGACAACAGAAAAAGGAAAGATCTCCCATGCTCTTGGGCAGGTAGAATTAACATAGTAAAAATGGCAGTCTTACAAAAACAAACTACAGATGCAATGCAGTTCCCAGCAAAATCCCAGCAAAATTCACAGACTCAACTTTATATGGTAAACCAAAAAAACCCCAGGATAGCCAAAACAATCCTGTACAATAAAGGAACTTCTGCAGATATCACAATGCCTGACTTAAGACTCTGCTACAGAAGCTTCTGTAAAGCAAAGAACATGGTCAACAAGACAAGATGGCAGCCTACAAAATGGGAAAATATCTTCACAAACCCCACATCAAACAGAGGGCTGATCTCCAAATTATACAAAGAACTCAAGAAATTGATCATCAAAAGAACAAATAATCCAATAAAAAAAGATGGGGTACAGACCTAAAAACCGAGAGCTCTCAACAGAGGAATCTAAAATGGATGAAAGACACTTAAGGAAATGCTCAACATACTTAGTCATCAGAGAAATTCAAATCAACTCTGAGATTCCATCTTACACCTGTAAGAATGACCAAGATCAAAAACACTGATGACAACTTATGCTGGAGAGGATGTGGAATAAAGGGAACACTTCTGCATTGCTGGTAGGAATGCAAACTGGTACAGGCCCTTTGGATTTTAGTATGGTGATTTGTCAGAAAATTAGGATACAACTTGCCTCAAGATCCAGAAATACCACTTTTGGGTATATACCCAAAGGATGCTCAATCATACCACAAGGACATGTGCTCAACTATGTTCATAGCAGCATTGTTTGTCATAGCCAGAACCTGGAAACAACCTAAAATGCCCCTCAACTGAAGAATGGATAAGGAACATGAGGTACATTTACACAATGGAGTACTACAGAGCAGGAAAAGAAAATGACATCTTGAAACTTGCAGGCAAATGGTTGGATCTAGAACACATTATATTGAGTGAGGTAACCTAGACCCAGAAAGATAAATATCATATGTAGTAACTCATAAGTGACTTTTAGACATAAAGGGGAAAAAAAGCCTACAGTCAACAATCCCAGAGAACCTGGACAACAAAGAGGACCCTAAGAGAGACATACATTGATCTAATCTACATGGGAAGTAGAAAAAGACAAGATCCCCCGAGTAAATTGGGAGCATGGGGACCATGGGAGAGGATAGGAGGGGAGGGAAGAGGAAGGAAAGGGAGCAGAGAAAAATATATAGCTCAATAAAAACAAAGACAAAAAAAAACAAATAAGAAAAAAAAAGACTTTGGTTTATGTATGGATGTGTTTGTGTATGCTACACGAGTTCAAGCACCCCTGGAGGCCACAATAGAGTGTCAGATGCCTGAAACTGCTTGTGTGAGCCTCTGGATGGGTGGTCTGGGAACAGAAATTGGGTCCTCTTTGAGTGTTGCAAAAGCAATTCACTGCTGAGTTGACTCTCCAGCCCCCTTTGGTATTGTTTTGCAAGTTCCTAGCCACTATGATCACTCCTTGTGAATATGACTGGACCGCCAATACAAAAAAGCCTAGAATTCTGGGTATTCAGTGACTTCTCTCTCCTGGGTCAGACTGCTAATGTTATCTAACTTAATGGCTTACTTTCAGATGCTCCTCCAACACTGCACCAAAGGGAAACACTTTAGCAACACTTCTGTTTATTTTGGTTCTTCAGAGAGAGGGTCTCACCATGTAGCTCTCTTTTTGGTCACACAAAGGTTCTTCACTGGCACAATTGTCATTCTTGTGTTTGGGTTATTTCTCCCTTTCCCAAGCAACCAATTCCCTGACAAAGTGACTCTATATACTGACAGAAATTGCTGCCTGTAGGCAGCAGAATCCAACTCAAGCCAGCTCAAGAAAATTCCTCCAGAAAGTGGCTTGTGTTGAAATAGGAGCGGCGGGGCTGCATCCCCAACACCCCGGCTGCTTGGCTAGCTCATGCCCGAAATAACAACACACAAACTGTATTCATTTAAACACCACTTGGCCCATGAACTCTAGCCCTTACAGGCTAATTCTCCTACCTGGACTAGCCCATTTCTAATGATGTGTGTAAGCACCCCAAGGTGTGCTTACCGGGAAGATTCTAGCCTCTGTCCATCCTGGGTCGGAGCTGCCTGGGAGAGCGGAGCCTGGCGTCTCTGCTCCAGAGAGCAGAGCTGTCAAGTCTACCTGGGAGAGCTGAGCATGGCGTCTCTGCTCCAGAGAGCAGAACCGTCAGGTCTCTCCGGAAGCTGAGCAGAGTCTGACCTAACTTCCTCTTCTGCCCAGAATTCTATTCTGTTTACTCCTCCCACCTATGTTCTAACCTATCAGGGCCAGCCAAGCAGTTTCTTTATTGTTCATTGACCTTCCTCCATCATTTCCCCTTTTTCTGTTTAAACAAAAAAAAGGAAGGCTTTAACCTAACATAGCAAAATTACATATAACAAAACAGTTATTAAGTAAAAATTATAATAATCTATATCATAACTAAGGAAAACTATAACTATAACTAGCTATTCTTAACTCCATCAAAGAGTCCAGAAAGATACAATATTACCTAAGCAAACAAGAAATCCAAAGCTCTATAAATGACAGAGACATCTCGCTGCCTGTCACCCAAAGTTCCTCTGTACCATTGGGGCATCCATCTTCAGCCTACAGGCCCATAGTTTCCAGCAGACATTTCCACAAAGCAGGAAATTTCAAAGGCAGTCACTATCTGCTTGTCCTGAAGAATGTCTTGCAGACTCTTTCATGAATCAGGAACCCCAAAAGGTCATCTCACCTTTAGGCAAGTTCAGTAGTCCTCTCTGTGTGGGTTCTTTGTGTCCAGTTTATGCAATAGTCCAGGCAAGAGCAGTTTCTTGCCCAAATGGCTATCAAACTCCATAAGGATCCTCTTCGATGCCCATCTTCCTCTTGAAGTAGATTGGTGCTGCCAGGAGCAGAGTGTCTCATTGTCATGAAAAGTCCTAAGTTATTAAAACATTTAAAATGCCATATTCTATAATCTTTGAAAAATATGAAGAATGCCTATCTAAAATATATCTATGCACATCTAGAAAATCTTAACTAACATGACTACAAACTTAACTATTATTAATGATTATTCATTAACAACCTATATACATTACAAAATTAACCTTAAATTTAAATCACTAAAGCAAAATCCATATCAATGTAAATTATTCATACCTATATCATCTCCCCCTTTAAATGTAAAAGAACATTTATAAACCATATTTGGGAACATGGGCGCAGTTTTTTCTCTCCAAACTGCTTCCTGCTGAATGGGGGCGTCGTTAATTAGGTCTTTCATGGTATAACCTGTGTGCTAGTTTCATCTCAGTTGGCAGTTGAGCGAAGCAATTTTCTGAAGGTATTCACAGCAACCGTTCAGGAGGGCGTGGTCCATCATACCATATCGGAATAGAAGAAATGAACAGGGTCTCATCCTCTGTGAAAACAAAATAAGAAACTCCTTTCCAAAGTATCATGTCCTTAGATCCAAATTTCAAAGTCAAGGCATCAAAATCTCTACGATGGATTAGTTCAGCAGCATTTATAAACAAATATCTTTTAGCATCTGTTGCTCCTTCCTCAGCATTCAAACAATTCAAAGAGAGCATAATAGTATACAGTATCAAGATTCTCTGTGTATTTTCCATCTTTGTACGCTTTATTTTAACCTCTATTTCGTTTATTTTTACTTTTATTTTATATTCTCTGTATCTCTTTGACCTGGAATAACTCTGTAGACCAGGCTCTCCTTGAACTCTCAGAGATCCGCCTGTCTCTGCCTCCCAGGCATTGGGATTAAAGGTGTTTGCTACCACACCTTGAACTCACAGAGATCTGTTTGTCTCTGCCTTCTAGGCACTGGGATTAAAGGCGTGTGCTACCACACCTTGAAGTCACAGAGGTCAATCTCCCTCTGCCTCCCAAGTGTTGGGATTAAAGGCGTGTACTACCACACACAACTTCTCTTTTTCTTACTTTTTTTTTAAAAACTTTTAACTTTTAGCTTGCATATATTTTTAACACACTGTAAATCATTTAAACATTTTCTTTATCTTTGAATCTCTTTACTGTATATCTCTCTTTTTCTGACCACACGAGCCTTTAAATTACTGAGCAATATGAGTAGGATTAAAGCCGTGGCTTTGCCAGCTAGATCCAGTCCATTCCTTAGCTTTCCAGCCTCATGGCTGAGGTACTGGTTGTAGTCTTGTTTACTGCCACAACTCTATGGCATTTCGAGGTCCCTGCCAGCAAGTGAGCTACAACAGACAACACTCAAGTCCTCTCTCGGTAGTCGGCCCTCCTGCCTCAGTCAGAGTTTGCCCTGGCAGGACGGCCCAGAAAGCCAGCATTTTTAAATAGCACAGCTTTTTTCCTGCTATGGCTGAAAACCAAAAAGCATGCGTTCAGCTTTTCATCAACACCATTTAAGTGTTTCATGGCAGGACCTCTTAATGAGCTGCAGGGTTTTGCAGCTGAAGCTGAGTCAGGAAGCCTCTCTTAGATGAGAGCGCTTGCTTGCCTCTAGCAAGCAGAGTAGACTCGAGAAATTTCTGCTACCAAGAAAACATGCTTCACTCCATTCTTTCCCAAGCTTTCTCAGGCTTTTTGTGGATTCAGTTATCCTCACGTTGGGCAGCCATCTGTTGAAATAGGAGCGGCGGGGCTGCGTCCCCAACACCCCAGCCGCTTGGCTAGCTCATGCCCGAAATAACAACACACAAACTGTATTCATTAAAACACTGCTTGGCCCATGAACTCTAGCCCTTACAGGCTAATTCTCCCACCTGGACTAGCCCATTTCTAATGATGTGTGTAAGCACCCCAAGGTGTGCTTACCGGGAAGATTCTAGCCTCCGTCCATCCTGGGTCGGAGCTGCCTGGGAGAGCGGAGCCTGGCGTCTCTGCTCCAGAGAGCAGAGCCGTCGGGTCTCTCCAGAAGCTGAGCAGAGTCTGACCTCACTTCCTCTTCTGCCCAGAATTCTATTCTGTTTACTCCTCCCACCTATGTTCTAACCTATCAGGGCCAGCCAAGCAGTTTCTTTATTGTTAAATGACCTTCCTCCATCAGGCTTGAGAGACCGTAAACTCTAAGGCTGACTGTAGCCTCCAGCAGAACGGATCTCTCTCTGCCACTAAGGCTGGCCCTGCCTGACCCTATGGGATGGACTCTTCCAAAATGAGGCAAGTCCTTGTCAAGACAGGAAAGACTGCTAGACTACCAAACGGAATAGCTGTCTGCATCAGCAACTGAGGACATCTGCTGTGGCACAGAACGGCATACATACAATTGTCTTCTCAAGTTTATCATTTTCCATCAAGGCATTGCAACAGCACCACAGTCTTGCTTCAGTCATGCAGCGGATTGGTTGAGTCTGTCTGCTTCAGTTCCTCTGATGTGCATCTGTCACAAGGCAGAGGCAGAAGCAAAGAACAAGTTCCACTTTAATTCTTCCCCAAGTGATTCGTGTTGTGTATACTTAAAAATAAAAAGCAAGTATTTGCTGGCTTGTTTGTGTACTTGCTTGCTTTTTTGAAGTTTTCTTAGGACACAGGAATGTTCGATATTTAAACATTGTAAACAATGAATGATAAACTCATGCTTAGAAGATTTAAATTAAAAAAAAAATCTCCCTGGTTCTCATATTCTTGGAGCTACAGACGGGTCCTAAGGCTTGATCACTTATGTCAGAAGATCAAGTCTTTCTTGACCACACGGTCTGTTACCATTGCTCTTGTCATCAGATGAGGGGCTGAATTTCCAAGGAAAGAGAACAGATGAGGGCTCCATTTCCTGTGAAATCAGAATCGGATTGTTCCCCACTGCAATCCATAGCTAGGGTTTATTAGAAGTCGTTCCTGAAGCTCCCAAGCCTCACCTCAGAAAAGCCCACAAGTGATGTCTGTTTCTACTTGTCTGCCCCAGGACAGTACTATCTATGGTTTATTAAGTTTGTCTATCCTCCCTCCAGCCGTCCATCCCCCTCTCCAGTCTTTCCCCACCAGCCAGTCATTAGCTGGCTTTGTCTCAAGAGCCTGCAGGAAAGTGGCTCTTGGTAACCATAGGCAACCGTGAGCCCTTGCTAGCTATGTGCGCTAGCTATGTGCACTGTATTTGCAAGGCACAATCTAGCCGTTAACCAAGAAGATGGGAAAATGTGCTTTTCAAGTTTTCCTGTGCACGAAAGTCATTGTCTTCCTTTTCTCCCCGCTCCCCGATTTCTGCAGAATGACCAGTCCATGGGCGAGCTGCAGATCATAGGAGGCGAGGATCTCTCAACACTGACTGGAAAGGTTTGTTAATGTAACTTCTCTGTAGTCGTGCACTTCTGGGGATGTCTATGTGACCTTCATGTCAGGTCAGAGCTTCAAATGCATTTCAGCAGCTCTCCCGGGTTTGCTAATTCATGCAAATAGACGTGTGAAACCCTTTAATAATGTCTCCTGTCCCAAACACAGCCAGTGTGTAGGGCGCGCTGCAGGCCAAATCCTCAGAGCTTCCAATTGCAGTCTTATTTCAGACAGCAAAACCCTGGGCCCTGATGGCCTTCTTTCTACTAACCTCAGAGGCACCTCTACCCCCAAAGAAGCTTTCTCTTTTGGGATTTCTGTCTGTCGCTTTGCAGCAAACACTGTGGTGAGACGTTTAAACAGGTTCATTGAATCGTACAGCATGCTGTTGCGCTTCTTGAGAGTACAGTTTTTAGCCATTTTTTGAAGTGTTACCACCCCCACCCCATCCCACATCCCCACACAAAGAATAAAACCTACTAAATTTCAGTAGATGGGTGGCGAAGCAAAAACATAGTTTAATTTAGAGTTCTAAACTTGTCCTTGACTAATTATGTTGTGAAAGGACTATTTGGGTTCTAATCTGAATTCTGGGATTTGGAGGAGGGCAGCTTCCTAAGCAGATGATCTTGGAGTGATTTGGAACACAGAGTCACTGGGGGTGAAAGCAACTAGGAAGTGTAGCATTGGTTTCTCTTCGACTATCATGATCTAGCCTGACCCCACCCCCACCCCGCACACACCAAATAAACAAAAACAAAACAACTTCACCTCTCTAAGTAGACCGGTCAGTCTATTTCACACACTTTAATCTCTCATCCTTGGCAGCTGTTACCGTTACACAATTCCCCAGATGGGGAAAAGCAGAACAACAGCCGCATATAATAAAAGTATGTATCATAATATTTGGACCGCTACTGAGCTGCCTGGACCCTGACTAGAAAGCAGCTTCCTCTTCCTGGGAAGACAGCTTTGTGGGTTCCAGGAGCAGTAAATTTTGTCCGGTGGCAACTGCAGTGAACTTGTTAGCATTAGCCCATTGCTGGGCATCTGGCGTCGCTACGCTGCAGCAGGAAGGCCCGGAGAAGCTACTCCTGAGAAGCAATTTCCTGAAATCCATAGCATTCAACAACCTGCAAGGGTATGTTAAGCCATTTAGCTTAGTTCTTTCCATACAGTTACCGCTACACTGTCTGCACTTGTCTGTGCTTTTGCTGAGAGGACCATTAAATGAGAACCCAAAGATTTTGTTTGGGCTTCCTTCCTCCTCCTTTCCCATTTTGTTCTTAAGTGATTTCCCTCATAAACAGGCATAGGTGTGCCCTCTGAGTGCTAGCGGTGGGGGTTGCGGTGCAGTAGGCATTAGACAGTGCCGGTCTTGGCTTTGGTGTCTCCTGCTGAAAGCAGGCACAAATCAAGAGAAAGTGGACAACTAGCCAAGAGTGCATAGAAGCGGGAGTCAACATCAGCTTCCTGCTGACAGGACCGTTTCTTTCGGGCTACCTGATGCTATCTAGTTATATCTATAACCTCCTGTTTATGAAAAAAACATTTCTATACATTTAAACAGGTGCCAAGTAGAATCCCTTGGGCCAAGAACTTCTAAAGTAAATCAACAATACTAGGTACTCGGCAACTGACAGACTCACTTGATTTTAAAGACTAAACTTCAGGGGCAGTGGGAAAGGCTAGGTGAGCCATGGCATACCATCCCCCCCCACCATCACATCTTCAGCTAGCCTGGGTGTTTATCTGCATTTTACCTTCATGGCTGTCTTCCAAGTCGTGACCCTTACTACTCAAAGTATAGTTCAGGCAGGCAAATTTTTCTATAAAGAGCTAAATAAAAATATTTTAGACAGCGTGGACTAACAGTCCCTGTTGTATCATGAGAGCAACTAGTGGCGATGTGGTTCCGATACAACTTTGTTCACATAAACAGGAATGGAGCCCTAGTGGTCCTGGGACCCCAGTTATTTTTAAGAGCTTGCTGGCTCGAGGTCAGCAACACCTAGGTTCTGTTAGACCACCTAGGAGCTTATTAGAAATTGAGAATCTCGGGAGCCACACCAGAGCTCCCGACAGCAACTTCCTAGATGGGCCCTTCTCACTTCGAGCCCTGCAAGGCGCTGATCACCCCAATCCAACCCACCACCTCCACTGAACCACCCTTGCATTCCCTCGAGCCCACCTTGCTTTCCTGAACTTCAGCCTCCAGCTGACTCCCGCTAACCATTCTCCACAAACTCACCCAAGGGATCTTAAAATGCAAACTGGCCAAGTTGCTTGCCAATGGAAACCTTTCAGTGCCCTCTTAATTAGCAGTTGCCAGACTTAACAAAAACAAACAAAAACCAAGTAGCCCAGTCAAATTTGAACTTTAAATATTGAATAAAAGTTCAATATAAGTATATAGTAAACATATTTTCTGTAGCTGTGTCTTGTGTGTGTTTGGGACATACTTACCCTAAGAAATTATTCACCGATTACCTGACTTTCAAATATAATTATATGTTTGTGGTTTACCTAGCAAACATTCAGCTAAAATTCTGTAAAGATGAGCCAAATTCCTGACTACAATAAGTCCTGCTCAATTACTGCTGGCACCCCCACCATGTTGTCTTACTTCACTGGCCTCATGGTACGGAACCCTCACTAGCTAAATCTTTCCTGCCAACCCCCTGGACAAGCTGACCCTTCTCACTAGAACCCACTTTCCTCTTCCTGAAGACCAATATCCGCTCTGTATAGCATGGTTCCCCTGCAGAGCTGTCAGGTGTGGGTACCTGCAAGCCCTTCTATCTTCCTCCAGCCCAGTATATATCTAAATGCGAGCCCAATCTCGTAGAGCCCTTCTACAATCTACAAGTTAGCGCTTACTTAGGAAGCTCTTTATTTGCCTTTCCCCACTGGGAAGTCAGCGCGCAGTGCACAGAGACCTGTGTTCCCCATCTCATCTGCAGCGTCGCAAGCAGCCTGGTCCGTCACAGGCTGGAATAAACATTGGATGAGCAGAGAGTGCATCATCTTATGCAGAAATCAGGAAGACAGTTTCAGTTCGTTTTGAGCAAGGACATAGCAGAGGCAAATGCTAAGTCTAAGCCAGTTTGGCAAGGCTTCTGGTGGCAAGTGATGGGATCCAGCTTGTGTTTTAAGAACACGTTGGCAGCTTTACAGAGAATGCTTTGGAGAGCAACAGAAGTTAAGGAAGGTAGCTATGAAAGGACACATCAAAGCAGCTGATTTAGGGTAGGACTGGAGGAGAAAGGTGCTGAGTGTCCAAGAGAAGGCAAAAGGCTTCAGTATTAATGAAACTTAAAAAGGAAGATGGCAGAAGTAAAGACCACATCACTGAGGTGGGAGAGGGGAGATAACTGGAACTGGGGGTGTAGCAGTGGGACAGCACTTGCCTAACTGGGGCTGTAGCTCAGTGGGAGAACGTTTGCTTCAGTAGGGGTGTAGCAATGGTTTCCCTAGCCCTGGGTGTAGCTGCAGTAGGTACAGTGCTCACCTGCCTGGGGATGTGGCTCAGTGGTAGAGTGCTCACCTGGCTGGGGATGCGGCTCAGTGGTAGAGTGCTCACCTGCCTGGGGATGTGGCTCAGTGGTAGAGTGCTCACCTGGCTGGGGATGTGGCTCAGTGGTAGAGTGCTTGCCTAGCACTCACAAGTCCCTGGGTTGAAAGGCAAGTACTATTGGGGGGTGGGGAATTAAAATTTTCGTTTAACTTTAAGGGATGTTCTTTTCCTTATAAAATAAGGACCTTGTATTCTCAGACTTTTTAGGGCTGTAACAAAACACCCAAGAAGACAGCCAAAGAGGGGAAGGATTCATTTTGGCTCACAGTTTCGGAGATCTCAGTCTATTTGGCTCCACTGCCTTCAGGTCTGTGGTGCAGCAGAACATGATGATGGAAAGGCATGGTGAGAGGTGAAGGGAGGGGTGTGCTCACTTTGCCGGAAGAGGCTGAGTGGGAAAGGCAGAGTCTTCCAAAGCAGGACATATATCATTTATCGAAGATATGCCCCCACCAACTTACTTCCTCTAGTAAGGCTCTACTTCCAAATAGCACAGTGATGAAATTAGGTCCTCCGGACACAATCACCTCTCAGTAGTGCCACCACCTGGGCACACAACACAGCCAGCCTTTCGGGAGGACAGTTTATATTCAATCTTTCACCTGTTCAGTCTTGTCTGCCCAAGAAGAATTTTCAAGACAACAAAGAAATCTCATAAATGCCATCTCTTCCCAGTTATGCAGATTCTGCACGAGCCAGGGCAAACTTAAGAGAATAAAGAATTCAACACCTAATGGGCCCTTGCTTTAGTGGCTGAAAAGTTCAAAAGTATAGTAAAGTCTGCATTGGGCAGCAGGGTTGTTACAAATCATCATCTAACTTCTGTCCTCTCATATGCTCAGCTTACAGACCACCAGCCAGCCAATAAATGTGTGCTTATCTTGTTATTACTCTACCAGGAATTAGACAGGGCTTTTCTCATTCAGGGCTGAGCACCCCAAGAATAGTTTTCGGAGTCATTCCACAAATCCTTTTCCTTGGGAAGAAGGAGGAGGACGAGGACGAGGACGAGGAGGACGAGGAGGAGGAGGAGGAGAAGAAGGAGGAGGAGGAGGAGGAGGAGGAGGAGGAGGAGGAGGAGGAGGAGGAGGAGNGGGGGGGGGGGGGAGGAGGAGGAGGAGGAGGAGGAGGAGGAGAAGAAGAAGAAGAAGAAGAAGAAGAAGAAGAAGAAGAAGAAGAAGAAGAAGAAGAAGAAGAAGAAGAAGAAGAAGAAGAAGAAGAAACTGTGCTGATCTTATGGAGAATGTGTGGGGAGAGGAGTAACATAGAAGAAGCAGACTTAGAATGGGAGAGAAAAGGGAGAGTAGGGAGGCCCAGGGCTGGCCCCGCGTGACTAAGGAAACAAGTCGGGAACTGAACAAGGAAATGATAAATCGCTGGAAATGTGGCTGGGTTGGGTTTATAGAGTACACGGATTGTCTCAATAAAGAGTTGAACTTGCTGAGTTTGGGCAGAGGCGACATCATGGAGCTACTTAGGGGGAAAAGAATATAACCGTGGTAAACTGTAGAAAAGATCACTCAACTAACTAATTAATTTAATATGAATAAAAAATAGAGCGAAGGAAGTGTGAGAGAGAGGAGGGGCAGAGCTGCCCAAGCACTTCCTTGTCTGTGTGTGCAAAGCTGCAGACGAGGGATGCAGCAAGAATGAAGAGGGAGGTATGGAATGGTTCCTAGATTTGTTTATGAAAGAAAGGGCCTCAGAAAGCACATGGCAACCGCTCCCCCTGTTCAGTTGTACCGTGTGTGTTACCAGCAGCTCCGGGACCTCTGGGGTCCTCTCAAGATGCTGGAGTTCAAATAAGAGAAAGGATTCTGTCTTTCCCTCTCCTTTTCTTTCTTGCCTTCTTTCACTTTCAAGGGAGGCTGGCTGAGTCACAGTTCTAACTAGGTCATTGCTGCTGAACAAAATGAGCCCTCGCCGCTTCTGTTCCGTCACCTCTCACGCTTAAAAGCCTTTACTCGGTGAGCTTAAGCTGTCCTCACAACACGCTCTCATTTTCTTTATCCCCAAGTTGATTTAATCCTGGCACTTCATAAAATGTGTGTATCCATTAAAGCAGGAAGACTCTATTCATGTTGAAGAGAAACCCCTGAAAGGGTGAAAGAAAACCAGGGAAGCAGGGAAGCAGGCCCAGATCTGGCAGCGCAGACGCACAGCTGTGCAGGTTCGGTGCAAGATTTCAGGGGACAAGCGCCCTACCCCCAAATAAGTTTCTAATCAAATGCCAGAATGAAGCATTGAAACTTGCCAAAATCCAACCTCCCCCCCTCCCCCACTCCCTGGCTGCCTTAACTGTTTAAATCATTCCTTTTTATTGCTTCTGACTCGGCTGAGAACAATGATGGAAATGCCCCTGATGAATGACTCTGGCAACTTCGGGAGTTATCGCAGAAAATGAAATGCTGAGCGACATTCCTTTCTCTGTGGGATTTGGAGTTGCGCTCCTCCTCACAGTCGGCAGCCCACCCTCCAGCTCATCCTTGCTGTGCCAATCCCTCCGAGGGTGACCACACCCACAAACCCCTGTTGCGGTTGCTGAGACAGTGTGGTGTGTTGATTGCTTTGTGTTTTCAAAAGTCAAAAGTAGGGGCAGACAACTTAAGAACGTTATGTATATTTGTATAATTCTTTCCTACCTTCTCCCTTCTTCATTAGGATAACTCAATGCAATGGGCTTTGCTCAGACCTCAGAATAGCAAGAAAACAACACACTGGAGTCTAAAGTCCCTATAGAATTTACGCCTACAGCCCCCGCAGATTTTTACTGGCTTTCTGGGAGGAAGTGAGCTAGGTGTGAGGAGATGACTAAGACAGTAATTGGCAAACATCTCAGATTCAGCGATCACGGTTATCAGATGGGAAGCGTTTGGGAGGCATAGAGAGTTCTGGAAAAAGTCCCCACGGCTGCCCACTCAGAAACTGGGGATTTTAGTGGGTCGCTCGCTTGCTCAGAGCAGATTAAAAGCAGTAGATGGTAATGAAAGGCCGGGTAGGGAAACTGCATATGACAACATCTCATAAGTGAAAGAAAAGAGCCAAAATCATTCATTTACCACACAGAGCTCTCCTTTCTTATTTTGTCCTCCATCTTTTTCCTTCCTTCCTTCCTTCCTTCCTTCCTTCCTTCCTTCCTTCCTTCCTCCCTCCCTCCCTCCCTCCCTCCCTTCTTTCCTCCCTTCCACAGTCTTGCTGTATAACCCAAGCTGACCTGGAACTCACGATCTTCCTGGCTCTATTTCCCAGGGGCTCTGCTTAGGTATACACCACCACACCTTGAGCATAAGCCTTTCTGGACTGTGTTTTCCTGTCAGCCGTGTTCTGTGCTGACCAGAGGAAATGGGCTACTATTTGTCTCTCAGCCCTTGAGTCCAATCTTGGTGCATGAAAACAAAAGGATCGGTTCCCTTAGATATCAACACTAATGCTTCCAAGGCTGGGACCACTACATCTTCTATACCTTGGGCCTTCATACATATTTATCATCCCACGGCAGAGTGGAAAAACAAGAAACAGAGGGATGAGAGACTGAAAGGGGACTACTTCGTTCTTATAACAATCTGCTATTAAGATAACTAACCCACTCTTACAATGATGGCCCTACTCTATTCTTGAGGGCAGAAATATGGTTGGATCACCTTTTATTGGGCCCCACCTTAACATTTGCTGGTGATTAATTTTCAGATGCAAGAATCCTGGAGAATACATTCAAAACACAGTAGAACCCTATGTGTGGTCTTAGACTGAAGAGACAAATTACATAGGCCCTGTTAGGGACAACTGGAAACATTTGAATATGCAGGTGACTTTATATGATATTAAAAATTTATCATTTTTGTTAGATGTGAGATATTGGTTATATAAAATAGAGAATGTTATTGTAATTTCAATATTTTTAAAGCATACATACATTTAAATTCTTTAAAGTTAAATACACACCAAAACTTAAAAACAGTCAGGGTTGGGGTACAGTTTTGTGGGAGAGCACTTGTTTACTTTGTGTGTTTTGGAGGAAAAAAGGAAGGAATGGAGAAGGAAAATCTTTAGGTTTTCTGTTTTCAAACATGATTTGATACATTTAACTGGGGCTGGAGAGATGGCTCAGTGGTTAAGAGCACTGTCTGTTCTTCCAGAGGTCCTGAGTTCAATTCCCAGCAACCACATGGTGGTTCACAACCATCTGTAATGAGATCTGGCGCCCTCCTCTGGTGAGTGGGCATACATGGAGGCAGAAAGTTGTATACATAATAAATAAATAAATCTTTAAAAAAAAAAAAACAAATTAACTATATAAAATGTGTTAGTAAGTATATCAGGCTGAGACAAGAACACTTGCCTGGCATGCAGGAGGTCCGGCATTCAATCTCAGCCTTGCAAAATAATACATAATGCATATATTTTCAGAAATGTAAAGTACTTGTACTTATGAGAAACACAGGCAAACCAGCCAGGAAAGCAATGCAGAGCTCACACTGATGGCCTCTTCCAGCAGCAAGTGGGGAGAGGAGAGCTGAAATTGGAGGTGGCAGTTTTCTTTAAAACTGTTCAAACTTAAAATAATGTACCTTATGATCAGTACACATGCAAGTCCCACTGCCTACCTACAGTCTTAGGACTGGGGTTAATCTTTTCAAAGATGACGTCTATGTTACATAGTTTTTAAATGGAAGAGGGAGGGGGAAAGAGAGAAAAAGAGAGACACAGACAGACAGACAGACAGACCATTCTTTTCAGGGCTCCATAATTAGACAAGAATGCATACCAACATATTTTGGAAAGAAATTTTTGTTTACATAATTGAACCAAAAAGGGATTGTGAACAAGGAAATTCAATTAACCACAGCATTCTCTAAGCACCCTGGTTAGGTAATGGTCTTGGTCAAGCCTCAGTCAAACTGAAAATACATGTCCAAGTTAAGTGCTACGAATCAAGGGCAAAGGTCATAGCAAGCCATGTTCAAAATGCTAAACAGATTCCTGGCAGCGTGAGTCTTAGAGGACATAGTGGGCTGAGCTCCACACATGACATTAATGTCCAACAGCACAGAGAGAATAAAGGGCTTTGAGAGGAGATAATATAGCCTTTCATCTTGATGATAAAATTAATACTCCTTTTCTTTTCAAGACAGAGTTTCTCTGTGTTACAGTCCTGGCACTTTGTAGACCTGGCTAGGCTCAAACTCACAGAGACCTACCTGCATCTGCCTCCCAGGTGAAAATTAATATTCATAATAAATAGATTTAATGAGAATGTCATACCTAGGAGAAAAGCTCTTCCAGACAGGCATTTCTACACATTTGACATGGACTGTAAAATACAGCTTTCCCAGGTTTCTTATTTGGGGAGGTCGTTTGTTAATGCTCTTCATTCATTAAGTCTCCTTTGTATCAGATATAAATCGGAAATTTATGCTTTGATCTGATATTACAGCTACTTAATCAAGGATGAATGAGAAAGATCAAGGGCTGGACCTGTGCCCATACACACTGACACAAAACAAATAAGTATAAAAATTTAAAGCATTAAATAAAACCTCATTACTTTCAAGAAAAATTCTTTCCACTTAGTGATTGTAATAGTATATTATCATAGTCATAATTTCGTGGGCAGCATTTATTTACTACTACCAATCCACTTAGTTGGTTTATTTTAATTCATTGATTAAAAACTAACAGTTCCTATTCTTTAAAAAAAATAATAATAACTGTTGCCTCTGCTTGCAGGCAATTCAGTAGGGTCTGGGAATACATCAGTGAACAAGACAGACACAGTCTCCTACTACATGAAATTTAAAGTCTAGTGGGCAAAGAAGCTACCTAACAAAAAATGGAATGAAACATAATTTATTTCTCAGGGAAAGCCGATGAATACCTTGTGAGTGCGTAGCGAGGAATCTGGCGTGTCATAAGAACACACAGCAGGCCCCTCAAAGCTCTTTCAGTTACCCACCCCACCACACCAGCTCTGTTTCTTCAGGGTTGGAAACTCAAGGGGAGACACAGCGGGGGTGTGGGTGACTACATGGAAGAGGGCTGTCACAGTGAAGTGGATGATATCTGCTGAGTTCTGTTAATGATGTAGCTTATGTTGGCCGGCTTTCCTGCTGGTGAGCTTGGGATCCCAAAGATGGGAGACAGAGGGACATGGGCTACTGAGATGTCATAATTTTGTGGATAGTCGCTTCACACAGGCATCAAGGTCTGACCTGAGCCTGCTACTAACCCGAATATAGACAATAAAATTGCAGCACCAAGTAATCCCACGGCGATGTTAAAATGAATCTGGGATACTTTTATTTCCTCTGTTTGTTTGGACTTAAAGGATGGGAAAGATCTACTGAGCACATTATGAAATTCTAACTGTAAGCAAAACTCGGCTTTGCCTTGTGACACACTCTTTTTATTTATTTATTTATTTATTTATTTATTTATTATCGTATTCTGAAATGCTTTTGGTTTTTTGTCTTTTTCTTTCCCTCCAGAATGTTCTCATTGTTGAGGTAAGCTGGCCATTCCTTTTTGATATTGGAAGTTATAAGAGTCTAAAGGAGAGTTTCAAAATGTTGGCCTTTTTTATCAAATTGACCAAGTATCAAGTCCCCCTCCCCCCCCCCCCCCCCGGCGTGTAACACTTTAAAGGTGTTTAACAGAAGCCAACTATAGTCACTGGATTCAAATGATCCAAACCCAACAGTTTGCAATGCCTATGTGGGAGTTGGTCCTGTCTCATAGCCAATCTCACAGACACCTCAGTCGGTTCTTTCATGACTTATGAGCCAGACATTGGGAGGGAGAGCAACCAGCTTGTGGAAACAGCCAATACATTTACTACTATTTATTTAATAGCAAAACCAAGACTAGAACTCTCCTCACCTGATGACCTCTAATGCCTTTAATCCATTCTCAAGCCTCAAAAATCATAAATTCAATCAATCAACATGACAATCCAAGGGAAAGTTATGGAGGTTTGGTGGTGGTCGGTCTTTTGTTGTTTTTGTTTTTCTGTTAAGAAAGATGCAGAAAGGCTGTAGACTCAGCAGACTCCCACAGTCAACGGTCACGTTCCCTCAGGAGCACACCTGTCTAATCAGCCACCGAAAACGCAACGAATCTTTTTGTTGTCAGGCTTTCGCTCCACATTTTCGGTGTGTCCTTCTCTGTGCACGGTTCTGGCTGCACACAGCTCAGGGAGTAGCCCCTCCAGCCAAATGAGTCGCTGGACCCTGGCTAGACTGGGACCTGTTGTGCTCCTCACCAACCCCTGACAGCCGAGGTCCGTCAGGAGGACAATAGGTTGCAGCTGCCAGTTCTGTGTAATCGTGCATCCACAGCTCGTCAGCAGCGGAGAGCCCGCGTTCACTGCAGCCGAGGAGCTCAGAACCCCTGGATGTCACCAGCTGCCCCGCAGACACACTTAGCTTCCCAGCCACGGCATCCCCTAAGGAGTAGGGAGGCCAAGGCGTTTATCCTCTCAGTGTATTCAGATGTACAGTCCATGTCCATGAAAATTCATGTGTCTCCTGTTTTGTGAAATGTAACCTCCAGGCCAAATTTAGTCCCTGACTGTGCATGCGAGAGTGTGGGTCCACTCAATGAGGAAGGACCCACATGCTCCCCAGAGGTGGAACTGAATCCTTTAACACAGCTGAAGGATGCAAGAAGAATATTCACCAGCATGGTTTCCAGCTTCCAAATGATATGCCCATGAACGCATAACTGATTCTGCTTTCTGTGTGGACTCTTATGGGTTGGCCTTTGAAATGAATGTGCATTTTATTAATAAGGAATAGCTCTGCAAATGTAAAGAACAGTATGCTGTGCAAATTGCTTTGGTGAGCTTTCTGCTTTTTTTTTTTTTTTTTTTTTTGCAAAGGATGTTGTTGGAACTGGGAGGACCATGAAAGCGCTGCTCAGCAGCATCGAGAAATACAAGCCCAACATGGTGAAAATAGCCAGGTGAGTCAGACACAGCACAGCTCAGTGCTCTGTCCTCCCAAACAAGACCAAGAGGCATTCTCTCCCAGAGCACTGTCCCGAGCCATTAGCACTGAACCTGGGATGCTGGGCTTTGACCTCCCTGACAAAACTCATCTGATTGCCAGCCTGAGGGAGACAGGGATGAGATAGCAAGGCCTTTGGCAGCAGCCTTGCTCCACATGCTTCCAGGAGCAGCCAGGCCAGCCCTCAGCAGTTGCTCAGCATGCTTCCTTCATCCAGCCCAGCCATGCCACACTGCAGCTGCACAGGCAGGAGTTAAAGCAGGCCACGGTGGTGCACCACAGGCATGGGGGGGGGTGGCAGAGGAGTACACAACACAACAACTTAACAGTGTTTAATTCTCTTTGCAATTCATATCCTAATTTATTGGAGTGGTTAAAGTGAATTTTTTTCTAATGGCAGTTTGTTGGTAAAGAGAACAGCCAGAAGTGACAGCTTCAGACCTGACTGTAAGTGTTTCAGGGTTTGCGGTGGTTTTCTGGAGCTGGTGGCATTTCAGATGATACAAATAGTCCTACAAACTCTTTGTGTCCACCACCTCATGATGGAGGTCCGGGCTCCTCGAAGGTACACATCTTACGATTGCATCTCTCACAACAACCCCATTCTTTGTATTGGATTTATTGGTTGATTGATTGATTGATTGTATTTTAAAGAACCTCATTTGATGTGGGAGTGTCATATATCAATCTGTTGATTTCATTGGTTAAGCAATAAAGAAACTCCTTGGCCCTGATAGGTTAAAACATAGGTGGGAGGAGTAAACAGAATAGGATGCTGGGAGGAAGAGGAAGTGAGCTCAGACTCTGCTCTGCTCCCAGAGAGACCCGACAGCTCTGCTCTCTGGAGCAGAGACGCCAGGCTCCGCTCTCCCAGGCAACTCCGACCCAGGATGGACGTAGGCTAGAATCTTCCTGGTAAGCGCACCTTGGGGTGCTTACACACATTATTAGAAATGGGCTAAATTAATATGTGAGAATTAGCCTAGAAGAGGCGAGATAGAAATGGGCCAAGCAGTCTTTAAATGAATACAGTTTGTGTGTTGTTATTTCGGGCATAAGCTAGCAGGCGGCTGGGTTGCTGGGGATGCAGCCCCACCGCTCTTATTTCAACACTCATTGGTATGTGTAATTCAGTCCAGGTTACTATACAATTTAGCTATGTAACCCAGACTGGCCTCAAACAGGCATCTACCCTTCTGTTACAGCTTCCCGAATACTGGGATTACAGGTCTTCCCCAGGATACCCTGGTGCATTGAATACTTCTACTGTTACTTTTGTTGTTGCTGTTTTATTTTGTTTATCGATACAGTGTTTCTATGTATAGCTTTGGAGCCTGTCCTGGAACTCTCTCTGTAGACCGGGCTGCCCTGAAACTAACAGAGATCCACCTGCCTCTGCCTTCCAAGTGCTAGGGTTAAAGGCGTGCACCTCCATGCCCAGCTCTACTGTTATATTTTATGCAGTTGATCAGTTTTAGGGTGGAAATGGCCTTCCTCCCCTAAGACCAATTCAGATATTCAGGGTGCCTGATTGGCAGCTATTTGCACCAATCAAAGAGACACTGCAAAGCTTTAGAAGGATTATCCTGCCCCCTTCCAGACCCTGCACATTAATGAGACATCTCCCTGCTACCATCAACAAAAATTCAGGAGCACAGAACAAGAGCAAGCAGAGCTCTCTGTGTGCCATGTTCATACCTGACCTCAGACGTGTGCTCTGGGGGACTTTTCTTGTCCAGGGTGTCTTTCTGTCCTCCTCACAATAAGACAGGCTCTGTTCCCAGGAGGGCCAAAGCCACTGAATTATTTTTTTTATTTTAAACAAGAGATTATTTTATTTTATTTACTTACTTACTTAAGGCAGACATCAGCTAAAATTCTCTAACTTGCATTTGCCCTAAAGTTCCTAGGATCATTTGGTTCCAATTCTCATCAGCAAGCTGAAAAAACATTAGCCAGAGAGGCATAGTATGGAGGGGTCATGAGCCAGGGTTTCTTCATTCTAAACACAGGTCTCCTCTGCTGGGTTCCTAACTGCACATCAGGTCATCTCAGGGCAGATAACTGGAGCCCATGGCCTGTTCCTCTTGGTTGCTGGCCTTGAGCTCGAGTCTGTAAGTCACTATCATTATGTGCAGTTACTAAGCAGAAATTTTGAGAGAAGATTTTCAATCAACATTGAAAACATAAGGCTGGAGAGATGGGCCAGTGGTTAACAACATAGTGCTCTTGCAGGAGATCCAAGTTCTACTCCAGCATCTGTACAAGGCAACTCACGGCCACATGTCACTCCATTTTCATGGGGATTGGAATTGTCTGGGCTCCATAGCCATCTACACACACATATACCCATACACACACATACATACATACACACACACACACACACACACACACACAGCACAGAGTTAAAAATAAAGCCTTAAAAACAAACAAAACAAAGCAAACAAATCCACTTAAAAACAGGCATGATGACATGTGCCCATAATCTTATCACTCAGAAGGCTGCAAGAGGATCACAAGTTCAAGGCCATCCTGGGCTTCATAGTGAGACCTCGTATCAAGAAGACACAACCAAACAAAACCAAATTCAATTAGTTGTTAATCTCTTGTGTCATTTTAAAAGAACAACATAAAATAAGAGCAACTAAGACTGGGGATGTGACTCAGTGGTAGAACACTTGTCAAGAAGTATCCTAGATCTCCAGTACCACACAGACAGACGCACACATGCAGATGCACACACATAAACACACACACAGTCACCCACACAGAAAGACACACAGAGACATTTTTTCCTTTTTTAAATTTTTTTTATTGATCTTTCTCTGCTCCCCTCCCTTCCTCTCCCCTCCTCTTCTACCCTCTCTCATGGGCCCCATGCTCCCAATTTACTCAGAAGATCTTGTCTTTTCTACTTCCCATGTAGATTAGATCCATGTATGTCTCTCTTAGGGTCCTCTTTGTTGTCCAGGTTCTCTGGGATTGTGGACTGTAGGCTAGTTTTTGTTTCCTTTATGTCGAAAAGTCACTTATGAGTAAGTACATATGATAGGTCATAGAGATCAAAATGATAGGCTATATGGTGGTGGCACATGCTCTTAATCCCAGCACTTGGGAGGCAGAGACAGGCCAGCATGAGATGGAGGCCAGCCTGGTCTACAGAGTGAGTTCCAAAACAGCCAAGGTCTACACAGAGAAACAATGTCTCCAGAGAAAACAACAACAGCAACAAAACAAAGAAGCAAACAAATAAAAAAAAAATGAATACCCCAAATGGTAGTGACCATGAAGATCACTGGGAGAAAACTGTTGTCTGTTTCTTACTTTTAAAAAACAAAAAATGCTTAACTTTATTTTATGTGCATTGGTGTGAAGGTGTCAGATCCCCTGGAACTCGAGTTACAGACAGTTGTGAGCTGCCGTGTGGGTGCTGGGAACTGAACCGGATTCCTCTGGAAGAGCAGCCAGTGCTCTTAACTACAGAGCCATCTCTCCAGCCCCCTGTTGTTTGTTCCTTAATAAACATCATGTTCTTGACTGTCTCCTTTTGTTGAACCTGAGTGCCTTGCACCGCATTTGCACCCGTTTCCTCCCGGTCCACGCTCATTAGAGATAAAGAGCTAAGTATGATTCCCTGCATGGTAAATCGGCACAGAAATGACGCTCAGCATCCTCTCCTTCGAGCTCACAAGCCCCGTTTCTTTCATTTTGTCTCCCAGGTTTTGCTTTCCAGCCCGTCAACAGGCTGAGAACAGTGACACAGTGGGAGAATGGCTTCCCAGTTGTGGCAGCCGGCACCTGGTTACATATGGCAGTGCCATGAAGCTTTCTGCTTCAGTGGGCCTCTGTGCTTGTGAGACCATCTCCTTAGGCATTATGGCATTTACACACCGCTTGTTGTGAATAAAGTCACATTGCTAACACACACACACTTCTCATCATCCACTGGGCCTCCTGAACCCTTCCTCAACTCTGCACACTACAGGCCCATTCCGCATGCATGCTTGCTTGTTTGCCTTGTGTCCCCAAGCCATCATTCTGGGCCAGGCATTCATTGGATTGTCTTGCACAATGCTTCTCACTTCTGTTTACCTTTTAAGTGCCAGAGCAGCATATAGCAATAGTATGCTCTAAACTTTCTTTCTTGTGTCTTTCGGCTAAGATGCTGGATTTGAGATCCCAGATGTCTTTGTGGTGGGCTATGCCTTAGACTACAATGAATACTTCCGAGACCTGAATGTAAGTATTGCATACAAAACCCAAATTCTCTGTACCTAAGACGTTAACGCTAGCATCAATCTAACAAGTTACTAAAAACAGTAGCAAAATGTAGCTATATTTTGTGATGGGAACACTTTGGGAGAAACAGTTAATTCTTCCAGTCCTTCCAGTACCCCACCAGGTGGGTTATCAAAATGATAGAAACATATCATGCTTATCTGCATTCGGTGCTGAGAAAAGGGGAGCAGAACAATGGCCCTATACTGTTTTTTGTTTTTGTTTATTATTTTATTCTATTTTGCTATAGTCATCAAGGCATCTAGCACATTCTATGTGAACTTTTAAGCTAAAAATAGAATCCTGATGCCTTTTTACCCTCTATGGTTTCAGCACATATGCGTGACCAACGAACACGGTAAAGAAACATACCGAATATGACGAAGCAAAACTCCTCAGCGTCTCTTTCCCAGATAATATGATTCTTCTACTCAGGAAGCCAGAGTGTAAAGTCTGTCTCCATGGCCCTCTTCACTCAGTAGCATGTAAAAGACTTTTTAAAAATGAGTTCTTCTTTTCGGATATTAGAATGGCAATACCAACGGTTCTTCGGGAAGAGAAGACTGTGCCTGCTTTTGACTCATTCCAGTTTGAACTTCTCATACCCCAGATCCCACCCACCTTCATGCTCCCGGACATACCTGCTGCTTTAGTACAGTCGCCTCTCAGGGGCTCTTCCAGGAAACTCCCACCCGATTACTCAAATATTGTTCGCTTAACTCTGCTAATGCTAAATGTTTTTATAACATGTTTACAATAATAAGAACCTGCAGTCCCCTTCGCCTGTACAGTAAGAATGCAGCTAAATTCCCTCACTAAAACAGGAGCAAAGGACAGCTTCCCGGGAGCGTCTGTCTGCCCGGCTGTGACAGGACGTTTATTATTTGCTTTGACAAAACCTTTCAGGAGTGCGAGGACAATGAACCTTAATGATGTTATGAAATGAGCCTTCACTGTGTGCTCGTGAGCTGCGCTTCCTGCATGTGATGACAGCATGTCATGTGTGCATGGATGGACTCGACTGTGTTTAATACTCTGCATTTTAATTAGAAAAAACACAATGGCAGCAAGGCCTGCCCCCCTGAGCTGAATCCTTTTATTCACGTGGGACATGAGCAAATGGCGGGATTGAGAGGCGGTGGGTGTTTGCAAAAATCAGCACTAAGCAAGTATAGATTTTCCTCTTATTTGCATAAAAGAATAAAACAGTTAAATATTGTTTTAATAATGAACAAAGGTCGAATTATTTAACTCAATGTCCTTATATGACTTCCCACACAACCCAGGGTGCCAGAGGAAGCAAGCACATATACAGAAGTTCTTGTGCATAACACACACCTATTAGCACTATTATATGTGACACTTCCTAATTTGTAAGGATTTTAATTAAAAGTAAGCTCAAGAGCCCACAGTTCTGGATATATTGCCTCCTAAAAGGAGAAAATGCAAAATAAAATAACTAAATAGTCTTTGGTTCTGAACCGTCTATGGCATATTGCTACATTGTAGAGTCCTTTAAACTAATAATAAAAAAGACATGTTTCCCAACTGCTTTCATATGAACGGTGTGTGAGCCAGCAGCCTAAATGCATGGCTGTGTGTACCTAGCCCATGGTCAGCCTGGACTAAATCCAAAACACGCACTCAGATAAGCAAACGTCAAGCCAGGAGCCATCTGCCACTTCCCTGTTGTCCTCTCTAAACCTGCTTTGTGAGGACAAGGAATTCACGTGTGAAGGAAGATTTCCTGCATATCTATCCCCATCGCAGGCAGAGAAGAAAACAGACCCTGCCCAGATTCCCCAAGGGGGGAGCCACAAAGGGAGTCACTTCTGGCTTTGTTCCGAAAGCACATTACTGATTAATAGTAGCGTAGAACGAAATTCATAAGACTCACATTTTATATATACTTTACCATTATACCATATTTCTACGTAAAGGCCTAGAAAAACAGACACATGCTTGGTTTGGAATAGAAATTTATCCATGCAGCAGGCAGCTTGGAAATGTTTTCTTAAAAATCTTGCATTTTAAGTAAGCATCATTATCATTTGTGACAACTGTGTTTGTTCAGGTTAGAAAACTGATCTGTCTCAAAATTGTGAAGGCTTGTATATTTAATTATCAAAAAAGAAAAAAAACAGTAAAGCATGGAAGTTTAATCATTTCTGCTATTTTTTCATATTAGACTATTTTGACACTGATATGCAAGAATGTCATCTTGGGAGAAACATTTCTTTTCCTTTTGCAAAACTCTGACTGGGGTTTATGCTCCTGAGTTTAGTCACATCACTCCAAAAACACAAAATCTGCTTAGCAACAAATCTAGATGTTTACTTAGCAGTTAGCACTTGTAAGGTTCTATCTCAGTTACCCTTCTGTTGTGAACCCTGAAGAGTGACTTAAGGGAGGAAGGATTTTAGTTCCCCATTCCAGGTTGCAGTTCATCCTGGCAGGGAAGTCAGTCACACCACCAGGAACTCCAAGGAACTGATCACATCCACAATCAAGAGACAGAAAGATGAAAGCAGAAGAGTGCTCAGCTCAGTGTTTTCATTTTAGACAGTCCAAGACCCCTGGCCAGAAAATGACCCTACCCACAATTAAGAGGGTTGTCCCACATCAATTAATCTAATCAAGATAATGCCACACAGGCATATCCAGCCTCCGAAATGATTCTAGATTCTGTCAAGCTGACAGCACTAACTGCCACAAACATGCAGCAGGACCGGGACTGCTTCTCCATAGTGGGACCCTTTCCTGCCATGCTCAGCACCTACACCACAAAAGCAGAAAGGAGGGGGTGGGAAAATATATGTGTTACTAAATTAGAATGTTTGGGCTGTTTAATCAATAAACTTAGTAATGCTTTGGAGTTTTCTAAATGAATTAAAGTGCCTAGTTATAAACTGGCTGGAATTTATTCCACTTTCAGCATCATACTCAAGCGTGAGGTGCCAATAAACGGCTCTCCTGGTGTTCTTTGGCTATCTCCGATGGATTGCCATTTTTCTGGCATTCTGAAACAATGAAAGCAACCTATGAGTGCAGTCGGGCATTTCTCAGCCCCTGTGCTAGACACTTATGTCTTCTCAGTGAGAGAGCGATCACTCATCCCCTCCCAGGCATCAGGGAGCTACTCCCTCCCTTTGGGATAGAACCACTGCATTCTAGAAAACCCCAAGCTCTGCCCAATTGTCTAATTTGGAAAATTTAGCACTTTGAGAATTTTACTTAATTTGCTGGTCATGAAATTCCTTAAGATCCCAAGACAATAGGAAAGAATGGGTGGATAAGCAGATTCCAGGAGGGAAGGAGGGGATTGTGGAAGTGGTGACCATGCCCCCATGCAAAGGTGTGTAGGGATGAGAAAAGGGTACTCTTGAGGGGGGCTGCATGTCAGACTTGAGGGTTGCATCTTAATCCTGTGTAGAGAAGGCATAGCCAAAACAGTGGTACTCTCCACTTTACGCAGCACGAGGGCACCTGTGAGCATGTCAACGCTTTGGTACAAGGAGGGGCAAAGCAGCAATTACGCTTCAGGACCCATGAGGTGTATAGTGCAGGGAGAATGGGCATTGTGAAAAGACAGTTCACAACAGTCACGATAGGCCACATTCCAGAGGCTTCATGCACTATAGACACCATGCCCAGAGGACCACGGGGCAGGACTGTTGATGGAAACGGGAGAAAGCCTGGAGCAGGCAGGAGTCTGTCTGTGCTGCCTGAGCCTACGAGGACACTGGGCTGGTCGGACTCCATGCTCACCCAGTCAGGATCCTTGCTAATAGCTGTGGTGGCCCCCAGATGTGTCTTTTTCTTACCTATTCAAAGTTAGGTTGGCTGTTTTGTTCTTGATGTGTGCAGTTTCTAACTAGAAGTCAATGGCTTTTTCCCCAGAGCAGACTTTTCCTCAGAATTGAAAAGTGAGCTTGGAGACGTGGAGACAGGATAAGGGGAGGAGGGCAGAATCCTACATCTTCAAAGGGGGAAAATAAGCCTGAACACATATCACCGTGGCCTCATTTTTTTCGAGGGGGGGGGAGTCCGATACAGAATTTCTCTGTGTATCCCTGGCTGTTCTGAAACTCACTCGGTAGACCAGGCTGGCCTGCAAGGTTCACTTGAGAAGGCAGGATAAGAAGAAACAGTGGTAATTTCAAAAGCTAGGGGATGGTGTTGTGATGTATGACAGTGTGTGATTAACTCCATCAAAGAAAAACAAACAACAGGAAAGGACAAGGAAGACACTTGGGCTTTGTTTTTATTGTTTGCTACAGACAGTAATACAATCCAGAGAGGAGGAATCAATTATTGCTTTGTGTGGTGGCCAATTTTATGTCAGCTTGACAGAAACTAGAGTTATCTGAAAGGTGAGACCCTCAATTAAGAAAATACCTCTATAAGATCCGACTGCAGGACATTTTATTAATTAATGGGAGAGGATCCAGCCCATTGTGGGTGGCATCATCCCTAGACTGGTGGCCTTGGGTTCTATAAGAAAGCAGGCTGAGCAAGCCATGAGGAACTAGCCAGTAGGCAGCACACACACCCACCCCCCATGGCCTCTGCATCAGCTCCTGCCTCCAGGTTTCTGCCCTGTTTGAGTTCCTGTCCTGACTTCCATCAGTGATGGACTAGAAGTGTTAAGTGTAAGCCAAATAAACCCTTTCCTCCCTAACTTGTTTTTGGTCATGGTGTTTTATAATAGCAATAGAAACCCTTACTCGGGTGCTTTGTAATAAAACATTTCCAGGCTGAGGAGTATAAACCAACAATTGGTATTTATTTGGTATTTCTTTTATCTGAGAGGGGCATGGTCTAGGTTTTATGAGGTCTGATAGAAGCCCTAAATTTTGAAAGCTTCAACCAAGTGACACTACACTGCCCAGTAGGGCAACAATTAGCTACTCATGATTAAGTCAATGCTAAATAAAAGCAGCAATACACGTCCTCATTCAAACTAGCTAGGTCACTATTGCTCAGTAAGCTGGGGTGGTTTGTGGTACCCCCAAAGGGCAAGGCAGACATGGACAATTCCCTTCCCATAGAAAGTCACGTAAACACCAAGGCCTGAACATCTAGCTGTCACTGTTGGCTCCCAGCTGGATTAGATGAGAGTATTGCCCATGTGCCCTTCCGGAAGGCCCAGTCCTCCTCTAAACATGGCAGCTAAGTGATAAAGGTAAGGGGCGTGGTCTACGTTGGGTTTTATATGGCAGGTTCACTTCTACCACAATTGTTTTTGTTTTCTGTTTTTTTTTTTTTTTTTAGTCTGGCATTACAAAGGAAGGTAGAAGACTACCACAACCTGATCGAAGAATAGAAACGTATTAAAAGATCAAGGGCCATGGGTATATGTTGCTGTGACTACCTTCAAATGTCAGCCCCCTTGGGAAAGTTATATGTTGTAGTGGTTTGAATAGGTATGGCCTTCATAGATTCATGCCTTTGAATGCTTGGCCCATTTAGGAGTGGCAGTATTAGGAGGTGTGGTGTTGTTGGAGTAGGTGTGGCCTTGTTGGAGGAAGTGTGTCACTGTGGGGCAGGCTGTGAGGTCTCAAACGCTTAAGCCCAGCCTAGTGTAACAAGGTCTCCTTCTGCTGTCTGCCCATCAAGACGTAGAACTCTCAGCTCCTTCTGCAGCACCATGTCTGCCTGCATGCCACCTTGCTTTCCCCATGAGGATAAAGCACTGAACATCTGAAACTGTAAGGCAGCCTCAATTAAATGTTTTCCTTTACAAGAGTTGCTATGGTCAGCAGGAGGGTGGTGGCAGATGCCTTTAATTCCCCTTAATCCAAGCACTTGGGAGGCACAGGCAGGCAGATCTTTGTGAGTTTGAGGTCAGCCTGGTCTGCCTTCCAGGGGGTGGGGTAGTGGGGGTGGGGAATGAGTTGCCATGGTCATAGTGTCTTTTTGCAGTAAAAGAAACCCTAAGACACATGTCCTGTGCATTTCCTATTACGATCAGGGAAGAAGTTGATTATTCAGTGGTTATAAAGTGTGGATAAAACCTATCTACTTATGCATGTTCTGTGTGTGTGTGTGCATGTATGTATGTGTCATTGTCTTAGTTAGGGTCACTATTGCTGTGATGGAACACCATGGCCAAACGCAGCTTGGGGAGGAAAGGGCTTACTTCTCTCACACTTCCATATAATAGTGTGTTATCAATAGCAGTGAGAGCGGAAACTCGCACAGGGCAGGAACCTGGAGGCAGGAGCTGATGCAGAGGCCCTAAAGGAGGGCTACTTACTGGCTTGCTTCACATGACTTGCTCAGTCTGTTTTCTTATTGACCCCAGGATCACCAGCTCGGGGATTGGCATTACCCACAATGCTCTGGACCCTCCCCCATCAATCACTAATTAAGAAAATGTCCCACAGGCTTGCCTATATCTCAGTGTTATGGAGGCATTTTTTAAATTACGGTTCTTCCTCTCAAATGACTTTAGCTTTTGTCGAGTTAATAAAACTATCCAGCAGAGTAATTACATATAAAAATATGTAAATATGAGATTTGCATGAAACAATGGGAAAAATTCAAAGTCAAAATCAAGGACCTTCTACTTCAGTAAAATTTCTAGGAGTGTGGGGCATGCAGAGATATTCCTTCTGAGTTGTTTCACCAGCCCGTCCCACCACCAGGGAGGAAGCACAATGGCTAATGGGCCTATCTACATCCACGACAGCTATTCCTCCTCTGGGGGTGTTACTCCAGCCCGTATACCAGACAACTCGGAAAGCTAGAGTTTTAAGTGGGACCTGGAATAGAAGGTTCTATAACAAGCCCAGGTTGCTGTGCAGGCTGCTCTACTACTTGGTCCATACAACCCAGCAGACACGATGGTACTTGAGGTACCCACAGTAACTAGAGATGCAGTTAGGAACCTTTGGCAGGGCCCTCTAGGTGAGGAGGAGGCCTTTGGGATTTGGGACCCAGAGTTCACTGTCATATACAGACAACTGTTCTTCCTTTAATAGGTAGCCTTAGCGGAAACTAAGCATTTAACAATTAACCTCTAAGTTACCAAGCAACCTGAGCTGCCTGCCCATCATGGGCTGGGTGTTATCTAACTCACAGAAGTTACGGTTGGATACGACAGCAGCAGTTCATTATCACATGCAAGTGCTATAAAATGATTGGGGCTTTAATCTTATTCCTGGAAACAGTAACCACCAAATCACCTTAAACCACAGGCTACTGAGTACTAATCGTCACGGTTTTACAGCGGAAGCCCATCAGTGCTCCTAATCTAATATGAAGGGATGGTTGCAAGGAAAAACCAAAACAAACAAAACCCAAAACTGTCTTTATTTTAACAAGAAAGTAGGTTCTGCCATGTGAAGAATATTCATAACCTAGAAAATAGTTTGTACCGCACAACTTCAGGATGGCCATGCAAGTCTTAGGTGTTCACAGAGGATTCTGTCACAAATGTACCATGGCAGGCAGATGGTGAAAGAATCATGCTTCAGGCTCACCATGCAGGTTCACAACCACGTGTAACTCCAGTTCCAGGGGACCCAGTGCCCTCTTCTGATATCTGTGGAGGTAGGCATGGGAGCCATACTCATGCATGCAGGCAAAACCCTCATACACAGAATGAATCTAAAATAGCTTAAGCTGTTAGAGAAAATGAACTAGCCAGTGTAGTCCCACTCAGAAGCATATCGTGTGCTACACACACTGAACTGTCATTCCGTCAAGTGCAAGTTACCTTAAAGACCGGACTGGACATGTCACAAGTCCATTGCATCTGGCCAGGTGACAGCTCCCATGGCAGCCATGCGTTAAATGCTTCTGAAGCTTTAGGTCTGGTTTTCAGACTAGTATTTCATTCCTACCCACACAGTATATACGTCCATCTTGAGACAGAAATAACACTGAAATCTCCCATATCCATGCTAAAAAGCTTTTACAGATGCTTGCTGATTGAATACCGTGTGGTAATAAAGTGGTTTGTTCTGTTGACCTAAGAACAAACTTGACTTTCTAGCATCTTGTTGGTAGTTTTGGCAACAGCAGACAGACTTTAAAACTATGGAGAAAGCCAGGCAGGACAGGACAGACAAGATGATCCCAAGTCCAGGGTCTGCCCGAGCAACTTAATAAGGCCCTTCCTCAAAAAAGAATTATGAAGCTATAGCTCAGCACTGGGATAATACATGATAAGCCCTATGTTCAGTTCCCAGTATCATAAATAATAAATAAGAGAGCCAGAGAAGGACAGAAAATGGTGAGGAAAAGCGCAAGGTCTGTAAAGCAAGAATAAAGGAACCCTGAGGAGACTTAGGGGTGGTAGAGATTTGGGGGTCCCAGGCTGTATTCCAGAGGAAAACTGACTCTTGAGAGTCAAACAGAAAGACTCCTGATCTCCCTGGAAAGAAAGAGATGTGGTAACCTGCTTTATTCCGACAGAAGGAGGACATTTGTCTTCATTCATTGTCCTATAAGAGACTACAAGATAAAACCTGGGGCTACAATCATAGCTCAGGGTCAGAGTGCTTGTCTGCTATATACAAGAGCCTGGCTTCTCTCCCCAGCACCAATAAGAGAAGAGAGAGCAGGGAGGGGAGGGGAAGGGAGGGGAGGGGAGGGGAGGGGGGAGGAGGGGAGAGGAGGGGAGGAGAC
>NW_026067958.1:4741463-4791183 GCF_014885135.2 Alexandromys fortis | reverse complement strand
GAGGAGAGGAGAGGAGAGGAGAGGAGAGGAGAGGAGAGGAGAGGAGAGAAGAGAAGAGAAGAGAAGAGAAGAGAAGAGAAGAGAAGAGAAGAGAAGAGAAGAGAAGAGAAGAGAAGAGAAGGGAGGAGAGGGGAGGAGAGGGGAGGAGAGGGGAGGAGAGAAGGAAAACAGGCTCCTTCCTGTTTTTTGTAGCATATGCTATGTTGAACTAAGAAATGATGTATGAAACCTATCAGCTCACCAAAAATCTTACAAAAGTCTGATACTTTCTTGGCCACTGGGATTTGCTGGGCCGGTGTGTGTCTCAGAAGACCCCCTTAGCCTCTTCGTGCCTCACCCCCACCCCTCCTGTGGCATGCTCTGTCTCAAAGGTCTTCTCCAGGTTTTAAAGGGAAGCCTCTCCTTTAAGGCCCCCATTAAGCGGTCTTTAATATGTTGAACCCTTTTCCATCTAACGTCTCTCCTGCCACAGACGCATTGCTTGGACACCTTCCCTCCTGCTGAATCATGTTTCTCGCGAGAACTGTGTGCCAGCCTCATTTCTGTGTGAACTCCATTGCCGCTGCCCTTTTAAAAACCAGGCTCGAACTCCCAGAGTCCTTTCAGCTCTCTTAAAACTGGCAAGATCTCTGAATGGACAGCGGTCAAAGGCATTTTTCTTATCTCTAGAATATGTGTGCAGATCTCCACTGTGATTCCTAACCTTGACTAAATTTAGGACTTCCTAGGAGATAACACTCTGGTGTTTCTAGATAGTGAGAAAGGAAGACCCACACTGGATGCCGGTGACAATCCTACTCAAAGGCCCTGCACTGAATATAAAGGAAGCAAGCCAGGCAATGGTGGCACATGCCTTTAAGCTGAGCACTCGGGAGCCAGAGGCAGGCGGAGCTCTGTGAGTTTGAGGCCAGCCTCGTCTATAGAGTGAGTTCCAAGACTGGCCTCCAAAGCTATTGAGAAACCCTGTCTCAAAAAAGAAAGCAAGCAGAGTAGAACAGCCGTCTCTTGGTTTCCCAGCTGTGTAGGCAAGGTGACTGACCAGCTTCTTCACACTTCAGTTGTCTGCCTCCCCTCACACACCACAAATCATCAATAGATATAAACCCTGACACACCTACACACATTTGATAATAAAGTACAACTAGGTCTATGCAGAGCCGACTGTCTTCCAGAGTTCTTTCTATCGGTTGGCCCTAACTTCAGTTGTTTGTTTGGCGTTCGAGCACACGCTGTATACACAGCTCTCCACTTACTCAGCATTCACGCTCAATGCCGTTCACATTTATAACTTAAGAGTCTTAAATTGTTTGGTACAGAACCA
This sequence comes from Alexandromys fortis, assembly GCF_014885135.2. NCBI lineage: Eukaryota > Metazoa > Chordata > Mammalia > Rodentia > Cricetidae > Alexandromys > Alexandromys fortis. The sequence continues at coordinate 4,789,862 of NW_026067958.1, read as the reverse complement.
ATTTTCCTCATTTTACAAGCTGCTTATCACACATACCACAACGTGCTGTCGCTAATGGAGCTGCTAAGCTCTGCAGCTCTCTGTGACTCATGAGCTTTTTTAAAAACTTGAGTTCAAACAACATCTGGTCGCTTATATAAGGAGAGGGATGATCTTCACAATCAGTGATTTTTCTGGACGCCGTGTTTCTGCACCTGGCAGCCTTCCACTTCCCTCCGAGTGGCTGCTCTCTTTGTGTAGTTAAACAAGCATCTCTATTTTCCCCGTGAAGATTAACACATGCAGGAACTTGGTCAAGTAGTGCACCATAAACTCGTGCAGTGACTGATTCCTGGATCTCCGATGTTAATCTGCTCAGCGTTGATCCGATCTTGAAATAAAAGAGTGAAAACTAGAAATAATTGGAAATGAATTAGAAGCAGTAAAATCCCCGTGTTGTACACGTCAGGGAAGAATGTGGTGGCCTTTTTGTTTGCTTTGGTTAGGGTTGTATTCTTGGGACAGAGTCTCACGCTGTAGCTCAGGATGACCTCAAATTTAGAGCCATTCATCTGCCTCAGCATCCTAAGAGCTGGGAGTACAGTTTATACACCTGGTTTAGAATGGTATTTCTTATGGAGAAATTTATATTAGGAAATTTCTGGGGTTTCTCTGATAGCCACTGCAAAGAAGGCAAAGTTCACGTTTTTCAAAGTGCATCCCCAGGTAAATTAGTTTTTTCTAGCCAGATGTTTTATTCATCCTTTCTGTCTCACAGTCTCTTAAACAGGAATAAAATATGCACAATATTCATGTGATGGAGGGCCCTAACAATGTTCCAGGATTTTCTCACATTCATGGTTTAGTCTAGTCTCTCTTTAATCTTTGGAATGGCAATAGGGAACGTAAGCTTGCTGTTGGGAAGGAATTGCACACATTTGAAAATGCTTTTAAACCTTTCTACCACTATTACTTCAGGCAGAAAAGGAACAGCATGAACTGCAAACACTATTCTCCACGTGTCTTTATATCCATCTTTTCAGGGGGTAGGGAGGGGTCCAGTGAGAAGTCTAGGAGTTAAAAAAAAAAACTTGTACTAAAACTTGTACAACAATGAGATGATAATTGGCTCAAGATATTTAAAAGGATCCAAATGACTCTGAAATAATTTGCTAACATCCATTTTAGGATGGTCATAGATTAATATTGATTATATGTTCATATAATTCATATGTTCAACAGGAACTATTTTTTATTTATCTTTCCATGGAACTAGTTTAACTTACTCATACATGGATGGGCCAAATTTGATGGTTAGAAAGATTTTAATAAATATAACATTTCTACAGCCTTTGCAATATTTACTTCAGACCATTTCACTTAATACTAAACACTGTCATCAAGTCCAAAAGGTAAACACTTTTGTTTAGAATAATTTGTTTTGTCTTTGAAGGAAATGAGCGTAGACACTGAAGATGCTGCCGGCAACATTCTTTGAGGTCTTGGCAGAGCTTGAACTATGCCTGTGATTTTGTTAAGCACCATGTGCCTCTCTCATGCACACCCCCACCCCTTAGTGAGACCTCAGCTGTACTCATTCTTCCCTGCGGCGACACAGCACCTTAGTTAAGAAATTACTATTTCCTAAAACATCTGTATTCATAGAACAAAGTCCACAAATAGCTAAGAAATGGAAACAACCCAATCATCTGTCAAAGGCGTTGATGGATGAATGAATGAACAAATGGGAGGCATATACAATGGAGGATTCAACACCCAGAATATAACAACAGCAGCAACAAAAGTTGGGGATGTTGCTCAGTTGGCTGACTACTTGCCCAGTATACACAAGGCCCTGGGTTAGATTTTTCCAGCACCACATAAATGGGGCATGGCGGCACACACCAGTAATCCTGGTATTTTAGGTATAGAGGAAGGACGCCTAGAAATTCAAGGTATCCTCACCTACATGGGGAGTTTGAGGCTAGCCTGGGTTGAAGGAAAACAAAGACTGTTGCAGGCAACATGAGTGAACCTTGAAGAAAATATGTCGAGTGAAATAAACCAGGCACAAAAATACAAATACTATGTGATAAATGCCTTTGAGATAAAAGCAAAGCTACAGAAAGCACATAGAACGGCCATTGCCAAGGGCTGGGAGTGTTTAATGGCTATGGTGTTTCATTTCTACCAATAAAAACATTTTAGAATTTTGTGTGCATGTACCTAACGCTACACACTGCATGCACTAGAAAGACTTAAGATGGTAAATTTGGTATGTGCTTGCTATCAGGATTATAAAGAAATATTTCCTCGGAAAGGATTTTAACTCTTCTTGAGTTTTATGCTTTGTGTTTTCCCACAGTGGTGATAAACAAGTGGAGCCCCGTTGTTTCGGGGCAACCAAAAACCACATATGAAGTTCTGTTGCTGAACTTCATCAATATCAAAAAATTCACTCTGTCAACATCTTGTGGGATTTTATAAATTCCCAGATTTGGGGCAGGACGGTGCTTGAAAATGAAACTGGAAAGTAATCAAGTGCAGTGCCTCTTTAGAAAGCTGTTGAAAGCCGCAGGAAGCTCACATCCTCCCTATCTGGAGAAGTCTGTATTCTCAGTGTTCAGGAAAGGGGATGGAAGGCCCACTTCTGAAGTGAGAAGACGGAAGGAATACGGATTTAATCAAGTCTTCTGAGGTGTGCAGCTGCTCCGCCTTCTCTGATGCGCTGGCGTCCGTCTCTGTTGTGTGGGTGTTTAAGGCAGAGTCCAAGTGACTAAGATCTGTTTCAGATGCTCCCACACACAGCATTTAAGAACCTGGCATTTAGCTCCGTTCCTAATCTGCAGCTGGTGCTCACAGGCTTCAGGCAGCTGAAGAAGTCCCCTTTGTGCTGGAGTCTGTGCACTGGGAGACTGCACCCACCTCTACCGGGGATTCTCTCCCCTCCGCACATCTCTTCTCTAGGCAGCCTACTGTTCCAACTCCTCTTCCTCCCCATCCCTGACCCTCCGCTCTTCCTCCTCACCCCTAGACCCTCCACTCTTCCTTCCCATCCCTAGACCCTCCACTCTTCTCCCTGTCCCTAGATCCTCCGCTCTTCCTCCTCATCCCTAGACCCTCTGCTCTTCCTCTCCATCCCTAGATCCTCCTCTCTTCCTCCTCATCCCTAGACCCTCTGCTCTTCCTCTCCATCCCTAGATCCTCCACTCTTCCTCCTCATCCTCTTTCCCTCCTCTCTTCCTCCTCCTTCCCTCATTCTTCCTCTCTTCCTCCCCCTTTGCTCCTCTTTCTCTTTTGTGTCAGGAGTGGAATCTGGGACCTCAGCATGCCACTGCACATACTCTACCATCAGCTACCCTCCAGCCCTTTTCATGTGTGTGGTGAAGGGCTTAGAAGGCTTCTTCATTTCTGAAATACACTAAGCAACTCATTGTGTATCGTTCCTAGGTTCTTGGATGTGTGTAAGCTTCCCAGAGTTTGAAACTAAGGATGTTTTATAGGACAAACTGCAGACTTACAAAAATACAAATCTCTCCTCTGATTTATTTCATGTTCTTGTGTGTTATTTAATAACTATAAGGTATTAGTCCCTTTCAGTTAGAATAGTCCTTTAATATCTTAGAGATCCTTTAAGACTGATGAAAGGAACTCACCAAGGCCAGCTGGCCCAGGTCTGAAAAAGCATGGGATAAAACCGGACTCGCTGAACATAGCGGACAATGAGGACTACTGAGAAGTCAAGAACAATGGCAATGGGTTTTTCATCCTACTGCACGTATTGGCTTTGTGGGAGCCTAGGCAGTTTGGATGCTCACCTTACTAGACCTGGATGGAGGTGGGTGGTCCTTGGACTTCCCATAGGGCAGGGAACCCTGATTGCTCTTTGGGCTGACAAGGGAGGGGGACTTGATCGGGGGAGGGGGAGGGAAATGGGAGGTGGTGGCGGGGAGGAGGCAGAAATCTTTAATAAATAAATAAATAAGACTGATGAAGATCTCAAGATTATATTGAATTTGAATCATCATCTTGACAACCAACTAAATACTAGCTATGTCATGAAGCATAACATACATAGATTTTGCCTCACTTATGGAAGCAAACTAACCAACAATCGTTCAAAAACACTGTTTCCCAAATCACATATGGAGGTGTTGTGTAAACTTGTTCACAAGGAATCTACTCCAGTCTTGTGTATCACTCCTGTGGCCAACTCTAGTCCAAGGTTTGTGGTCCCAGCTCCCTGCAGAGCAAAACTTCTGACTGACTTTCTGGATTCTGGTGCCCCGCAGGCAGAGGGAGGTCCTGACTGACTGACACTTTGGCTCACTTGCCCTTAGCCCACTGAAATTTCTCTGTACCAATACTTGACTCATATCCGAGGCTCCATGGCTCCTTGGTAATCCCAGCTTGCTTTTGGCTTTGTGCCTGCCTCTGTTATCCACTGCCACATGATCCCAGCTTAACTGTTGTGACGGGAGGGTGGAAGTCACCCCTTCAGCTTCAGGTACTTCACCCTGCATCTCTCCCCAGCCCAGCATGTGTCTGCATACTCTTACTGCATGTTCACCTGCTGCATGGCAGCAAACTGAGCACAATGTTCTTCAGTCTCACTCATCATTCATTCTGTACGTTATTAATGAATCATTTTGCCCCTCAAGAACTCCTACTTATAATAAAAGAACTAAACCAAACCAATCTTTTTCTCCATTGTTAGGAGTGTTTTATAGGATAGGAGGCAAGAGGTTAAGGGCACAGGTTTTGGTAACAAGCAGACCTTTTGAGTATGGGTTTTCCACTGACTAGCAAATGGCCTAGCCAACTGGGCTTCAAACTAAATGGAACTATTTCTTACCTCCCAGTGCTGGTGTAGGATTAAGTGAGATAATATATGTAAAGTCCGTGCTAGTTGGTAATAATCAAGGACATTATATAAAATATGCAACTAAATGGTTATAGATAAATATTTCATCCTGGCATTTTCCTATTGCTTTCTCTGTGTATTCTTTTTATCTTAGTTCTTGCATTTCACAAAATATTTTGAACACCTAGCAAGCATTTCTGTGGAAGGTGCTCCAGTTTGGTGCTGAAATGTTTTCCAAAGGCTCATGTTCTAAGGTATGTTTCTTCAGATGGCACTAATGGAAGATTCTGGAAGCCCTTGCGAGGTTTTGGCTAATTGGGCATACCCTCCAAGGAACTGTGGGACTCACCTGTCTCCTCCCGTCCCTGTGTGTGTGTATGTGTCTCTCTGTGTGTCTCACTCCCCTTTTCTGTCTCTCTGTGTGTCTCTCTCTCCTTCCCTGTCTCCCCCATCCCTGTGTGTCTCTCTGTATGTCTCTCTCCCCTTCCCTCCCCCTCCCCCATCCTCCCTTGATGCCTTGTTCCACCACACACTTTGACATTAAGCACTGAACATGGACTAAAACTTTCAGAACAGAGAGCCAGGATAGACATTTTCCTTTAGAAGCTCATTGTCACAAGCATCTTGGTACAGAAGTGAGACCCTGACAGACGTGCCAGGTAAGACTTCTTAAACTTTGGTTTTGACATAAAAATGCAGAATTTGAACTTTTGAAGACACTCTTATTCAAGTTATGGTTAAAGCAGTTGTGGAGCTGGTTTAGTATGAACAGATGGCCTTTTTAAAAAGTACAAATTGTTTTGGCAATCATCTTTGAACTGATTATAATCTTAGACTTTTAAAAATCTGTAATCAAGAAATCAGAATGTTTTGTTACATCATTTCCACACAGGGTAGGAGCCCTGGGTGAGAGCCTCTGCCCTGACTAGGTCAGTGTCCCAGTTCAGAAACAACTATAGCAGCCTTCAAAGGGAAAGTGTGCCAGCTGACAGGGGAACCAGAAAGACTTTGTAAAAGGTCTTTAGACATACGTATTTTATTTTATGTGTATTAGTGTTTCAACTGCATGTTTTTTGTTTGTGTGTTTGTTTTCTGGTTTTTCGAGGCAGGGTTTCTCTGTGGCTTTGGAGCTTGTCCTGGAACTAGCTCTTGTAGACCAAGCTGGCCTCGAGCTCACAGAGATCCGCCTGCCTCTGCCTTCCAAGTGCTGGGATTAAAGGCGAGCACCATCACTGCCCAGCACAACTGCATGTTTGTACTTATACCATGTATTGCAGTGCCCACAGAAGCCAGAAGGTGGTGTCAGATCCCCTGGAACTGAGCTACAGATGGTTGTGTACTGCCATGTGGGTGCTGGGGGCTGAATCTCACTGCAAGGTTAACAAGTACTCTTAACTGTTAAGTGAACTCTTTGGTACCAAGAATTTTAATCTCATCATACACAATCTTATGAACAGTTAGGACCCAACAGCCTCCACCTTCCTTTACCAATGAAATGCCAAAGCCAGGAGTCCAAACTTCTGACTTCTACACCACTGATACCCAATCTAGGTACCAGTGGCTCCTCTTTAGTCCTCACTCTACTTACTTTTACTTTGCTTATCTGGAAACCCAGACAGACAAAACATTCTTACTGTGTAGCTTCAGGGCATAAACAATTAATAAAACATAAGATATTGGTAAAAAGCCAACTTTAAGATGCCTAAAATTAATATGGGACAAAGAAGCTAAGATCAAGAGCTGTCCTGAGATACTCACCCTCATCTTGACTGCCCTTGTCACTGAGGCAAAGCTGCTAAACCACCAACATTTGGAAATGCCCATTGCAGAATCAAACATTCTTGGAATTTCTATGCAGTCTAGAGAAGTATTTTTCAGTGCGAGATCCATTAGGCAAAGTCACACGGTGAGCAGAAGCCCTGGAAGGAAGTGTAGTATGCTGTTCATTTATTCCTGCAGTGGTAGCGACGATAATGGTCCCGAGAGTTGTCCACACCCTCACTCCCAGGTGATGCTGCTGCTGCACCTTGGAGAGAGGGATTTTCTGGTGATTAAAGCACAGATTCTGAGACAAGGAAGCTCTCTTTGTTTATACAGATTGGGCCAGTGTATTCACAAGGGTCTTTATGACAGGAAGGGTGGGAGACAGGGCAAAGACAGAAAAAAAAATGATGGAAAAAGGCATCAGATTCATTAGCAGAGGTACTTGAAGATGTGGCATGACCAGCTTTGAAGATGGACAGGAGGCACATGAGCCAAGACACGCAAGTGATCTAAAAAAGCTGGAAAAGGGAAGGCAAGGAGGCAAGGAGAAGGAAGGATAAAAGGAAGGAAAAGAAAAGGAAATTAAAACCACATTCTTCCTTTGATCATTTGTTCAACAAATATGTATTAGGTTGCTCAAAGACACCAGGCACCCAACACTTGTTAACTACCCACTGTGTCACCAGATACCCAACACTTGTTAACTACACACTGTCACCAGATACCCAACACTTGTTAACTACCCACTGTGTCACCAGATACCCAACACTTGTTAACTACCCACTGTCACCAGGTATCCAACACTTGTTAACTACCCACTATGTGTCACCAGGTACTCAACACTTGTTAACTACCCACTATGTGTCACCAGGTACCCAACACTTGTTAACTACCCATTATGTGTCACCAGGTATCCAACACTTGTTAACTACCCACTATGTGTCACCAGGTACCCAACACTTGTTAACTACCCACTATGTGTCACCAGGTACCCAACACTTGTTAACTACCCATTATGTGTCACCAGGTATCCAACACTTGTTAACTACCCACTATGTGTCACCAGGTACCCAACACTTGTTAACTACCCACTATGTGTCACCAGGTACCCAACACTTGTTAACTACCCATGCATGTCAAGCAGTGTGTTAGCGTTTTGCTTGCATTTCTCCTATCTCCAAACCTATCCTATTGATAGATTGTGGATCTCTACTGAACATCACAACCGTTACCTTTCCCTGATGATGACAGTGATCCTTCTCCCTTATTTCACAATGGAGGAGATAAATGAGCTTCAGAAGAGCAGAAGTGTTTCTTCGGATCACTTCTGAGAAGCAAAGAAGCTACCTGTAATTCTCCCTCCCCATTTTCCAGATGAGTAAACTGAGGCTCTGGAAACCATAAAAACTCGCTAACATAAACACTGATTTGTCATTATCTCACCAACACATCCCTTCCTCTGCTTCTCCCTGCACATCCTCCAACATGTCCAGAGCCTTCTGCCGTCAGCCTGCAACCTGTTCATGATGCTTTTCAGCACGTAAGTACTGGGGGGTTCTCCGCACTGATGCTAACATTGATTCATTGGGGACAAGTTGAGCTATCCTAGGATAAGCCTAGGTTTCTTGGCTGTCTTCAACTGTCTGAAACTAGATTTCATCTGTTTTTCCTCACAATATACTGCTCCTTTAGCAAAGAAGCTGCTACTCGGCAAAGCTCCCTTTTTCTGTGTGTGTGCGTTGTGTGCGTGCGTGCGTGCGTGTGTGAGTGCATATTTAATGTATAGGAATGCAAGTACATGCCATGGCACTCTTGTTGAAGTCAAAAGACAACCCTGGGACAGTCTTACCTTCCCACTGTTCTGAGACAGGATCTCCATTCTGCTGCATATGTTGAACTAGCTGACTTGAGCCTCCCGAGATTCTCTTGTTTCTGCTTCTTATCTCCCAACAGGAGTTCTGGGATTACAGATATGCTAACCTGGCTTTTATGTGTATTCTAGGTATTCGAACTCAGGTCCTCATTCTTGCATACAAAGCACGTTTACCTATAAGCTATCTCTCCAGCCCTATGTCTTCCATTCTTTCTCTACTCCTACCATGGTCCTCTCAGGAACAGGAACTCGGGACACATAATCGCTCCCAAATGAGCCTGACCCCAAACTGTCACAGAGATAGGGAGAGATGTGTATGGGAAACCTATCTGTTCCACAACCTCGAAACTTGGTTGACAGTATCCTGGGTGTTCAGTGTTGGTTGTCCTCACAGCACCAAAGACACTGCAGGCCACATACGTGTCCTTACCCTGGGGCATCACTTATTCTTCCCACACCATAGCCAAGCTGACACTGGAAGAAGACACTATTAGAAGAAGCAAAGGGATAGCAATAAGGAAAAAAAACCATACAGACATTTCTAAATGTAACAATTCCTGAATTTTAGCCATCTGATGGTAAGAAATGCTCCTTGGGGGGGAGGGGGGTCAACATTCTCAAAAGATATTCTGTATAGTGAGCACCTGATGCATGCTTTGTTACAATTGAATTGGTTTATTTGAAAAACTGACTTACTGGCCTGGCTTATTGTAACCTAGATACAGCCTTTGCCCCAGAAGCAGGCAGTTCTGTTCATTCCTGCCTTCAACAAAGATGGGGTAGCTTTCTTACTAAAATGCAGCCCTTCGCACCAGGCATGGTGATCCATGCTTATATATGGTCCCACTACTATGGAGGCCAAGGCAGGAGGAGGACAAGTTATAGAACACCCTGAGTGGCATAGTGAGACACTGTTCAACTTCTCCACCGCCTACCCTAATGCAAACACTTTCCTTACTCGAGTCCCCTTTGAACTATCTTGGATCCTTCCTTGTGAGTCTAGAGCAGAAGGATTGGGCCTCCCTTCCAGTGAGCCCCAGCTCCCTCTCCTCCAGGAGTCCTTGCCTATGACTTCTGCAGATAAGAACTGGCTGAGGGTAGCCTGACATGGTCTTTCAAAGCGTTAGCCAGTGATGTTAGCAATGACAACAGTTCGGTTGGTTGGTTGTGGTTGTACATACCTATAATTCCAATACTAAAAAGGCTGCACAGAGGACTGAAACCTCAAAGTCAGTCTGGGACGCACGGTGAGACCCTGTCTCAACAAGTCACATGAAGTCCAGAAACCATACAACACCACTGTACACCTGTTATGGTATAGTCTTAAATTTTCCCCAAAGGCTCATGCGCCAGGAACTTGGTCCCCAGTCTACAGTGCTACTGGAAGGTAGAAAAGAACCTATAAGAGATGGGGTCTACTTGAATGAAGTTAGGTCTTTGGGGTCATACTCCTGAATGAAGATATTGGGTCATAGGTCACTTCTCTCTTCCTGGCCTGCCATGAAGAAAGCTGCCACTACCTCCATGATGTATGCTGTAACCTCGGGTCCAAGGCAAGGACCCAGGGAGCAGAAAATGACAGCTCCGAAGCTGTGATTATAAATAAGCCTTTTCTCTTCTTAGCTGTCCTAAGTTGTCTTTAGATGTGTCCTCACAGCTATGGAGAGCTGACCGACACCAACTCTACAGCAAATCTGCCTTGGCTCTTAGCCAACAGAGTGAAGACCAGTAAATGGTGCCTGTTTCTCCTCTCAAGTAGGTAACAGGGAGAAAAGGCCCAGGGACTGTTGGCGCCTTTAAAAAGGCATAAAACATGTGTTGATTATTTACTGTTTCTGGGGAATATTTTCAGTGACGTTGAGAATGTAGGTTTTCCTCTAGAACTATTGGGACAAAACATATATTTAAAAAAAAAAAAAAAGCATGCCTGTCATGTCCTTAAAGCCCAGCACCATGCCTGGAATTCGGTAGAGTTCTCTCATCCTCCGGCACTGATTTATGGCTCTCAGTTAACAGCCTCGGGATCACTGGTGGGGCTAACTGTGGTCTTCCGGGAAAGCAAGCAAGGAATGTCTCTGTTTTGCCTAAAATTAGCCTCATCCCTTACCTATCAAGCCAGGGCAGACTCTTCAGTGTCTCAAATGACAGACAGCCCCTACCGTCAGGTATGACAGGAATGTTGTAAAAGTTGGTTTGTCTTCATGAGGTCATTCTCATTGCTTGTTGGTACACGGTCTGCGGCCCAGCCACACAGACCAGTTTGCTGCCTGGGATCAGGGCCCTCCCTTGCTGCTGTCTTGACCGCGGGCATGAATGATATTTTTGCCATTGGATGCTTTTCGCTTTCTCCAGATTCACAGGTCTCTTTGTGTGCTTCTGAGTAACCACCATCCAGGTAGATCACCCTGGAAGCTGGCTCTCTCTGTTCTTACACTTACACCAGAGTCGTAAGGGGAAGGTCTGCATCACGCCCATCGGTGCAAGCTCGTGTCCACTGTGTACTCCCAGATTTAAACACAAGTTTCCAAATGGGAGGAATCTTATCTCGGATATCTTCCCCTGGACACCCCTGCCGACCACAGGCACTGGAAGACACTGGGACTCTCCGCGATTTAGCCAAGTTCATGCCTTGGGAGCTTAGATCGTAAATGTGCACCAGACCCCTGGGTTTACATTCTTCGGGTAAAGACTGGCATTCGTTGGGCTTGCTCTTTCAGGGAGTCACAGAGTAGACTCAGTTTGGATCCTGGCTTCATCTTAAAGCCCCATGGGTGGTAGTAAGGACAACATGATTATTGTTACTCAGCCTCCCATGACAGTTCCTACTCCAGAGCACCATTTTTATCCCTGCAGTGTTCCCTCCATCCTGCCTTCCCTCTTCCCATTGTCACTGTCAGACCCCTCCAAGACTCTCCCAACACCATGACATTCTCAATGTATGTTAGCTGTCCAGGAGAGGACAGCAACAAGACAGCTGGCCTGTTGGCAGTTTCCTTGAGGGTTTGTCTCGGAGTAAGGCAGGTTTTTTTGGTGTTCCTGAGTCCCAGTGCAGCCTACCCTTACACTAACTCTTAAAAGAACACCCTTCCAGGCTCTTGGAGACTTCTTGTCTGTCCTATGATAACTCCAGAACTTTCTAACGGCAATGGCAGTGATGACCATTTCATCACAGACCAGGAATGAGTCAGCCATTCCCATGGAATGCTCCTCAACAAAGGGCTTTCCTGGGAGGCTCTGCTGTGTATTTCATGAGGCTCCTGAGCTGTGGTTGGCTAAGTCACCAGGGACTGAAAATGGTGCCCCCTCACAGAGTTCTTGTGAAGAGTCCAAGAATCACACTGGACCAGCGACTCAAGTGCTCAGCTGATGCTTATTAACGTTGTTACATTAAGGAGCCTCTTCCACACCAGTTCTCCACAGACCTTCACCCACATGACCTTAGCAACTCAGACAGGCTAGGGCGGAGAACCATGGAACAGCCAGCAGCTTGCTGAACACCACAGAAGCCTGCGGCGCCTCCTGCTCGTATTGTTTAGCAGTGATGGGGAGCCATGCGCATTTAGTGTCAGCAGGACTTAACACTGAGACAGCTTCGAACATCTCTACGGTATTTTTACCACATAATTTTATGTGGACATTAAAAATTATGATTTTAACTATATCTTGTGCTGCAGAAAAAAAAAAGGGAAAAAATCATTTCCCATGTCTCTTTCTAGGCAAGTCTTTCACTCTCATACAAAGTGGGCTTCTGAAGATCATGGTCCCTGGTGAAAGGTCTCTTGATCAAGTGGAGCTGACTAGTGAAGCCCACTGTTATTGCAGGAAATGAATGCACTGTGTAGCAGGCGATTCACTTCCCCATTGTTTCCCAGGCACGGGCCTGTGTGGGAATGTTTGTCCGCTAGCACACACAGCAGCCATTGTGTCCTCCACAGCATCCTACATGCAGCTGTGAACACTTGTGCCCGGGCCAGTTCTGGGCTGTGGAATTTCACTCCGAAAGGAACTCTGTGAACCACATACCATGGCAGGGCCCTGTTTTTCTCTGGGAATGTCCTGCGCTTTCCAAAATTCCTCCCTCTACTTGGCCAAGAACAACAAGTAAATAGGTCTCTTTGCTGTATGTAACTCCGGGACATTCAGAGGTGAGACTTCAGGGGAAGGAGTTTCCACTCTGTACAAAGAACCTTCATTCACAACTTTCTGAGCCAAAGCAGGGAATGGTGATGCCCACATGGCCAGGCATGGCTTTGGCCTAAGGCATCAAAGTTTACTATACAAAGCACTCTTGGTGCCACCATCTCTGGGGTCACATGGTATCCCTGTATAAATCGCATCTCGAGGATGCTCCACCTGGTCATTTGACACCATCCTAGCCAGAAACCTAATCTACGGTGTGTCTCTGAAATCTACATGCTCCTTTCCCACATTTTCCTCTGCTCCTCTAGCAGGAGTCTTACATTTAAATCTGAGAACAGGAGATAGTGGTTCGCAGGGCTTGAAACATGTGTACAGGAAGACAAGGCCGTGACTTCACAGAACAACCCACAGCTACCACCTCTGCGGATGAGACTAACGCATGGATTAGCCATGGCTGTCTTAGGAACACTGGGAATTTCTTCTTGGACACAGGATCCACAGTTTCAGTTGACAAATAACGGTATCTGAAGAATTCGTGGTTTTTACGCTCAAGATATGAAGCATCTTCTCAAAAGGCTCAGGAATTGAATGCTTGGTCCCCGGCTGCTAGTTGACTGAGAGGCGATTGGATCGTGAAGGCACTAACTTCTTTTATGGACTATTAGGAAGGAGAGGCTGACTGAGGGCCACTGAGGTGTCTCTTTGAAGGCTAGCTCTGCCTGCTGGTCCCTTCCTAAATTGCTCTTTCTGCCTCCTGGTCAACATCAGGTAAGCTCCTTTGGTTACTACCTGCTCCCCGTGTGATATTCCACCTCATCACACATGAAGTCGAAGCTACAGAGCAAAATGACCACAGACTGGAAGCTCTGGGCCCGGGAGCCACCACATCCAGCACAGTGCTGGTTAGGTTTGGTCAGTTTGACATACGTTAGAGTCATCTGCAAAGAAGGAACTTACATTGAAGATTGTCTCCAGCAGACTGGCCTGGAGACACAGGAGCAGGACATGTTGTTGATTAATGAGTGACAGGGGAGGGCAGTGCCACCCCTCAGCAGGTGGTACTTGGTTAGATAAAAAAGTAAACTGGAAAGGCCACAGAGAGCAAGTCAGTAAACAAGTTCCTCCGTGGCCTGTTTCAGACCCTGACTCTGGATTCCTGAGCTGCGGAAGCTCCTGACTTGGCTTCCCCGGAAGATGTAAGAGGGAAGTGGAAGATGAGATAGAGCCTTCCATCCCCACGTTGTTTCTGGTTGTAGTGTTTATCCCAGCAACAGAAAGGAAAGTAGGACAGACAGCCTTTGCTTGTCTTCTTGGGTATTTTGTCTGGGAAGAAACACCGGCCATAAGATATGTATATATACATATACCTAAATGTTTGCGTACATATCAAACTATGAATGTATTTTCGTCAGGATAATCATGTAAGAGTTACAGCTTTTAAAAAATTGGTGGTAAATTTGGAGATGATGTCACTAAAAATGTCACATGGGGAGTGCAAACATATAGATGCAGGCTATTCATTTTCATTTAAAGCGTGACTGGTGTTCATGGCCAGTGTGAGGTATCAATGAACTTCATTGACTCCCGAGCATCTTCTCATGGTCTGAGGCCTTGCTGGGGCACATGCTCAGTTTCTGCACAGCACCTAGACACTAAGTTTTACTCGGTTTTCTCTGATGCCAGCACAAATGGGCCACTGATGGTAACTGCTTCTGAAGAGATTGCTGTCTTTGACTGCGGATCCTGAAGACTCCAATTCTCTACGGTTTCGTCCAAAGGGCTTCTCCACCTCCAGACCTGAAGGCTGTTTGTTCTGACCACCAGCAACACAGTGTAAGGATGGCTGTGGAAGGGACATCCCCATGACCCACCTCCTTTAGCATGCCCTCTTTCAGTTAGGAAAGGCTGTTCTTGATAATCGAGTTTCCCATCTTACCCAGAACACCTCCCTTCATCTTCGGAACTCAGAGAGGCCATGAGGAAACCACGTGGAGGGTTAACTGTGCTCCCTTCCCACCCAGCCTCCTCACCAAGCAACCCTGGGTTCTGCCACTTCTTTTTACCAGAGCAGACAAGGAGGAGGCAACAGAGAACGAGATTGGGTTTGACTAAAACAGAGGTGCTGAGGTGGTTTCTCCTGCAGGACAGGCTCTTGAGTGGCAGTCTGCCTGCCCTCCCAAGTGTCCCCAGAGCAGGAGACTGAACTGCTTATAAAAGGAAGGAGGGAGCAGGCAGTGGTGGCACTCGCCTTTGATCTCAGCACAGGAAGCAGAAGCATGTAGCTCTCTGAGTTAGAGGTTAGCCTGGTCTACAAAGACAGTTACAGGACAGTCAGTTACACAAAGAAACTCTGTCTTGAAAAAAAATATCCAAAAAAAATAAAGGGAAGGAGGGTG
This sequence comes from Alexandromys fortis, assembly GCF_014885135.2. Classification (NCBI taxonomy): domain Eukaryota; kingdom Metazoa; phylum Chordata; class Mammalia; order Rodentia; family Cricetidae; genus Alexandromys; species Alexandromys fortis. Next base: position 4,774,846 of record NW_026067958.1, on the reverse strand, counting down.
GTGGTGTTTTGAATAAGAAATTGCTCCCATATATATGAAGGCTTAGTCCCCAGGGACTAAGGACTCTTTGAAAAGATCAGGAGGTGTGGCCTTGTTGGAAGAAGTCTGTCACTGAGGGTAGACTTTCCAAAGCCCTTGCCAGGCCTAGGCTCTCTTTGCCTATGGACCATGATATAGCTCTCAGCTCCTTCTCCAGGACCATGAATTCCACCATGATCCCTGCCATCATGATGATGGACTAAACCTCTGAAACTGTAAGCAAGTCCCCAATTAAACGGTGTCTTTCGTAAGAGTTGCCTTGATCTTAGTGTCTCTTCACAGCAACAGATGGTGACAAAGACAAGGGTTAACCAAAGTGTTATAACTTACTGCTCATTTAGGGCCAGGGTCTCACTCCATAGCCTAGACAGACCTCACACTTAGGATCCTCCTGTCCTTCCTTCGAGTGCTACAATTACAGGCAAGCACCACCATGCTTAGCCTAATTTAACTTACTTCTCTAATTATCCTCTTTCAGGTTTCAGCAAGCTAAACAAATTTATAAAATAAAATGTGAAACATATTCATGGAAAGCAACCCATTCTTCGAAGCATATTTACAAAACTCTCCACTGGAAATTCTTCAACATTTTGTTCACACTCCCCGTGACCCACTTGAAATTAGAAATTTGAAAAGTTCATCCCTTTCTCACTTGTCTTAAGGATACCGCTCAACAATTTTCACAAAAGCTTAAGTAACTGCTAGGGACGCTTCCGGCAGATTATAAACAGTAACGTTTGACATTAAAACGTCGTGTCATTTTTACATGTGTCTCGTCATTTAGTGTCCATTTCCAGCTACTAAAACATACAGGAAAAGTATTGCTTCATATGTGGAGATGGAATCGCCTGTCTTTTTCTCCGTTCCATTTTACTCATATCATTTTATCCTAATGAAACTGACTTTTATTCTTGAAAATCCTTTATTAACCACACTGATATACTTCCTTACAATGAAATAGGTTTGTGCACTGTGCCTATGGCTGGAATTCAGAAGGAGATTTGGAAGTAGACTGATGTTTTGAGGAACTGCAGCTCCCCTAGGAAATTATTCAGCAGTTTAGTTCAGCATCATGCCTCTACCACTGAACTGTGGTAGAATCTAGCAGCACAGAGGACAAAGTCATTCCTATCCATGCATCCTTAGGGAGCAAGCTTCAGCATCTTATCTGGGGAAGAGAAGGAGGCTAGTTAAAATGGAGAACACTGTTAGCATGGACATTCTCAACGGGACCTTGGGTTAGCAACACTCTATGGCCTAGAGTGTAAGAGTGTACCCTGATGACTAGAGGAAGGTTTAGCGCTGGTTTTGTTAGGCCATCTCTGCAGAGGGAGTCACAGGCACTACGAGGCTGAAGTCCCAGGATGCAACAAGCAGCTACAGCCATGAGATCAGCACCCACTCTGGTGGTAGTTACCCAGAAGGAGTGAGAGAGTACACCCTGCGGGCAGCAGCTCTATTGGCAGGCTCATCGGGATACTTTGGCTGTCTCGGTGTGGTGTTGGCGCAGAAGCTCTGAAGTAGCAATGCATTCACTGTAGGCCAGTGACTCCAAAAGCAGCAGGCAACCCCAGATCATGAGAGTGTCCAAGGATCAGTGCCTTTGCTTCGTGCCTGGTTGCAAGTTCCAAGGTGACATTTCACGGGAAGCCAAAGCAAGAGAGCAAATAGTCAATACTTTAGCGTTTTATAGGTAGAGACACTAGAAACACCAACTAGGCATCTCTCAGAAATATCTACCATACATGCCCAAGAGTCCCAGAGATACTATGACAGAAGGATGTGCCAGGACCAAGAAAGTCGGACTTGTTTATCTGTGAAACATAAGCTATGAAAGTTCCAGTAAGGGAGAACGCACAATCGAATTAAGTGAACATAATATTATTGTGGATCACACCAGAGCCAAGGGTACAAGCAGAAGAAAAAAGCAGGAGCAAGCATGGCAAAGCCTGCATTCTAATTCTTATGGAATCAAAAGGGCGAAGATAAGAGGAACCATCAGTTCCATTTATCACCGTTTAGTTGAGGTGGCTGGTTTTAGCAACAGCTTCAGAGAACCAGAAGTTATACGATGACAAGGTATAGATGGACTGAGTATTTCACTGACGTCCAAAGCAGTGGTTTGCTCCCCTCTGAGCGAAATGTGGCCATGGCATGTGGGGGCGGTGGGGAGCAGACAAGAAGAGACTCTGTGATCCAGAGAAGATGCACGCTACAAAATTGAGGTCTTACTTCCAGCAAATCTCCAAAGTGAAAATCCACTGAGCCTGAGGCGGAAAATGTTATAGGAAGAAGCTGTACCTGCTGCATTGCTGCCTTTGTTGTTTTGTTTTCCCACGAGGATGAGAAAAACACTCTGCACTGTAACAGTGCTGAACTCCAAAAGGTTTTGGCTCCTAAAGTCAAGTCAGTGTGCATTCCCAGAAGCTCCCAGACCCTGCCTCACACAGACAAGTGCCCCCCCCCAGTCCTAGCCAGCTGTGGACAGCACCCTCCAGCACAAGGGTCGCAGTGCAGGTATGCAAACCAAGCGTCAGGCTCCATTCCTTCTCTGAATTCAGCATAACAGACTTCCAAACCAAGATCAATACATTGGTTCTGCTCTGTATTATTGGGGGGGGGGCTTTTGAAAACTTGTAGTCTTTTCTCCTCCCTTAACGCCATATCACCCAGGACACTGGCCAGGGCTTAGTAATACTGTTAACTTTAGAACAGATACACATGACTCAATTAACAACCTAAACAGACTTTACCTGGAGTCCTTAAGACAGCCCTGAAAACCTTCCTTTATGCAGCTCCTTCCACAGTGAATAGCATAATCTCCATGTCTCCATGTAATCTGTGGAGTAATCTCACAGGACCTGTGCCTTCTGGTGTTGCCTGGACCAGATCTCTCTTGTTACCAGAAACTGGAGATATATTTGTGGGCTCATAATTATGTATAATTAGAAAATTATAAGAAGGAATAAGAAACTACTGAGAACTCAAGAACGATGGCAATGGGTTTTTGATCCTACTGCACGTATTGGCTTTGTGGGAGCCTAGGCAGTTTGGATGCTCACCTTACTAGACCTGGATGGAGGTGGGTGGTCCTTGGACTTCCCACAGGGCAGGGAACCCTGATTGCTCTTTGGGCTGACGAGGGAGGGGGACTTGATTGGGGGAGGGGGAGGGAAAGTGGAGGCGGTGGTGGGGAAGAGACAGAAATCTTTAATAAACGAATAAATAAATAAATGAATAAATAAATGAATAAATAAATGAATAAATAAATAAATGAAGGAGTAAGAAAAAAAGAAATGAGAATGGAAAGACTCTGGGCTATGCCAAATTTTACATACACTAAGACTGTTTTACACTAGAACTCTGAGGGTACACTGGGTCTGGGAACCTTTCCAAAATACCACAGATCCTTGGGGGAAAAGTTGAGGTTAGGGCAAGTGTGTGTCTGCAGGTCCCACCTTCTACCCCCATCCCTACTCCCATCCCACCATCTGCTGTCTATCTGCCTTCACTATCGGGCAAGGGCTGAGTGTGGCAAGTCAGCCAGGGCAGTTTCTCACCCAGCCCCACGTTAGTTACATCCTCCCAAGCCTTTGCCATCTATTTATAGAGAAGGAAGCAGATGAGAAAGAGGACTTCCTGAAAACAAGGAAGAGGAAATGTGGGGTGCCGAGCATTCATGTAAGGCTCTTGATCCATCCTGCACCCTTGTAGAGAGTGGGGGCTTTGTAAGCGAGCACCAACTTTACCCGGCAAATACTGACAATACATACATCTTCAGAAAAGTCCTTCATGTGCTGCTTGATGCCTCGTTACTAGAGAGTAAGCCAGCTGTCTAGTATTCCAGCAATAGCTGTGACTCCAGCTGTTCTGGTTTGTTCTGCCTGCAAAGGGCTTATTGAGAACCAAAGTAACATTCCCAACAACCTGTCACTTAAGGGAACAGCACTAATCATGATAAGCACACATGCTACTTAAAATGGGTGAACATAATCTTGTTTTAACATATCCTCAAAAGCTGTTTTCTACCGTGTTCCCATTTCTCATATGAGGCATAGGACACATGAGAGATTAAGTATCTTATACAAGGTCATATAACTAACAAGTAATGTTGACAGAATACAAACATAGGTGATTTAGCTTCCAGGTCAGATTTAGAAGCAGTCACCCAAAAGAACTCATAGATCTATATTCCTTGCTCAGCCCAGGCATGTAAATAGTAAATATTTATTTCTTATCAATGAAGGAGAAATGGAGACATCAGTAGAGGACTGGACCTTAAGCCAGAAAGGAAATCTGGAGTCCTTATTGTTTGCATCATTGTCTGCCAGAAGGAGGGAGTTAAATTTGTAAAGAAAAGAGAAATTGCACACTCCTGTTCTTTCCCTGTTTCTGATGTGTGACTCCGCAGAAAATGATGGCCATCTCTAGCTTCAAAGACTCACTCTGAGAGTTTTTTATGATTGTGGTTACATACGATGGGTTTAACATAAACATCTAATAATATCAGAAATAAAAAAATAAAATTTTAAAATATCAAATGAATAAATGAATGATATGCTGACATCTCTCTCTCTCTCTCTCTCTCTCTCTCTCTCTCTCTCTCTCTCTCTCTCTCTCTCTATGGTTTTTTAAGACAGGGTTTCTCTGTAGCTTTGGAGCCTGTCCTGGAACTAGCTTTTGTAGACCAGGCTGGTATTGAACTCACAGAGATCCTCCTGCCTCTGCCTCCCGAGTGCTGGGATTAAAGCTATGTGCCACCACCACCCAGCTGCTAACATCTCTTTTAAAAAATAATTTTAGTATCTCACCCCCACCCCTGCACACCCCACTCCAAGACAGGGTTTCTCTGTGTGGCCCTGGATGTCCTGGAACTCATTCTGTTGACCAGGCTGGCCTCAAACTCATAGATATTGGTCTGCTTCTGTTTACTGAATACTGGGGTCAAAGGCATTCACTGCCACTGCCACCCAGTGATTTATTTATTTTTATTTTATGTGCATTGGTGTTTTGCCTGCCTATATGTCTGTGTGGGGGTATGGGATTCCCTGGACCTGGAGTTACAGACTATTGTGAATTGCCATGCAGGTGCAGGGAACTGAATCTGAGTCCTCTGGAAGAACAGCCAGTGTTCTTAACTACAAAACCATCTCTCCAAACTCAATATTTCCTAAGAAAGCAAAAAAGAAAGGGTGGGGGATATCGCATTCAGAATGGATACCCTAACTTTGTCTACAAGGAGGGACAATATACAAAAGAGACTTACCTGGGGGGGGGGGGGTGTTGTTCAAGGCATAAACTGAAAATACAGATATGAAGTCTCCCACCTGGAGCTTCACCTTATGTGGTTCCCTAACCTACAGTAATTGTAGGTTATGGTCTAAATATTGCAAATAAACAGACACAATAAAAAAGAGATTCTGAAAAATCAGTCCACACAAAAAGTATCAGGAATCAAAATAGCATTGCTTCGTTCACAATAATAATAACTGTTACAAGGAGGGGGAGCCACTTGTTTGTCCTGGCTGCCCAGATAGCTTACACCTGAAATAACCACCCAGAAACTGTATCAATTAAAAACACTGCTTGGCCATTAGTTCTAACTTCTTATTGGATAACTCTTACATATTAGTTTAACCCATCTCCATTAATCTGTGTATTGCCACGTGGCTGTAGCTTACCGGAGATTCTAGCCGACGTCCATCTCAGGCAGAGGGTTCATGGCTTCTCTCTCTCTGCCCTTTTTCCCAGCATTCAGTTCTGTCTTCTCTGCCTACCTAAGTTCTGCCCTATCAGGCCCAAAGCAGTTTCTTTATTCATTAACCAATGAAAGCAACACATGAACAGAAGAACCTCCTACACCAAATAACAGAATAATAACAATAACAGATTTTTTTTATTTCTAGATAAATTGAAAAAGGGAACTTTTTCAAAATTCAGATTTCCAGATAGAGACTTTAACCAAGTATAAAGATAGCATCATTTTAGATATTTAAATGCTCGATATTTTACCTTCCATAGGCTGTTGGTTTAGAAAAAGCTGTTGACTATTACGCTTTGAAAACTGAAAAGATCTATAAAGGAAGGAAATCAGGGTTCCATGGTTGTCAGCATGGATGGGAATTGGTCTCTACTACACAATGGCGGGGAAAGGCTGGGTGGGGGAAGTACTCAAATTTAAACCAACAGCAACGGTAGCAACAGCAAACCCTGGTACTCGTGACCATATGGTGGACAGAACCCAAGAGTGTGCTATAGAACTATGAAAACAGTTAATGATGATTATACAAGCTAAGAAAAAGATATTGGGGTTAAAAATTCTAGGAACACTTTGAAAATGGAACCCAAGAAAAAAGAAACATAATTATATTATGCTGTTTACCTTGAGATTAAAAAAAAAGAACATTAATTTACATAGGTTTAGTAACATAAACTCTGTTGATTTACCCTCAATGTATTGTGTCAGTTAGGAAGAAGGGGAGGTCTGGAGGGCAGGGATGTGAGGGAGGGGGTTCTAACCTCAGGGTCTTTAAATTCCAAAAATAATAAGTCCAAAATGGAAGTCAAAGCACACTACTTTAAATTATAGAAGAAAAGTCTAAAGCTGTAGCTCAGAGGAGGAGATGAGTCCATGGGTTTGGTCCCCAGCATTGCAAGAAAATAAAATTAAGACAGAAGAGCTGCTCACAGTAGAACACATCTGTAATCCCAGCATTCCAGAGGCCAAGGCAAGGGGGTCATGCATTGAAAGCCAGACTGTGCATAAAGTGAGACTTTCTCTCCAAAAGATTGCTCTAATTAATGTAACTGTGGAGAGAAATGCATAGGAAAGTATGCTGGACAGGCAGGTTCTGAGAGCAAGAATAACACCGGGCAGCACTGTCCGCTTTCTCAACCTTGATGCTCTGCAGTGGACAGCGGCTCACTCCATTGCTGGCCTGGAGCCCGGGGTGGAGCCATCCTCCGCCTTCAGCTTCCCAAACAACTTTTCTTAAAAAGGACTTTTAAAAACCCGGGGAGATGGATCTGTGGCTAAGAGCACTTGTTGCTCTTCCAGAAGACCATGCGGGTGACTCGCTACCACCTACCTGTGACTTCAGTCCCAGAGAAACTAATGCTCTCTCCTGGCCTCCACAGGTACCCACACATGCTCAAATACACACGTGCACAGACATGCATACAAATTAAAAAAAATAAATCTTTTACAAAAGTATCTTGGAAATAATATTAGATTTCTAAAAATAAATTCTTGAGTTATTTTAAGGAAAATGAAAATGAGTTTGCTTTAGCAGGCATCTGAGGCTCCCTGATGGTGTGTCTGTAACACTTGCATACATCATTATACAAAAGGAGAAAAACCAACATTCGAAGAAGAGGAAGGTAGCCAGCAGGCTATTATTAAATATGGCTTTGTTACTGAAATAATCACATGGCAATTTGGTAGAGAATTCGAGAGACAGTCAAGGTGATTTGGAGAGTTTACCCTTATGCCTATGTATATAATGATATTATATCCGTGCATACCTATTTATAACAGTTAAATTGTGTAGGTGTATATGCTACATATATTCCAAGTGTTGGAAGAGCTTGGTGTCATGGTAACTGATGCTGATATTGTGAACAATTTTGGATCTCATGGCTTTTAAATAAGCTCATTTATTATTACTGTGTTTTCTGTTTGCCTTCTGTCTTGCACTCATAGAATTATAACACTTAGAATTGGAAGGGACAGGGAATTAGATTAAGATGGTTAGCTGGGCACAGATGCCTGAAATTGACAGAATAGATTATATGTTTAAAATGACAAACTTGTAACATGGCCGGAGAACAACAAGGCATGTTCTTGTGGGTCAGAAAGGATGAATTCCTCAGGAAGAGAAGGCAGGCAGGAGTGGATCAATAGAGGAAGCTCTTCTCAAAACTCCACAGATTCCTAAGACAGTCTGCTCCACTGGGAGAAAGATGAAACCGCGTGTTTACAGTTCTCTCGCTTACAGTCTTGCATCTTTACAAGCAGCAAAGGCCTGTTATAGAAAGGAAGATCCACTCTGGATTGCTTGAGCCTCCAGCCACAAGTGGGAGGCGGTGGCAGTGTGAGCAAGAAAGGAACCTATAGGAAAGACTGGGGGTTGATGGTTTCCAACGTGCATTAGAAAGATTGCATGGGGTAACCTCTGACCCCGACTTACCGAACAGAGGTGGCTGTCCTCAGAGGGGTAGAGTGACTGTAAATGTCTGAAGAATGCTTTGTTTGTGTGTGTGTGTGTGTGTGTGTGTGTGTGTGTGTGTGCATTTCACACAATTTGGAGTCCTTAGAGAATAAGGAACCCCAAATGAGAAAATGCCCCCCATCAGATCAGTCTGTAGGCCAACGGGTGGAGGGTTGATGTGCAAAGGCCCAGCCCACTATGGGTAAGCGCATTCCTGGGCAGGGGGTGCTGAGTGATGTAAGAAATCAAACTGAGCAAGCCATGAAGAGGAAGTCAACACACAGTGTTCCTCCACGGTCTCTGACACAGATCCCACCTCCAGGTTCCTGCCTTGGGTTCCTTGTTGACTTCTCCCGATGATGAGCTGGAACCTGTAAGCCAACAAACATTTTCCCTCCCATGTTGCTTTTGGCCATGGCGATAGGAAGGAAACAAACTACTGCTGGTGCCTTAGGAAGGTCCAGTAAGGAGAAGGAGCATCCTCATTCCCAAGAGACAAGGCCGACCCAGCATCTAGGAAGCAGGTAAAGCAATGACAGGCTGCGAGGAGACTCCATAGTGAACATGAGTTCACAGCCGAGAACAGTCAGTCTGAGAAAAGCTAATATCCCAAAGCAGAAGGTATTTTTTTTTTTCTGAGAGTCTTGCATTAATGCCCTCAGAGGGATAAGACAGGATGTTGTGTACCTGAGACTAGAATTTTTAATTTTAAGAGAAAACTACTAGGAGACTTGGGGGAAAACTGTGGTGGTCGCACTGAGTCTTTTTGAGGTCTGATCTGCACTTCACTTTGTATGTATACAAGGGAACACCCCATGACAACAGACGGGCCACTCTGTTATTGGAAAGCTCGCATGTGTAAACAGAACACTTCTCCACACAGCATCTTGCCTCTTGCCCTTCAGTTCTTGTCCTGGGCCAGATGTTAGAGCCATCAGATCACTTCCCTTTCCTTAAGAATGCATTTTGGGGCTGGGTGGTGGTGGCGCACGCCTTTAGTGCCAGCAGTCGGAAGGCAGAGGCAGGCGGATCTCTATAAGTTTGAGGACAGCCTGGTCTACAAGAACTAGTTCCAGGACAGCCAGAAAGGTACACAGAGAAACCCTTTCTCAAAAAAGAAGAAAAAAATGCCTTTTTGATATTTGCTTTTTGCCTTTGTGGTCTTGTCTCCAAGCTAAATAGTAACTCTTCCATGGGCTTCTCCCCCTCCCAGGCAACTTTCTAAACTTTCCGCTAACCTTGTCCCAAAGATTGTTTAAGATTGTCCTCAGCATGTAGAGCAGAGGCCGGTCCAGAAGGCCCACGGTTGCCTGTGCTTCAGATGTTTTGCTTTATTTTTCACAATGATATTATTGCTTCCTCTGATTATGCAGCTACTATTAATACACACGAGTCCACATCAGCCTAGGGCCTTTCCCGAAGAACCCCAGGAAATGAGTAAGCCGCTCTTTTTCTCTAACGTTTTCTGTTGGCTTCGTCTGTTTAGTAAATATTTATGGACTTCAGACCATGCTCCAGAGACCGTCCTAGGTGCTATTGGGACTCCTAAGGTATGTGAAGCAGAGTCCCTGCCTAAGGAAGCATATTATCTGTAGGAGAGTGACAATGTGTGTCTAAATAACGTCCATGGTGCAGATGGGAGGATAGAGCTTTGAGCAGACAGGAATACACAAATTAAAAGCAGAAACGCTTCCCGATAAACAGTCTTTCAGAAAGCTGGCATCAGATGCCAGCATAGATTCCTTCCCTAGACTTGGGTCTTGTTATTCCAACTTCCTGTTGCGGGTGTGTCCTCAGTTCCAGTGAGTGCCTATTTGCTCTTACTACTCTCCTGGGCCTGAAGATCAGCAGAGTAACCTGGCTTTCAGAATCAGCCACTCGGTAATCTCAGTTCCTCATGTAAGCACGCACACACATACACACTGCAAATTATAAGTGGGGATTGAATGGACATGTGAACATCCATGTTATAAAAACCCTATTCACATAACTGAGAGGCGGAAGCACCCTGTATCCACTGGACAGCACGTGGTCACACACACAATGGAGTATTGTTCTGCCGAGGCGTGGAACCTCTGACACATGCCGCAATAGGAATTACTCCTCAAGATGTTATAGGAAGGGAGATGAGCTAGTCACAAAATGACAAACATTAAATTATTCCACTTCCATATTATTCATAGAGATGGACAGACAATGATGTTTGCTTTGGGGCAGGGCCCTGGGAGAGTGAGGAAACAGTGTTCAGTGGCTACAGAGCTTCAACTGGAGAAGATGAAATAGTTCTACAGCAGGTCATGCTAGTTGTGCATCCGTGTGAACGTGTGTCCATATGTATTTGTATGCACACGTGAAGGCCAGTGGGTGGTCCTCCTCTATTCCTCTGTACCTTGTTCCCTTAAGGTAGCATCTCTCACAGAACTAAGCACTGCTGTCCGGGAAGGCTAGCAGGCAGTGATTCCGAGGGACCCTTATATCCCTGCCTCCCAGCATTGGAGTTACAGGCACAAGTTCACAGCTGGCTATAGCAGAACTCTTTGGACCACCATCCCCCAAATCATGACACAGAGACTTACTATTAATTATGAAAGCCTGGTCTTTAGCTTAGGTTTGTCCCACTAGCTCTTACAATGGGAACCAACCTGTTTCTATTCCTCTGCATCCTGCCACCCATGTCTTGCTCCCTCTGCGTCTGGCTGTCAACACCAACTTTCTTCTTCCCAGAACTTTCTCTGCCCAGAAGTCCCACCTATACCTCCTGCCTAGTTATTGGCCATTTCATTTAGCCTTTTGTTATCCCAATCACAGTGACACATCTTCATGCAGTGGCTCTTAGCATGAATGCTGGGGGTCTGAACGTGGCTCTTCATGCTCCTCACACGTTGAGTGAATGATCTTAAATACGGTTAAACGGCATGTGTTAACGTGTGTGTGTGCGCCACTGAGGTTAAGATGCCCTTCAGGGCCAGAAAAGGGTGAGGGATCCCACAGAACTAGAGTTACAGGTGGTCATTAGGCAACTGAGTGGATACTAGAAATTGAACTCTGGTCCCTGGAAGAGCAGCAAGTGCTCTTAACCACTGAATACCCTCTCCAGCCCATTAAATGGCAAACATTACACTATGCATATTTTACTGTTATAAAGATTCATCCTAACCTTGCACTTTCGATCTTTTTTTTTAAATTTTATTTATTATGTATACAATATTCTGTCTGTGTGTATACCTGCAGGCCAGAAGAGGGCACCAAACCTCATTACAGATGGTTGTGAGCCACCATGTGGTTGCTGGGAATTGAACTCAGGACCTTTGGAAGAGCAGGCAATGCTCTTAACCTCTGAGCCATCTCTCCAGCCCCCTTGCACTTTCGATCTTATAGGATTCCATTGTTCAACTCTTTTCCACAACCTTGCCCTCCCTTCTGAGTTGTAGGTTGACTTGAAGGTACTCTTTACATAGAACGTGTTTACGGCTGCTATGACTGTGATGTGGTATTAGCTAAGGAGGAAGTTTACTGAGAGAAGAAATTGTCTTCAGGGGCCATGACCAACAAACCAAAAGCTGGAATCCTCTGGGGCGAGGCTCACATTCCACTCACAGCCTCACCTTTCCATAAATCTTTATGGACGAGTCCCATGAACCCAGGAGGCGTCTTTGGCTGTGTCTAGACTGAACGTGAAATGGAAACTCCCTATCCCATCTGGAACAATCCACTTTCTTCTCAGGTAGATTGTGTCCAAGGAGAGTTCCTCCAGCATCTGTCCCTCTGGCCCTAGAAAACAGTCTCCCATTCATGGCAGCAGCCTCAGCACCTCGTGCTGGAGGATTGGAGTTGGTAAACAAGCTATCCGCCTGGGAAGGAATGGAATACTTGCATCATGAGTAGAACTCTATTAATTCATGCTCAATGAGTTGTTGAATTTTACTCATGTATGATGCACTTGGTAGAATTATAGCTTGCTGATTTGCAAGGATATTAATATTTATGAGGGCTTGGTCCTCATGGGCTAATCACTTGTGTGTTCATCTCTCTTTTTTATTGTTATAATAAAATGTTTGAGACTGAATAACTTTATAAAGAAAAAACTTTAGTTAGCTTGCAATTCTGTAGACTTACGGGCATGTTACCAGTGTCAAATGTTGTTGTTTATGCCTATAATCTCAACACTCAAGAGAGAGACACTCAGGCAGATCTCTGTGAGTTCGAGGCCAGCCTGGTCTACACAGTGAGTTTCAGGACAGTAGCCAGGGCTACTAAACGAGACCCTATCTCAAAAAAAACCAAAAACTTAAAAGAACAAAATATGATACCAGCAAGCAACATACAGGACTCTGGGAAGAACCTCCCTGCGAACGGAAGCACAATGCTAAGAGAACACTGAGAAGGAAAGATCACATGTCAAACAGGAAGCAGAGGAAAACAGAAGGGGCTTGCTGTCATGAGAGCCAAACGGCTTACAAAATCTGCTTACTTCCTTTCCAAGAGCAGTGTCTCCACTGATATCAGGACTTTATGGTACTCCCGTCCCCGAAACAGGCTCCACTGCTGACATAGTAACCCCGAGCCGCAAACACATCCTATGAGTACTTAAGAGACATATCCAAAACTCATCTGGACCCTCTTGCCTTCTGAAAGCCCCCACCTCCTAATACCACCTCACTGAGAGGTAGGCTGGGTCTAGCAAACAAGTACGCTCAATCCTTGCCCAGCTCATCTCTCTTACAAAGAAAAATCCCACTCCCTTCTGGGGCATTTCAAGGCAGTAATGAAATCCAAGACACTGGGACTGAATTTGTTGAATTCCTGAAGGAAAAACAAAAACAGAAGAAAAACATAACCCCACAGAGCTAATAAATCATCCCAGCAACACTGTGTGCTTCAGGAAAGAAAAGAAATGGAGGAGAGTGTGGGTTGCACCAGGCTGCAGCCCAGCAAGCTGCTGGTCTTCTGGAAAAGCAGTTTGTTTTTCCTCTTATGCAGGAAGGCTCCCTGGAGCTGGACCTGCCACACTACATCCAACACCCATCATTTCCTCAGCACCGACAGTTCACTCCAACTACACAGTTGAATAAGGACATCATCCAGAGTTCGGTTTACATGGCCACAAACACTCTCGCTCTCCTCCCAGAAGAAAGATGCGCCTCTGGCAGTAAAGACTAGGTGGCCAGCTCCATAGCTCTGTGTCCCCATATGAACCTTTTCCATCACCCCTGGTCACCTGACTGCATCCCTGGGTCCCAATGCCTTCCAGTTTGGGTATGTATCCAAATCAGCCCCAAGATTGAAGGAACTCCTGGGTTCAAGCATCAACCATCTTCATCCAATGGTCCCAATGTGCTGACCAAATTTCTTTCTAAAATTCTGACCCATTGTGCAAGCTGATCTCTCCATTTCCAGAGATGAATGCGCTGTGTGCTTCTCAGTTTGCCATACCCTGCCATTCCCTGTGGTTGCCTGTGGTTGCTGCACCTTCTGCTCTTCCCATTCCGTTCACCTGAACAAGCCCTGTAAATTGTTGCCTCTGAGGATTAGCATCTCTCCCTCGTCCCCAACCCAATGCTGACACCACCCTTTCAGACTATTAAGAAGCCTCTCCCTGCCCAGCTGAGCAAACCTTTTACGGGAACGATTCATGTCCTTTACTGTTCAAATCTAGACAATACTTAAATGCTTCTCTCTTGTTCTCAACTTACGAGAGGAATTTTTACACCACACTTGAAGGCAAGACAGCCACGATATTTATTGAAGGCTGGGCAAGAGGTTGCCCTTGTCTTCTGTCAGTATCATCTGTCTGGCAGGCCAAGGAATTCAGCCTGATTTCACATCCAAGTCCATGTTAGATGCACTAGGAAGCATTATTAACAAAACCCAAATGTAGCTGAGTGCTCTCAGTGGAAGCCTGTGAGCCAATTGCAGAGGAGGTGCACACGCACACATGCACACGCACACATACACATGTACACGCACACACATGCACACGGCTTGAGGCCAGAGGATAACTCCAGATATCAGTCCTCCAGCACTGCCCATCATCTTAAGGGGAGACAGGGACGCTCACTGCCTTGAGATCAAGTCGGCTATGCCGGCCGGCCAGTGAGCTGCAGGGACCTGCTTGTCACAGACTCTCCAGTGCTGAGACTACAAGCTTGAGTTTTCAGACATGGCATTTTTCATATGAGTTGTGGGGATCATGCCTGTCTTCATGATTTGAGTATCCAGGTCATTTCTCCAATCTTCATTTATGCTCTTTAAAAATTTTCATCCTTTTGTTTTGTTTCACTGATGGGGTGTTGCTTTGTTACCCAGGTTGGTCTCAAACTCTGAGCCTCAAATAATCTTCCTACCTCAAACTTCATCTTGGCTTGTTGTCTTTTGGGGGTGGGGTGATCAATGAAGTTAGCTAAGTCACGCTACTTCGCACACTCCTGAAGCCCTGACCAGCTCCTAGGCTGAAGAATATGCTAGCTCAGGGCATCACACACCCGTTCTCTTTATCCAGGCTGCTGCAGTTCTTCAGCGGCTTTCTCTGCCCTCCGTTTCATCTTGAGCATTCTCACTCCGTGTTTCTCCCTGCTCAAAGCCAGACCATTGTGTGCGCAGAGCTGATTCTGCCCAGGGCTGTGCAGGGTGTGCTGGGAGCAGTGTGGACTTTGTAGCACACAGAACTGCCCTTGAGAATACTAATTGCATGACTGATAAATTGGGGAGGGGGAGGCTCAGGGACAATAGCAGTCCTGCCTGAGAACAGAACCAGAAAGCACATGTGCAGGAACAGCAGGCAAAGCCATCCTTTTCTCTCTCCTACATTTTCGTGTCCATTGGCTTCCATCCTCTCTTAGGCCATTCCAGGGTCAACCATTTCAAGAGCCTGAACAAAGCAGAACCAGCCAAAATTTAAAACACACAAACACACACACACACACACACACACACACAGAGAGAGAGAGAGAGAGAGAGAGAGAGAGAGAGAGAGAGAGAGAGAGAGAGAGNACACACACACACACACACACACACACACAGAGAGAGAGAGAGAGAGAGAGAGAGAGAGAGAGAGAGAGAGAGAGAGAGAGAGAGCTCAGAATCAAGGTCTGTTTTGTCAAGTTCAGGATTAGCTGAAAAATCCCTGCCTTTCTGGTCTTGTCCCCCCACCCACCCACCCACCACCCATCATGAAACACCATTTTCCCAAGACATTCTTGTGGTACGTCATCATTCGCCAATCAGAGAGCCCAGTGGGGTGATATTTAATTCATGTCTGTCAATCAGGACACAAAGAAAAGGCCTTCAGCTGGCCAGAGAGAATCCTGTGCTCACCAAACAAAGAGTCGGCAGGAATCTCGGGGCCCCGCCGCCGCCAACCACTCTCGGGGAGCGGGGCTTCACGCTACCAGCCCCTTGTATGGTTTCAAAATAATTGTGGCTTTGGAAGCTGCAAGGCAGATGAAAGAGATTAAACAGAGCATCCCTGCGACAGTCGGGATGAAATTGGGACTCTGGTGTTTGAGCCCCTCAGTCGCGGATCAGCATGTCCTTGGCATCAGACCTTCGCGTCCCATCCAAATATTTGAATTTTAGAGACAGCAGAAGTCTGACCCTCCCGACTTGCGGTTATATTAGCTCCATGATTTTTAAACAGACATATCAGCAAAACCAAGTCGTTAAGATAAGAATCTTGAGTATGAAAAAAAAAATTTTTTTGAAGCCTCACTTTCATGCCTGCCATTGATCTTTGGAAGCTGGAGGGATATGAACAATAAATAAATGAAATGAAACACTTCCGTTGCATGCGTCGGCAACACAAACACAGGATTCAAAGCAGCAGATGGGCGACAAAGGAACCGGTCCTCATGTTCAAACTTAGCTCACTGAGGACTCCCTCCCCCCACCACCACCCCAGTCGCCCCTCCTCCCAGTCAGACTGGGAAGTGCAGCAAGCCTTCCCACCTCCTTTCTCTCCGCAACAGCAGTGGGTCAAAATGCTCGTGCACTTGACCCTAAAAACAGTACCCGGAGCTGCTGCTCGAGGTCCAGCCCCTCATTTCTTTTTACTGAGAGAACAATTATTTCACACCTTTTTCTTTCCAATTATGTTTACCTTACTCGCTCATTTTAGAGGTGGCAACAAATGACCAAGCGTGAGGGAGGGTGGACGGGAGATGAATGAGGAGTGGGTGTGAAGGGCCAAGGGCAAACGGGAGCGGCCCAGAAAAAATAGTTTTTTCATCTTAGCCCTCCTGACTTCTGGCTCTCTGAGACTGGCAGGAGCTTAACCGCCTTGATCTTCAATTTCCTGTCTGGTGAAGTGGGAAACACCTACTCGCAGTATTCTCATTACAATTAAGCGAGATCACTGGAGTGAGAGTTCTTGGCAGGACCTGAGCGCTTGGAAGCGGTGGTTTCTTCCATAACACACGGGAAGGTTTAGAGCTGTGCTGAATGATAGTCTGTGCGCAATCGGGCTGTCCCTGGAATGCCAGCTAGCTCAACACTCTTCCAGGTAGTGGCTTGGCTGGCATTGTTATTAAGCTAATGCCCTTAGGTTCCTTTCTTGCTGGAGCACCAGCAAAAACAGCTCCTGTCCTGCAGGAAGTCTCCCTATTTCTTATTCACTGCTGTTACTGTGAATATTTGGGGCCCAAGAAATTTCAGGAATAGGTTAACCCCTGTGATGGTTAATCTCAATAGACACCTTGACCAGATTTAGAATCAGCAGTTTTTCTTTTCTTTTCTTTTTCATTTTTGAAACAGAGTTTCTCTGTGGCTTTGGAGCCTGTCCTGGAACTAGCTCTTGTAGACTAGACTGGCCTTGAACTCACAGAGATCTGCCTGCCTCTGTCTGCCTCCCGAGTGCCACCAAACAAACTTGCCTCTGGGTGTTGTAATAGGAGCGGCAGGGCTGCGTCCCCAGCACCCCGGCTGCCTGGCTAGCTTATGCCCCGAAATAACAACACACAAACTGTATTCTTTTAAACACTGCTTGGCCCATTTCTATCTAGCCTCTTCTAGGCTAACTCTCGCACCTGGACTAGCCCATTTCTAATAATGTGTGTAAGCACCCCAAGGTGCGCTTGCCGGGAAGATTCTAGCCTATGTCCATCCTGGGTCAGAGCTGAATCGCGTCTCTCCTGCTCTGAGAGGAGCTGCGTGAAGTCTGAGCTCACTTCCTCTTCCTCCCGGCATTCTGTTCTGTTTACTCCTCCCACCTATGTTTTAACCTATCAGGCCAAGCAGTTTCTTTATTATTTAACCAATGACCTTCCTCCATCATCTGGGTGTCTTGGTGAGGTTGGGCAGCAAAGGGAAGACACACAGTACAGATGGTGGGTTGCATTCCTGGCTGAATAGAATGGAAATGTAAACAGCCCCAGCATCCATCTCTTGCTGCTTCTCTACTGAGGGCACCACGTGACCAGCCACCTCACACTCCTCCCAGGGGCCCTTGTATCCCTTCAAACTATAAGCCCAAATACCTTCCTTCAGTTAAATTGATTCTGGTCTAGTATTTGATCACATCAGTAATAAAAGCAATTAACACACCACGTTAGATTCGGGCAGGGGCTTTTGTACACTATGCATGCCTTTAGTTTAGACTACAATTAAAATTTCAAACAGCTGTAGTCCCAACTACTTAGGAGGCTGCGGCAGGAGAATTGTTTGAGATTAGTCCAGGGCCAGCCTGGGTAACAAACTTTATATATATATCACAAGGCAATATTTGGACTTGGTATATAATTCAGTGTTAAAAACATTTCAACCATAAGCGCTAAAAATAAAAATTTACTAGGCCACTTATTTGTTCCAGCCACTTAGCCCGGAAATAATCACCCAGAAACTGTATTAATTAAAACACTGCTTGGCCCATTAGCTCTAACTTCTTCTTTTTTTTTAATTTATTAAAGATTTCTGTCTCTTCCCCACCTCCGCCTCCCCTTTCCCTCCCCCTCCCCCATCAAGTCCCCCTCCCTCGTCAGCCCAAAGAGCAATCAGTGTTCTCTGTTCGGGTTCTTAGAGAAGCTAAATAAGAAGGAGAACCCAAAGAAAAACATATAGGCATCCTCCTGAATATTAACCTTCATCAGGCGATGAAAGGAGACAGAGACAGAGACCCACATTGGAGCACCGGACTGAAATCTCAAGGTCCAAATCAGGAGCAGAAGGAGAGTGAGCATGAGCTAGGAACTCAGGACCGCGAGGGGTGCACCCACACACTGAGACAATGGGGGATGTTCTATCGGGAACTCACCAAGGCCAGCTGGCCTAGCTCTAACTTCTTATTGGCTAACTCTTACATATTAACTTAACCCATTTCTATTAATATGTGTTAGTGCCATGTGACTGTGGCTTACCGGCTGGAGTTCTGGCATATCTGTCTTGGGCTGGCTACATGGCTTCTCTCTGACTCTGCCTTCTTCCTTCCAGCATTCAGTTTAGTTCTGCCCGCCTAACTCTGTTCTACCCTATCAGGCCAAGCCAGTTTCTTTATTCATTAACTAATAAAAGCAACACATAGACAAAAGGACCTCCTACCCCAGGCAATATTTGGACTAGGTATATAACTCAGTGGTAAATCATTTCAATCATAAGCACTGAAAATAAAAATTTACTTCAGCTTTCAACTGTACCTGCCTTTTTAAAGGGAAAAGTGAAAGTGGTGTTAAGGTTACAAAAATGGAAGTTGGAGCTATGTAGTGGTGGTGCATACCTGAAATCTCACCACTAGGGAGGCAGGGGTGGGAGGAACAGAAGTTTGAGGCAGTGGAGGCTACAAAGCCAAGCTCCCCAACTCCTCCTCAGTTATAAAATGAGGTGTTTGACAATATTGTTGGTTTCTGTTCTCATTCTTTATGTAATCTCCATTTTTAATTACTGTAAAATGGAGATAGGAGTACATCCTCTTTTTTGTGTTCTCTGAGCCCCTAAAATGTGAGCACAATTGCTGCACACACCTGCCTCCTCTGTGCCACCTGCCACCATGCTTCCTCTGCCCCACCTCCATCGAGCTGCGTCTTGCTGGGTATTTGGTCAGAAAGGTTTTGGTTTGGTTTGGTTTTGTCTTGTTTGAATACAGAACATTGGTAGAGAGAAGTGGGGTTGCTGTGATGATACCCTAACTACGATCCCAGGGCCTTTAGAGCCAGCTTGTGGAAGGAATGTGGAAGAATTGGAGCTGTGGCCTAGAGAAGTCCTAGCATGCTGCAAGCAGAGTTCAATGGGCCGTGCTGACCCTAGCCTGGAAGGCAAGGAAGCAAATAGAGACGCAGAGTGGAGGCTGAGCTCATTAGGTCTCTGAGGGGAACAAGGATTCTCCTGGGAATGGGACCAGAGGCCATTCATGTTATACTCTGACAAAGAATCACGTTCTGTTTCCTGAAAACCTGAATGAGGCTGAATTCAGAAGCAGTGGACTAGCTTGTCAGACAGAGGTAATTTCAAGACAGCATAACATTTAGGCTATAGTGTAGTTTTATTTTTTTTAAATATTTATTTATTTATTATGTATACAATATTCTGTCTGTGTGTCTGCCTGTAGGCCAGAAGAGGGCATCAGATCTCATTTCAGATGGTTGTGAGCCACCATGTGGTTGCTAGGAATTGAACTCAGGACCTTTGGAAGAACAGGCATCTCTCCAGCCAACTTATACTGAAAGAGATCAGAAAGCAGAGCATGGAGCTGAGAAAATGAACATAGTTAAAGTTTAGGACAGGGCAGTTCCTGAAAAAGTGACTAATTGTTGAACAGATCAGCACTATTACGGAGAAACCTCTGAGTTCGTACCAGGACAATCGTGTTGTAGGACAATCTTTCTGTACACTGTAAAGATGCTCTCTCCCTAAGGTTCCTGGTGATAAGCTGAATAGATTAATAGCCAATAGCTAGGCAGGAGAGAATAGGTGGGACTTCCAGGGAAAAAGAGGAACTTGGGGTTAGAACCTAGGCATGCAAGAGACATCAGGGAGACACTGGAGAGGCCAGACATACGGTACAGAGTAGAGGCCACCAAGCCAAGTGGTAGAATGTAGATTAATAGAAACAGGTTAATTTAAGTATGAAGAGCTAGCTGGGGACAAGCCTAAGCCAAAGGCTAAGCTTTCATGATTAAAAACCAGCCTCCATATTGTTATTTGTGGGCAGTAAGTTCAGGAAAAGTTCAACTCCACAGTAGGGAAGGTGTTTGTATGGGATGATGTACACATGAAGAGTTCCAGGGCAATAGGGCAATTGATCTGAAAGAAACAAACATGAAAAAGAAGAAACTTTGGGGTACCCTATTTGAAAGCTGTCTGGGGGAGTGTTTACCTAGACTCATCTACAAAGGCACAAGGGGGTCATTGCTGCTGTAGTGAAGGCTATATTTGAACTGGTGACAAAACTTGCTGGTGGTATCCACATTGCACTGCTTTTGTAGGCATGCAAGCGAGAGAATCATGGAGGCTTGCAGCAGCAAGCCACTGAGGTCCAGTGACATGGCAGCAATGTCAGATTCCCTCACGGAAGACCTGAGTGGGCTGAGCATGGAACAGTGAAGGAAAACCTGAATTTCAATGGAGATGTTAAAAAATTAGACATGGCAGACGGTAGTGGCGCACACCTTTAATCCCAGCATTCAGGAGCAGAGACAGGTTTGATATCAGCCTGGTCTACAGAGTGGGTTCCAGAACAACCAGAGAGAAATCCTGTCTCAAAAATAAATATAAAATAAAATAAAAATTTAAAAAATGGAAATACTGGAAACATGGGTGTCTATTGAGGGATGCTTGGGGCATGGAGGAGAATAGACTGAGCTGAGAAGATACATGCAGCCTAGAAAATAGAGCTTTAGGGGGAGGGCTACCCTATCCAAGGCTGGTAGGGCCCAGACGAAAATACTGGATGTGGAGCTATAGAGTCAGCCTGCTGGTGTTGATCTTGTATTTTTAACCTATGTTTGCTATGCTCCTATGTCTCCCATTGGGTATGTTCACTCTGCCACTGTGTGTTGAAAGTATAGGACTTAATTTTTAATTTATACTTGCTCACAGTTAAGATTGGCTTGAGTATTGGAAGAGATTTTGAGCTTTTAGACATGCTTAAAACTATTAAGACTGGGGAATCTTGCAATGAACTAAATTCTTCTTGCGTTGTGAGATGGCCACAAGCCCTTGAGGATTGGGGGTGGAATATTAGAGGTTTTCGTTTTGGTTTTTGTCTTTCAAGTCAGGTTTTCTCTATGTAACAGAGCCCTGGATGTCCTGGAACTCACTTTGTAGACCAGGCTGACCTCTAACTCACAGAAATCTGCCTGCTTCTGCCTTCCAAGCGCCAGAATTAAAGGTGTGCACCCCCACTGTCCAACTTGGAATGTTCTAGTTTTAAAGTGATTTGTTTGAGTGTGAGTTGACAAGATGTGGACTTTTGATGGCTAATCTTCACTGTCAACTTCAGAGGATTCAGAATCACCTAGGAGACACACCTCCGGGCACATCTGTGAAGGTATTCCAGTGGTGAGTTAACTAAAGATGGGAAACCTGCCCTGAACGTGGATGGCACAAACCCATGGAAGCCCCACACAGAATACAACGAGAAAAAGCAGTGATCCAGCTGAGCACTGGCCTTTCCCCTCTCTGCTTTCTGGTCTACTGAGATGTAGCAAACAGTTGTTATACAGAACCAGCAGCCACAGAAGCCCCTGCCACCATGCCTTCCACACTATATTTCTTCAAACAGTGAGGCAAAATAAACCTCTTTCTCTTTGAAAATGGGAAGGATAGCAATAATCCATATACAAGATTATCATGAGGCCATGATACAAATATATCATGTATGTTTGTATGTTTTCTTTTGTGTGTATGTATTAGTTGATGTGGGAGTGTCATATCAATCTGTTGATTTCATTGGCTGAGCAATAAAGAAACTGCTGGCCCTGATAGGTTAAAGCATAGGTAGGAGGAGAAAACAGAATAGGATGCTGGGCGGAAGAGGAAGTGAGGTCAGACTCTGCTCTGCTCCCAGAGAGACTCGACAGCTCTGGTCTGGAGCAGAGACACCAGGATGGATGGAGGCTAGACTCTTCCCGGTAAGCACACCTTGGGGTGCTTACACACATCATTAGAAATGGGCTAGTCCAGGTGCGAGAATTAGCCTGTAAGGGCTAGAGTTCATGGGCCAAGCAGTTCTTAAATGAATACAGTTTGTGTGTTGTTATTTCGGGCATAAGCTAGCCAAGCGGCCAGGGTGTTGGGGATGCAGCCCCACCGCTCGTATTTCAACAATTAGTCAGTGTTCTCTAGAGGAATGGAACTTATAGAATGAATACACATACACACACATATATATACTATGTGTGTGTATATATATATGTATATATATATATATACATGAAATTTATTAAGATGGCTTACAGGTTGTGTTGTGGTTCAGCTGATCAATGGCTGTCTACCAATGCAAGATCCAAGAATCCAGTAGTTGTTCAGTCCATGAGGCTGGATGTCTCAACTGGTCTTCAGCATACACCAGAACCCCAAAGAAGAAGACTCTAATGCCATTGGAGGAATGGACTTGCTGGCAAGACTGAGAGTAAGCAGGCAAAGAAAGCAATGATGTGGGAGTGATTTCTTACTAATAAAGAAACTGCCTAGGCCCATTTGATAGGCCAACCCTAGGTAGGCGGAGAAAACAGAACAGGATGCTGGGAGAAAGAAGCTGAGTCAGGAGTCACCATGATTCTCCCACTCCAGGCAGACACAGGTTAAGATCCTCCCTGGTAAGACACCTCGTGGGCTACACAGAATATTAAAAATGGGTTAGAACAATATGTAAGAGCTAGCCAATAAGAGGCTGGAACTAATGGGTCAGGCAGTGTTTAAAAAAATACAGTTTCCGTGTAATTATTTTGGGACATAAGCTAGCCATGTGGGTGGCCGGGTGCCGGGGACGCAGCCTCGCCGCTACTACTACAAAGCAAGCTTCCTTCTTCTATGTCATTTATATAGGCTGCCATCAAAAGGTGTGGCAGATTAAAGGTGGATCTTTTCACCTCAAAAGATCCAGATTAAAGTGGGTCACGTCAGGCAATGATGGTGCACACCTTTAATCCCAGTGTTTGGGACGCAGAAGCAAGCAGATTTCTATGAGTTCTAGGCCAGCCTGGTGTACAGAACTAGTTCCAGGACAGCCAAGGTTTTTACACAGTAAAACCCTGTTTCGAATCCACCCTACGCACACACACACACACACACACACACACACACACACACACACAGTGGGTTTTCCAGGGCCTAGAGAGACGGCTTAGTGGTTAAGAGCCCTATTTTCTTTCCCAGAGGTCCTGGGCTCAGTTCCCAGCACCATTATGGCAGCTCACAACCATCTTTAACTAATCCTATGAACTATGATGCCCTCTTCTGATTGTGCAGACATACATGCAGACAAAACATACATATACATAAAATAATCTTTAAAATAAATAAGTAAACAAATAAATAAAGGTGTGTCTTCATACTTTAAATTATTTAACTAAGAAAAAATCCCTCACAGGTACCCAGCCACTGGGTTTTAGTTAATTATAGATGTAATCAAGTTGACAACCAAGAATAGCTATCACATGCATGTATTACTGTATTATATATGCATGTATGTACGTATATATCTACCCAATGACATGCATGTATAATATGCATATTATATATGATATATCCAATGGCATACATTTATAGTGTGTATATGTGTATATGTATATATTGCATGCACCATGTGCACACATATATACTCATATAACATACATACCTAACCTCTATATGTTACCCTAAATGTACATATATAGTATGTATGCATGGTCTATTTGTACACATATATACATACTATACATACATGTCCTTGGATATATGTATATAATTTTTTTAAATCACACATTTTTTGAGTCATAATCCTCTGGGTTACCAGGAAATTTAGCTTTAGACACTATCGGGGATTTCCCACCCATATTCCAGGGCACAATTTATATGTCTTACATAGATGTCATCCTTACCAGGATGGTTCCAGGACCTCTTGAGAATACCAACATCTATCAATGCTCAGCTGTCTTATATAAAACAAAATATAACTTTCATATACTTTTGATGTGGGAGTGTCATATCAATCTGTTGATTTCATTGGCTGAGCAATAAAGAAACTGCTTGGCTGGCCCTGATAGGTTAAAGCATAGGTAGGAGGAGAAAACAGAATAGGATGCTGGGCGGAAGAGGAAGTGAGGTCAGACTCTGCGCTGCTTCCAGAGGGACCGGACAGCCGCCATGCTCTGCTCTCCCAGGCAGCTGCAACCCACGATGGACGTAGGCTAGAATCTTCCCGGTAAGCGCACCTTGGGGTGCTTACACACATCATTAGAAATGGGCTAGTCCAGGTGCGAGAATTAGCCTGTAAGGGCTAGAGTTCATGGGCCAAGCAGTTCTTTAAATGAATACAGTTTGTGTGTTGTTATTTCGGGCATGAGCTAGCCAAGCGGCCGGGGTGTTGGGGACGCAGCCCCGCCGCTCCTATTTCAACAGATGGCGCCCAGACGTGTGGACAACTGAATCCACAGAAAGCCTGAAAAAGCTTGGGAAAGAGTAAAGCATGTTTTCTTGGTAGCAGCAGTTTCTCGGGTCTCCTCTGCTTGTTAGAAGCAAGCAAGCACTCTCATCTAAGAGAGGCTTCCTGACTCAGCTTCAGCTGCAAAACCCTGCAGCTCATTAAGAGGTCCTGCCACAAAACACTTAAATGGTGTTGACGAAAAGCTGAACGCATGCTTTTCGATTTTCAGCTGTAGCAGGAAAAAAGCTGTGCCGTTTAAAAATGCCGGCTTTCTGGGCTGTCCTGCCACGGCAAACTCTGACTCTTTTACGCAGGCGGTTCGTGTGGTTTGCAAGCACAGGCTGCTGAAGCTCGCTTGCTGGCAGGGACCTTGAAATGCCATAGAGTTGTGGCAGTAAACATGGCTACAACCGGTACCTCAGCCATGAGGCTGGAAAGCTAAGGAATGGACTGGATCTAGCTGGCAAAGCCACGGCTTTAATCCTACTCATATTGCTCAGTAATTTAAAGGCTCGTGTGGTCAGAAAAAGAGAGATATACAGTAAAGAGATTCAAAGATAAAGAAAATGTTTAAATGATTTACAGTGTGTTAAAAATATATGCAAGCTAAAAGTTAAAAGTTTTTAAAAAAAAAGTAAGAAAAAGAGAAGTTGTGTGTGGTAGTACACGCCTTTAATCCCAACACTTGGGAGGCAGAGGGAGATTGACCTCTGTGACTTCAAGGTGTGGTAGCACACGCCTTTAATCCCAGTGCCTAGAAGGCAGAGACAAACAGATCTCTGTGAGTTCAAGGTGTGGTAGCACACGCCTTTAATCCCAATGCCTGGGAGGCAGAGACAGGCGGATCTCTGAGAGTTCAAGGAGAGCCTGGTCTACAGAGTTATTCCAGGTCAAAGAGATACAGAGAATATAAAAGTAAAAATAAACGAAATAGAGGTTAAAATAAAGCGTACAAAGATGGAAAATACACAGAGAATCTTGATACTGTATACTATTATGCTCTCTTTGAATTGTTTGAATGCTGAGGAAGGAGCAACAGCTGCTAAAAGATATTTGTTTATAAATGCTGCTGAACTAATCCATCGTAGAGATTTTGATGCCTTGACTTTGAAATTTGGATCTAAGGACATGATGCTTTCGAAAGGAGTTTCCTATTTTGTTTTCACAGAGGATGAGACCCTGTTCATTTCTTCTATTCCGATATGGTATGATGGACCACGCCCTCCTGAACGGTTGCTGTGAATACCTTCAGAAAATTGCTTCGCTCAACTGCCAACTGAGATGAAACTAGCACACAGGTTATACCATGAAAGACCTAATTAACGACGCCCCCATTCAGCAGGAAGCAGTTTGGAGAGAAAAAACTGCGCCCATATTCCCAAATATTGTTTATAAATGTTCTTTTACATTTAAAGGGGGAGATGATATAGGTATGAATAATTTACATTGATATGGATTTTGCTTTAGTGATTTAAATTTAAGGTTAATTTTGTAATGTATATAGGTTGTTAATGAATAATCATTAATAATAGTTAAGTTTGTAGTCATGTTAGTTAAGATTTTCTAGATGTGCATAGATATATTTTAGATAGGCATTCTTCATATTTTTCAAAGATTATAGAATATGGCATTTTAAATGTTTTAATAACTTAGGACTTTTCATGACAATGAGACACTCTGCTCCTGGCAGCACCAATCTACTTCAAGAGGAAGATGGGCATCGAAGAGGATCCTTATGGAGTTTGATAGCCATTTGGGCAAGAAACTGCTCTTGCCTGGACTATTGCATAAACTGGACACAGAGAACCCGCAGAGAGAGGACTGCTGAACTTGCCTAAAGGTGAGATGATCTTTCGGGGTTCCTGATTCATGAAAGAGTCTGCAAGACATTCTTCAGGACAAGCAGATAGTGACTGCCTTTGAAATTTCCTGCTTTGTGGAAATGTCTGCTGGAAACTATGGGCCTGTAGGCCGAAGATGGATGCCCCAACGGTACAGAGGAACTTTGGGTGACTGTCCAGGCAGCGAGATGTCTCTGTCATTTCTAGAGCTTTGGATGTTAAGTTACAGCCGTCTTTTTTTTTTTGTTTAAACAGAAAAAGGGGAAGTGATGTGGGAGTGTCATATCAATCTGTTGATTTCATTGGCTGAGCAATAAAGAAACTGCTTGGCTGGCCCTCATAGGTTAAAGCATAGATAGGAGGAGAAAACAGAATAGGATGCTGGGCGGAAGAGGAAGTGAGATCAGACTCTGCTCTGCTCCCAGAGAGACGCCATGCTCAGCTCTCCTGGGTAGACGCAACGATGGATGGAGGCTAGAATCTTCCCGGTAAGCGCACCTTGGGGTGCTTACAAACATCATTAGAAATGGGCTAGTCCAGGTGCGAGAATTAGCCTGTAAGGGTTAGAGTTCATGGGCCAAGCAGTTCTTAAATGAATACAGTTTGTGTGTTGTTATTTCGGGCATGAGCTAGCCAAGCGGCCGGGGTGTTGGGGATGCAGCCCCGCCGCTCTTATTTCAACATACTTTTCTGTATATTTCAAGTCATCTCTAGGTTGCTTATAAAACCTGATAAAGTAGAAATGGTATATACAATTTATCATTTCATATTATTTGTAAAATTAGACAAGAAAAGTGTCTGCATATGTTCAGATTTTACAAACGTCTTCCATCCATGATTGGTTGGATCTACAGATGAAGAATCTGAGGACAGAGGGCTCATTTTCTAGTGTACAGCAGCAGATGGAGGCATGGGGATTCTCCTGGTCTTTGAGATGCATGTTGCCTTGGCGCATAGGGGTCTGGCAGTAACTCTTCTACCATGCTTGGACAAAGGCCCCTGAGAGAAGACTAGGAGGCTCAACATCCTGATATCGTTCCTTTGCTGAGGTCTAACCCCTACCCAGTCCCTGTTCTCCATGACTGGGGAAGTTCTTCATAGTCTAGAGCTAGTTCTTCATAGTCTAGCTCTGGGACCAGTCTCTTGGGCTTGGAAGGCGTCAACACCAAGAAGCACCTGCAGCTGCCCAAGCCTACCACCATCTCACCAGCCCTCTGCAGGCAGCTCATCGTCTACATTTGCTTCCTGTGACACCTGAGCTGTCTCCCTCCAAGCCCTCCTCTCGGCTAAGCTTAAACTAACTTAGGTCTCATTCAATAGAGCTTCATCCATGATGCCTCGAGACAGAGTTAGCTCTTCCTCCTCCTAGCTATCACTGAAGTACCGCAATACTGGCTTCATCCTACTGCACATCCTGACGGAGTGTCTGCTTTCTCTACTCATTTGAAAACAGTGTTAGCTCTCTCTGTTTCCAGCTAGTGCTGAACCCAGCAAGTATACAGTTTAGGTTTGGTAAGTCGATTTTCTGAGCAGCAATTCTATGCATTTAGCTTTCTCTCCTAATAGTGCTTGACCTCTGTGCTTGAACCCATGACAGTGCTATGCACATTTAGGTCTGTGACCACAGACTAGCTGAATTACATGGCTTCCTAATTGCAGATGGGGGGGGGGGACTCAGTTGTAGTGTTAAGAAACCTCTCCTTTGTAGTGCAGATCTCATTTACAGAAGGTCATTCACTCTCTTCTTAAATCATTCCCAAGGCTTTTCCATTGACTGGATTCAGAAGTGCATTTTGGAAAACACCGGCATGTGGGTAGGCATTCTGAGAACGTCCTGGCATCCGGCACCTGACTCACTCTGTGGAGGAGAACAGAGCAATTCAGAACACACAGATGCCGGGAGGAAAGGACATTCTGTTTTTGATGAAGTTTATTTTTCTTTCAGATGATAGTCCAGGCAAATAAGGAGGCTGGGTGGCCCTGCTCTCGTGGGCCCTGTTTGGTTAGCTGGTTCTGACTACAATCCTACAGGTAACAGAACCAGAGCCTTCTGCTCGCTCTTCCAGGAGCCGTTGTTATCACCACCAAGAGTTTTGGACCCGAACGGTTTTTGGAGATGAGAAAGAAGCAAGGACAGTGGCTCTTTGTGTCTCTCAAAGGCAGCACTGTTTCCCTGTACTGGCACAGCTCACCATCAACATGGTGTCCTTCATGCGAGATTGTTGGACTACCCTGGCACATGGACTGCCCAGCGCCAGTCCTCAGCAGGGAGAAATGCTGATGTCTCTGGCACTGCCTTTGCAGCGCAGCAAATAGGAATACCTTCCAAAAAGGGACTGTCAGGCACCTGTCGTACTTTCTGCGGCTGGCTTGTTTGTGTCTCCTGTATCTAGTTGCCAACAGCGGCCTAGAGCTTAGAAGTGGAGTTGCTAAAGGGCCCTCTCATGTTCCTGTATTTGAAGTCCTTGTCCCAGGCCATACATCACAGCATGTTAATCGGTGAAAATAGCTGTTTGTTGTTGCTACCACAACTTCCAGATCCCCCTACACCGGTCATTCATCGGTACAGTTAGCAAACACTGGGAACAGATTTTATATCACCTGCCTCAGCTACCAAAGTGCACAATTACACACCTAGTTTCTTTTGCAGCCTTACCTGTCTCTTTCATGTTTTCTTTTAAAAAGGTGAAAATGGTGATCCTGGTGTTGAGAGAAACAGACCAAACTCAAGAAGACAGATAATGCATGTTTTCTCTCAGACGTGGACTCTGCACTATATGTGACCTATGTATCTTGGGGGAAGAGAACCAGCAAGAGGAAGGAAGGGCACAAGACAGACATTAGATACAAATATTGGCAAGGTACAATGGTATACATCTGTGAAGATATCAGAATGAAATCCATTATTTTGTATGCTAGCTAATAATAATGATAATATGTGACTCTTAATAGAGGGAAGGCTATCACTGTTGGTGCTAGGTGCTGTGAGTCCCTTGTTGGTTACAGAAATACCAAGGACACGGGACAACCCTGCCTCCTTGAAGTATCAAATACGCCCTTGCTTTCTTAAGTCTCTGAAATCCAGGGTGCATTTGCAGCTAGAACATGAATCATTCTGTCCTAATTAGCGTGGAGTTTTATCATACACTGACATTCTTGTACTTAGGTCATAGTTACCCTTTGTTTTAATTTCTGTCCTATGTTTCTATGGTGATAAATCTTGATTATTTTTCCTTTGGTTCCATACTGTTTATTGAGCTGCAATAATCCTCTCCAATGGTTTTCCAGTGGGTTTTATTTTCTGAGAAATAGTAACATCACAAAAATCTTTCTTGAATGACTATCAATAGTGGAGTAGTTGGAATACATACTTTATTCATTATATTTGGCAAAGAGAAAGTATAGTTCTTTTTAGCGGATCCCACCCTTCAGCTGTAACTCATTACTGTCTACCTAAATGGCCTGAACTAGCCAGAAAGCAAATGTTTCCCATTACACATGACATCCATCAGCTAGTCTCAGCAATAGGCTCCCTTCAAAATTGATCTAACTTGGAAGTAACAGTTATGACTCACTACTGAATCTCTTCATGCTTTCAAAGTGAAAAATCACAATGGATGATACAATTACTCCTGACCCACTGCATCTTTCTTAGGCATGCTTCAACCTTCGCCTTTATCTCTCCGGTAAGGTACTGTTTGGGGCTATCACCTCTAGAATGTCTTTCTCAGTAGGTCTGATAGTCCTCCATCTGCAGGCATAGGCTACATTTAGGTTTTTTAAAATACTTTTTAGAACTGTTACCTTATTTTGTAGTGCCACCCAGAAGCTGAATTATGTTAAACAATGTTTGAGTAGATGCTGTGGTTCAGACAGCAATGCTGATTGAAATATATGAAGTACCTCAACTTCCACATGGGTTACATTCTGGAAGTTTATGGTCTGCTTTTTGGAACTTAGGTGACATTTCCCAGAGACAGTTCTGAAACCCATCATTTATTCTATCTGTTCTATTGTAACTACTCAAAGCCAGTTTAACCATGAGAGCAGGAGAAGCCCACTTCTTCAGTATGCTAACCCTCTGATCTACCTGTGCAATCTAATCATGGTTTATAAAAGTGTCTGTCGAAACCAGTCTGTTGCTATCAAAACAACCGTTTGTGAAAATGTTTGGGAAGCGATCTGGAATCCACAAGAACATATTCTGGTCACTCACAAACGTGTTTTTCAAAATAGCGAGTGGCCTGTGCATGTCTGATCAAGAGGGCGAAAGTGTCAGAGCCTCTTTCAGGGGTTCTGGTGGGTCCCTTGAAGCATCAGCTGCAGTTTGAGATGCAGAGTTAAGACCAAAAGATTGCTGTAAAACAGATGCTTCTAATTTCAAAGTTAATTTTATGCAAAGAGTCCTTGAAGTCAATCCATATCACAGCAGCATGATACAAAAGTCAGTCAAGTGCACTGGATGGTTATTCTGATCCCAGTTGCAAAGCAATAGTGACCACCTGATAGGAACATCCGTCTAGTGAAAAGTCTCACCCCTGGCTGAGAGGGCTTGGCAGTGACCTGCCAGGAGGCACTGAAATGCCTCTGGGAGTCCGACTTTGGCAGAAGTGGAGCACAGAGTGTGTGCTGAGTGACAAACTGTTACTGCTGTCCTGCCACCTGGGCTCAAAGATAGACCAGCTTCGTGCTACGCCCACAGGAACCATTTCCAGGTACCATTTGCTCTGTTTTGAAAGCTGTTGAACAAAGCCCACACTTGAGCTTGAGACAGGAAAGTAATAAGGAAGAAACTGACCCCATAGACCAATTACATAACAGTTCTGCTATTTCCATGATAATTCACTGTGATTAACTCAAGAAAACAAACTGGGTGGTGGTGGTGCATGCCTTTAATCAGGAGGCAGAGGCAGGGGGATTTCTGTGAGTTGGAGTCCAGCGTGGTCTATAACAGCTAGTTCAAGGACAGGTACCAAAGCTATACAGAGAAGCCTTGTCTCAAAAAAAAAAAAAGGAAGAAAGGAAGGAAGGAATGAAGGAAAGAAAGAGAGAGAGAGAGAGAGAGAGAGAGAGAGAGAGAGAGAGAGAAAGAAAGAAAGAAAGAAAGAAAGAAAGAAAGAAAGAAAGAAAGAAAGAGAAGGAAGGCAGGAATGAAGGAAAGAAAGAGAGAGAGAGAGAGAGAGAGAGAGAGAGAGAGAGAAAGAAAGAAAGAAAGAAAGAAAGAAAGAAAAAGAAAAAAGAAAAGAGAATGTCTCCCACTTCCCCCATTTCAAAAGGAAATGGATGGTACTGTAAGCCCAGCTAATAACCCAGGTCTAGGGAGGGTGTGGCTCCAGAAGGAAGAATTTGTCACTGTCTTTTAATGAAACTGACATAGCATCAAGCTGCCTTCTAAATGTGTAAGCTTGCACCAATAAGTAAAAGCCACCCTCGCCTCGATCAGAGAACCTCCCCTTGCCGCAAATGGCAGAGAATAAATAGAGTCATGGCTGCCCAAGAAGCTGAGATTAAGTGGTAGTGGTGACCTCACCCCTAAACAAGACATTTACACACCCATCTAAGGCTCAGGAACCATTTCAGGACAGGGGCAGGAAGCGGGTCAGAGGCAGAAGCTAGGGCCGAGGGCTATGAAATGCTATCTTCTCAGCTCAACACGGCCTGGGCAATCACTGACTCAGCAACGTTGGTGACCTACATCGGGCAAACACAAGACTGACCCTATCAACAGTCAGTCATGAATGGGCGTGGTCAAGAGGCCCTACCTTTACTTCCGAACTATTGATAGATTCTAGGACAGGGGAATTGCTGTCTCTTTTTGTGTCCTCACTACTGATTCCACTGGTCTCCACTGGCTATGCCAAAGCAGTGGACACACAGATGTCATGGATAAACTCCGTCACAAAACAGAACAGACATGAACTTGAGGAGAGAGAGAAAGAGACAGGTTTGTAGGAAAGAGGCATGATGGGAAAGAGTGGTAGGGAAAGAGGAGATGGGTAGGGTGAGAGTGTATGTAAGAAATTATCAAAACCACATTTAAATAATAAAAATATGTTGAAATAAGAGCGGCGACGGGGCTGCATCCCCAACACCCCGGCCGCTTGGCTAGCTCATGCCCGAAATAACAACACACAAACTGTATTCATTTAAGAACTGCTTGGCCCATGAACTCTAGCCCTTACAGGTTAATTCTCGCATCTGGACTAGCCCATTTCTAGTAATGTGTGTAAGCACCCCAAGGTGCGCTTACCGGGAAGATTCTAACCTACGTCCATCCTGGGGAGCTTCATGCGTCTGCCTCAGAGCGCAGAGCTATCGTGTCTATCCAGCAGAGCTGAGCATGGCGTCTCTGTTCCAGCAGAACTGTCGAGTCTGTCCGGGAGCAGAGCAGAGTCTGACCTCACTTCCTCTTCCTCCTGTTTACTCTCCCACCTATCCTTTTAACCTATCAGGGCCAGCAGTTTCTTTATTGCTTAACCAATGAAATCAACAGATTGATATGACACTCCCACATCAAAAATAATTTTAAAGAAGTAAATAGAAAATGCAAGCAAAACAAGTATTTTCATTTTTAAGATCTCTTAGAAATAATTATGAATCAGAAATTTAATAATTTAATAAAAGCAAAAGTTTCTCTCTCTGTCTCTCTTTCCCTCCCTACTATATTCCCTTTCCTTATTTTCTTTAAAAATTTGACAGGATCTCACTATGTAGCCCTGGCTCTCCTTGAACTCACAATCTTTC